>NW_005357806.1:1831883-1834803 GCF_000412655.1 Myotis brandtii | reverse complement strand
GGGAGCAGGCCTAAGCCAGCAGGTCGTTATCTCCCGAGGGGTCCCAGACTGCGAGAGGGCACAGGCCGGGCTGGGGGACCCCCCTCCCCACTCCCCCGAGTGCACAAATTTTTGTGCACCGGGCCTCTAGTAAAGCAATAAAAGAAGATAAAGGAAGTTTGCTTTTTTAATGTAAGTCTGGGGGAAAGAATCCTGTGTTATATGCCTCACAGACAAACAAAAATGTGTCACCAACTCGGAGAGTCCTGATAATATGGTTCTTGATGGGTCCTAACATATTTCATATTCTCTTTTAAGTTACTGGTAAATAACTCTAAGGAGCCACAGAAATATGAATTGCTATACAGATTTCTTCTAGTAAGTTTCAAGATGCCATGTCTTACTTGTAATGGCATGCCCCCAATTTTTCTCTAATGGAAGAAGTGAAATATTTGTAAGGTGTGCAGAGAAAGAGCGCTATTATTACCCAAAGGTTCCTGTAGAAAGACCAAGTACCAGAGATGATAGTGTTTAGACCTCCAAGTTCTCTTTGCACCAAAAAGACCATTGTGAATCCACACTGTGAAGGCAACTGCTTGTGAGCACAATTAAATGTAGCATTTATTATTTTATTTTACATTTTTATTGATTTCAGAGAAAAAGAAAGTGGGAGAGAGAGATGGAAACATCAATGATGAAAGAGAATCATTGATCAGCTGCCTCCTATAGGCACCACATTGGGGATCAAGCCCACAACCAGGGCATGTGCCCTGACCGGGAATCAAACCATGACCTCCTGGTTCATAGGTAGATGCTTAACCACTGAGCCATGCCAGCCATTTATTTAAGTGTAGCATTTAAATTAATACCAGCAGTGAATGCTGACTGATTTCTATGCATACATATTTCCCCCCAAATCAATACACGGCCTTTATTGCATCTTTAAAAATCAAGGTAAGGCTGAGGAATCACCTGACATCTTGTTGTTTCTATAGCTGGACGATGTAGATCTCATTTATCAGCCTGCTGACCTGTTCCTTTTTCAGAAACAGAGATACCATCCAAATATTTTCTGATATCCTTCTTTTTAAAGTTGTGGCTTGTTGAATCAAAGCAGCTGAATTTTATACAAGTTCAATGTCAGCTCCTTAAAAAATGTATTCATCTTTCTGGGCTTGAGATACTGAACAAGCAATGCCTGACCTCACCCGAACCCTGCAGATGTATTTTTCACCCAAGAAATTGTGGGTTTCAACAAGAGAACCATTCTCCTAAATAACAATGTTGGTGGGGAGTTGAGCGTACACAGACCTCATATTATAACGGAAACCTGGTGTAACATCCTTGTTCTGTACAGGACAGCAGATAGTGCAAATGGTAGCTCCTTTGTCAACCCAGAACCTATTTTTTTTCCCCAAGGAAACTGAGTTCTACATTTATGTGATTAAAGTCCCTCCACAGGGTGCCTTTGGGTTCCTTCACAATAACTGTGCGTCCCTTCCAAGTGATGTTGACATTTTCTGGAATGTCGACAGTCTGATTGCTGAGAATGGTCTTCATCTTCTCAATAGAGGTGGCAAAATCTGTGGCATACACTTAACAATACCTGTTTCCTAAGAATTCCTTGTCCCTCCATCTCTGTACATTCTCCTTTTAGAGCTCAGTGTGAACCAAGCAAATTAGTTTTTAACCAGGCTCAGAGGGTGCTAGACACTTGAAAGAAAAGATGCTGTGCTGACTATGAATGCTATTCTTTTCTCTAATAGAAGGTTATCTAAAGGTTTTGTTTCCTTGTTTGTTTAGCAATTCCCTGTCATCTACTTACTTTAAGGCCGTGGTTCTCAACCTTCCTAATGCCGCGACCCTTTAATACAGTTCCTCATATTGTAGTGACCCACAGCCATAAAATTATTTTCGTTGCTACTTCATAACTGTAATTTTGCTACTGTTATGAATTGTAATGTAAATATCTGATATGCAGGATGTATTTTCATTGTTAAAAATTGAACATAATTAAAGCATAGTGATTAATCACAAAAACAATATGTAATTATATATGTGTTTTTCCGATGGTCTTAGGCGACCCCTGTGAAAGGGTTGTTCGACCCCCAAAGGGGTCGCGACCCACAGGTTGGCGACCCACAGGTTGAGAACCACTGCCTTAAGGGAAGCTGTAGTTGATTTTTTAAATGTGCCCAATATAAGTAATGGTGTCAAAATAGAGGCTTCTCATTGTGGTTTCATAAATGTATTTGATTTATCCAATTAGGAAATAAAACTGCTCACAAAACCTACAAAGAAAAAACTGATTATGGAAATCAACTTATTTTTTTAACCCTAAAATAATCCATTATTTTGGATAATGCATAGGTGAACAGAAATCAAGATATTTTCCTACAAGCTGTTTGGGTATAGTATATCCCTCAGATTAATATTCAGACTAGGAAAGAAAGAGAATTACATTGTCCTGTAAGGTCTACTACACCTCTGCCATCTTCTGAGCAATTTGGAATACTTCCTTCCATCAAAACCAGCCCCCTTTAGCCTACTCCTCCAGCCCCAGCCCCACCCCTACAATTGCTTTGACCAGAATTGCTTCCTATTTGAGGAGGGTGGAGTTTAAAGTTGTTCTGTAACTGCTTCCTTTATTTCCTTTAAAGTGGGTTCCATAAAATGTCCATGGTGTTCTTAGAAGAAAAGGTTTGGATAATATTGCCTGAGTTAATATTAATTTGAAATATTCCCTATAAATTATTACCTCCTTTTTGGAAACACCAAAAATACATAATGCATGATGCAAGTGAAATGAATGGCAAAAAACCCCACTATAATGTTATTCTGATCCTCAGTGGCCGGGTCAATCAAAAATAGCCTATTTGAGATACAGAGGCAGAGTTGCCTTGAACAGACTGTCAAACTACAGCAGGAAGGCCGGGGAGGG
>NW_005357806.1:1829573-1831762 GCF_000412655.1 Myotis brandtii | reverse complement strand
TAATAATTTAAGCAATAAAAAAAAAATTTAAAAAAATCAATAAAAAGAAAAAAAAATAGCCTATTTGACTTTGTGTGGTGGACACACAATGCAATATACAAATCATGTATCATAGAGATATACAATTGAAACCTATATGATCCTATTAATCAGTGTCACCCAATAAATTTAATAAGAAAAAAAATACCAGAAAAAAAATCAAATTCAATATCACTGGTAAAGTTACCAGAATAAAAGCTCTGAGGTACAACACAATGGAAAGCTTGCATACTAGCTTATTTCTCCTTCTAGAATAGATTAATTCAAGAAAAAGTGTGAAATATAAATTTTTTGTGATCCAAATTCTGTTTTAAAAACCATACCTCATTTTTGCATGTTGCTTTACATTTTCAAAGCATTTGAATGAGTGCTTTCTCAGGTAAACCTCTTTCTCAGCAACTCTGTTAGTAGTTGGAATTGAGGGAAACTGAGGCAGCTCAGTGATTTGACCAGACACATAGAATGCAGTAGAGTGGAGGCTCCAGACCAAGTCCACAGATTTCTTTGGTTTAGGAAAGATACCCACCTCCTTTTGTGAAGCAAATGAATCCTTTGAAATAGAGCCACACGCTCATTTTCTTTGTTAGAAAATTTGAGTTTTCATGTTGGATATATTTAAAGCAGGGTGTGTCTGTATGTATAGTATGTTTTTGTTTGCTCTCATTTCTATTTTTGGAGAATAATTCGTGGCTGAATTATTTCATCTGTCCCATAGTCATTATTATGGTATATAATATTTTATCCTCTGACTGAACAGAAAATAATGACTTGCCTTAAAGAGATTAGTTTCCATCCTGATTAATACTTATCTTTTAAGAAAAAATTCCACCTTGTTCAAAATTTCTTTAAAATCTTAGAACACAGTTGCTAATTCACCTTTAATCCGCTATACTGATCTCAAACGCATGACTATCTAGGCAAATTAATCTGCATTATTTGTCGTTTGAGATTGGCCTTTTAACCAGAGAAACCATCCTTTGTACCAGCCTGCAGGTTGAATATCAGGAATCACAACTTCTCTGGAAAAGGAAGAGAGTTTGTGGTTTAAAGATCCAATCTTATTTTATTCCTGTTACCAACCCCGTTGTAGATACTTTGGGAACCAGTAAACCGGTTTCAGTTCATACATCTGAAAATGCAAAGAGAAGCTTCCTTATAAGGACTTGTGTCAGCAAGTAGAGAACTAATATTTGCAGAGTATTTTGAGTTGCTCAGGCAAAGGTTCTAGAGCAGGATTGGGGAATGTCTGGCCCAAGGGCCTTATAAGGTCTGACCCTGCCAAGGAATTAGGGGGGAGTTAATTAAATGTTTGACCAAATATAGCAGGCTAATTTTTAAGTTGATAATTTTGTATGGCCCGTGAATGATGTTATCAATATCCAAATGGCCCTTAGCAGAAAAAAGGTTCCCCACCCCTGTTCTAGAGGAAGGAGAATGATCGTTTTTTGGTCCTTATATCAAAAACTATGATGATAATCCCTTCAAGGTTTCATATTTGACAATTCCAGAAAAGTCGCCATGCACTTAAACAACAGAGACCAGTGGAAAGGAGGAACCCAGAGTTCAAACCTGATATTAAATCTCTTTGCAATTTAAAGCAGGTAATTTGTTTCCCTGTTTATCAAGGGAAATGATAATAGCTGGCTCTGCATCACAGAATATTGAAAAGAAATACATAAAATAATTTGAGCTCCTGAAAGAAAAGTAATATTGGAATGTAAGGAGTTCATATAAATTGCTTTAAAAAGCCTTACAGCCCCCAGCAACAACGTGAGTTAAACTTCTTACTTCAACAGGCCCGCTTATAAAGTTCAATGATTAGCTATTTTGATAGGCTACACTGTTTCCCTGGGTCCTGCTCAAAGATTCTTACACATTTTTTTAAATATATTTTATTGATTTTTTACAGAGAGGAAGGGAGAGGGATAGAGAGTTAGAAACATCGATGAGCAAGAAACATCGATCAGCTGCCTCCTGCACACTCCCCACTGGGTATGTGCCCGCAACCAAGGTACATGCCCTTGACCGGAATCGAACCTGGGACCGTTTGGCCGATGCTCTATCCACTGAGCCAAACTGGTCAGGGCGATTCTTACACATTTTAAAAATCCTTGCAGGAATCTTAGTTTGAAGATGGAAATAGCCCTCTA
>NW_005357806.1:1825558-1829409 GCF_000412655.1 Myotis brandtii | reverse complement strand
ATGAATATCTACTTGTTCCTGGACACTGCAGGGACGCCAGGCTAGAGGGACCCATTGAAGAAATGTTGAATTCCTAAATTCCTTTCATCATCTGCCATTTTAGTATAGAGTAACAGGAATTAATCGTTCTGGCAGCCATCCATATTTGCCATTAGGATTTTCCCATTCTGGATTGTCCCTGCCTTTCATATACTTAGTTTTCATACAGTCTAAAATTCTGAACATGGATAACCTTGAACTACTTTTTTTTCTTTATTGATTAAGGTATTACATATGTGTCCTTATCGCCCCATTGCCCCATCCCCCCCTCCCCCACTCATGCCCTCACCACCCTGGTGTCTGTGTCCATTGATTAGACTTATATGCATGCATACAAGTCCTTTGGTTGATCTCTCCCCCTTACCCCACCCTCCGATACCTTCCCTCTGAGGTTTGACGGTCTGATTGATGCTTCTCTGTCTCTGAATCTGTTTTTGTTCATCAGTTTGTGTTGTTCATTATGTTCCATAAGTGAGTGAGATCATGTGGTATTTATCTTTCTCTGACTGGCTTATTTCGCTTAGCATAATGCTCTCCAGTTCCATCCATGCCGTTGCAAATGGTAAGAATTCCTTCTTTTTTACAGCAGTGTAGTATTCCATTGTGTAGATGTGCCAGTTTTTTAATCCACTCACCTACTGATGGGCACTTAGGCTGTTTCCAAATCTTAGCTATGAACTAATGAGCTAATGTGCCACTATGAACATAGGGGTGCATATATCCTTTCTGATTGGTGTTTCTGGTTTCTTGGGATATATTCCTAGAAGTGGGACCACTGGGTCAAATGGGAGTTCCATTTTTAGTTTTTTGAGAAATCTCCATACTGTTCTCCACAGTGGCTGCACCAGTCAGCATTCCCACCCAGTAAACTAAACTACTTTTTATTAAAGTAATAAATTTAGTTTCTTATATATCAACTGACCAATAATTTTCTCACCATAACCTCTGTAGAAAAGGCTTCTGTTTTATTGGAGGGGGGGCAGAGTTTAAGCACTCCCCTGCCCCTGCTCACCCCCTCACCACACCCCACTGCTGCGGACTCCCTGGTTCCCAGGCCTTTCAGAATTAGAGCCAGCATATTCCCTGGACCTGCTCACTTAGCCTCCTTTCCCATACCAGCAGGACCCTTGCAGCCCTGCCTCCCTGAAAGTCTGGGATGGATTTGGGGTGGGAGTGGAGGACAGAGGGAATGTTGAGTGGGGGCAGAGTTAGGGACTTCGGGCAGCCTGAGCAGGAGCCGGAGGTAGGCATTGAGAGCTCAGCCTAAGGCCACTCACAACCTTTGCTCTGGGGTCTTAGAGAAAATTCCTTTCCCCCATTCATTGTCCCAATTTTAGGCATTTTCTGTCATTGAGGTTAAAAGTTAAGGGGCTACTTGACCTTTTACCATCCCTTGTGGAGAAATCAGCCCCCTAGAAATCAGGCCTGGCTTACCTCAACTTCTCTAGTCTTTAGAGTGACATTTACAAACCTGCACTGCCTCCCCAAGGACCCCTCCAGGCCTAAAACTTGTTTACCAAGCCAGATTGTTTAGCTCCAGGAAATAAGACACATGTACACGCATGTTTTGGGATGGATTCATTCTTCTTAGTGCTCTCACACAACAATCTCCATTCCCTCCTCCCTCAAAATAACTTGTGAATCTATCTTTGAAACATTGACTTTATAACAATGTATTGAGAAAATATGTTGGTGTGTTCCAATTGTATTGGAAAGAAAAATCTAGGCTAAAATTAGGGAATCAGAAATTTCCTAGGTCTTAGAGATCTTTGATTATTTTGACCAGCTTGTGTGTGTGTGTGTGTGTGTGTGTGTGTGTGTGTGTGTGTGAGAGAGAGAGAGAGAGAGAGAGAGAGAGGGAGAGAGAGAAGGCAGTGGGAGATTATAAAGGAGCAAATAACAAGATGGGAGAAGGGTCAAGTTGTAGAAGACGGTGACAACAGTCTTCCACCACCCGCTCCTCAGAGGAGTGCTTTAAGAGACACATCAGCTGAGAGTCCCTGTGGGCCCCCAGGACTGAGCAGGAAAGGCTGTGTTCACAGCAGAGTGGGCTGGCTGTTAGATCACCAAACTAAGAATGAGCCAACCCAGCTCATTCTAAAAATGTACTCATTTGTAGGGCAGAGGCTGATTTCCTCTCCTGTCTCGCTCTCAGACGGCCAAATACCTCCCCGCCCCTCCCTCCCCCTCCCCCCAGGCTTGGTCTTTTGAAGCAGGTCCTTGTTTACTTTGACCACACTGAGCCACCTTGTTGTTTATACAAGCTATCTTATCTAGTATTGTTGAGTCACCCTTATATTTATTGCCTACACCTACTGCCTTCTCAGGCAGCTTCTGGGGTCCTGCCCTGGGAATAGAGTTCTCTGACTTAAGAAGCTGAACTTTATTTTTTATTTTTTGAAGTATATTTTTATTGATTTCAGAGAGGAAGGGAGAGGGAAAGAGAGAAACATCAATGATGAGAATCATTGATCAGCTGCCTCCTGCACACCCCCTACTGGGGATCAAGTACACAACTTGGGCATGTGCCCTGACTGGGAATGGAACTGTGACCTCCTGGTTCATAGGCCCAGGCTCAACCACTGAGCCACACCAGCCAGGCCAAGAAGCTGAATTTTTATAGTATAGACCCACCTAAGCCAATAAGTGATCCCCAGATTTCTCAGCATTGTAACAAATAGTCACTTCTTTTATATTTGTGAAAATTTCCTCTCCCTTTTCTTTGCTTTCCTTTAAAATATTTAATTATATATTTTTCTTTTAATTCAACTTTTATTTTGAAAAGCTTGTAGATAATGCTGTGATAACAACCTTTCATCCTTTGCTACATCCAAGGATAATGTTACACCAGCATGTAAAAACACTAATATAAATCTAATACTTGTTTTTGGCCTTAATACTCACTCTTAAAATATGCTACTGTTATACAGTGTTTAACTACTACATTATTTTAATGTACGTGCTTGATTGCAGGAAATCTTCACCGAGCCAGCAGTGTTCCTGAGTATGTCTACAACCTGCACTTGGTGGAAAATGACTTTGCTGGCGGGCATTCCCCGGCTCCTAAAACCTATGACAGGCGAAAGGTAGGATGCCAAAGAACGCAACACTAGTTATCAGAAACATTTTCCATCTCCCACAGATTAGTTTTTAATGTTGCCTCTCCGAAATACTGCTACTTTCTAAATGAATTATGGGAAGATTGATTTTGTGTGGACACTGTAGAAAACTGGACATTGAAACAGCCTCAAATCCTGGTGCAAATAACGCGTCAAACCAGGTTAACCACGTCTTGTTTAGAAACAGATTTTACCCAGAAAGGGCCCAGCTTCTCCAGGTGATTCAGAGAAAGGGACCCCTTGTGTAAGAGTCCCGGGATAGTGAGTCTGCAACAGAGATGGAGACTGACTGAGGCCTCATTTCACCTTTCTCTCTCCCTCGTGCAGTCAGGCATAACCACGGCGTATGAAGGTCGCTGGGGGAGAGGCACCGCGCAGTACAGCTCACAGAAGTCCGTGGAAGACAGGTCCCTGAGGCAGCCTCTGCGGAGACTGGAGATCTCCCCCGACAGCAGCCCCGAGCGGGTCCGTTACTCGCACAGCGAGTACCAGTACGGCCAGCGGAGCCCTGGGGGAGAGGCACCGCGCAGTACAGCTCACAGAAGTCCGTGGAAGACAGGTCCCTGAGGCAGCCTCTGCGGAGACTGGAGATCTCCCCCGACAGCAGCCCCGAGCGGGTCCGTTACTCGCACAGCGAGTACCAGTACGGCCAGCGGAGCCAGGCGGCGCACACGCTGCGGCACCGCGACAGCC
>NW_005357806.1:1811463-1820790 GCF_000412655.1 Myotis brandtii | reverse complement strand
CCGCCCGGGCCTCCTGGCATCAGAGCTCCTTCCACAGCACACACACGGCGAGGGAGAGGGACGCCGGGCCCAGTGTCGCCGTGGATGCGGGCGGGAGGAGGACGCACCTGACCGCGGGCCAGGTGGCTGCAGGAAGCGGGACCGTGCTGGCGGAGAGAGCCGTTTTCACCGACGCCCAGCTCAGGTGAGGCCCCTTCTCAGTCTGCAGTTCCCACGGCCCCCAGGCCGAGCTGGCACTTCTGAGGCTGCAGAGAAAGGTGTTCAGAGATAAGTGTTCCAGGAACCGCTTTGCGGGCAGCTGCGAAATTGACAGGTTAGCCTATTTACCTCGGGGACAGAGGCCAGGCTGCCTGCTCAGAAGGCAGCCTTGGAGGGAAATGTGACAATCAGTCCATCTGTTACACTTCCAAATTCGATGCTGGTTGAAGGGTTATGGCTCCCTCTCGGCTCAATGAGCGCTAACTCCAATAGACCAGGAAATGGATCATTGCATGGATATTCTTGAAATAAAGGAAGGAAAAAGGCAAAAAGGGCTGTTCCAGGTGCTGAGTGAACCTCAAATGCTATTTTGATAACTACTACCACAGAAAGACTGATGGCTAAGCAAGGCAGCTAATTTTTAGATGTCTCCTTCCTTCTATACCCAATACGTTTTTGTTTTAAAGAATGTTTTAATTTAAAAAAAATTGATTGATTGATTTTAGTGAGAGAGAAAGGGAAACATTGATTTGCTGTTCCACTTATTGATGCATTCATTGATTGGTTCTTGTATGTGCCCTGACCAGGGAACGAACCCACAACCTTGGCATTAGGTGCTCTAACCAACTGAGCTACCCAGCAAGGGATACTTCTTTATTCAGTGATTTGGAGGGTATTTTTTGGCAATACCAATTAATTTTAAAAATTGAATTTTCAAAGTTATTCCTTTGCCTGTCTTACTTTGGCTTGACTAATCTTACTTTGGAACTAAATCCTATTCAAATTTAATGCTGGGGCACAAATTTTATAAACTGAGGAAAAAGTTACATAGAGAAAGGTTTAAGAAATGGATGCATGATTAAGTTATTAGGTCCTGAAATAATGATGTATCATTATGGTAAAACATTAAATATATGATTTTTGTTTGATTTTTAATGTTGCTTAGTGGAAGTTGTCACCTTTAATTATCACTTTAAGTGACGTTGTACAGTAAAATCATTGACTATGCAGGTACTCCTGATAGTAGATGATAGGGCTAGTCTAAACTCAAAGCAGGAAATATTTTTTATAACCTTTCCATAATCCCACCAAGTTTTCCTGCCTTTCAGCATGGCACATAAGGCCCATGTTTTCCCCTGCTTATCACTCCAGTCTCATCTTTCTTATCTTCACCCTTTGTCACCACCCTCCCCACACCACCCCCACATAACACTCAAACCACTTGGAACCTCTTTTATTTCCCTTAATGGAAGATATTCAAGCATATATTTCCTTTTTCCATCTAGCTACCTAGCTACCTAGCTACTTACCTACCTGTCATCCCTTTCCCCCCAGTAGCTCTGATTTCGCCTGGCTTAGCTCAGATACACCTTTTCCCTGACCACTCCCCTCTCCGTCTAGTCTAGGTGCCCCAGTTAGCTGCACTGTGTGACTGTCTCTACCAGAATAATATATTATGGTTATCCATTTACTTACCTGCTCTCCCTCTAGACTTTGAGCTTCTTGTGAGTGTGTCTTATCTTTATATCCTCAGCACCCTAAAACAGAGGTAGGTCCATAATAGTCACTATGTAAATGAAGGGTGAGAATGAAGGAATTAAAGAAGGGAGAAATGAAATATAAACTCTTTCCATCTTTTATTACCCACATTCTGGAAGAAGTATTAACCACACTATTTCAGGTCATTGTTTTAACAAATAGGGTACATTTTATTAGAATAATTATATTTCAAAGAAGAGAAGGAACACTTGGGATTAAGAAATATAAAATAAAGGGAAAGATATCTATTGACTAGAGCAGCAGTTCTCAACCTGTGGGTCACAACCCCTTTGGAGGTCGAACGACCCTTTCACAGGGGTCGCCTAAGACCATTGGAAAACATATATATAATTACATATTGTTTTTGTGATTAATCACTATGCTTTAATTATGTTCAATTTATAACAATGAAAATACATCCTGCATTTCAGATATTTACATTACGATTCATAACAGTAGCAAAATTACAGTTATGAAGTAGCAACGAAAATAATTTTATGGTTGTGGGTCACCACAACATGAGGAACTGTGTTAAAGGATTGCAGCGTTAGGAAGGTTGAGAACCACTGGACCAGAGGCTTAGCGCACGAAATTCTGGCACGGGTATGGTCCCTAGGCCTGGCCTGTGATCAGGGCCATCTTCCCCGGCTGCCCACAGCCGGCCCCGCCCCCTGCCGTCACCCACTCCTGGTTCCCTGTTCATCATTGGGCAATCAGAGCCTGCCGGCTGGAGGGAGGGACCAAGAAGTCAGCTGTTCCTGCCCGCTCGCCAGCCCCGCCCCCACCGCAGTTCACCCTCTGTGTGTGGGCTGACCGGTGGGGTGGAGGCCTTGGCCTGGTGCTGCCCATGTCCCCTGCCACCCACCCCTGGTTCCCTGTTCGTCATCAGGTGATAGGAGCCTACCAGCTGGGGGGAGGGACCTGAGAGGTGGTCAGTGCACCTCATAGTGACTGGTTGTTCCACCATTAGGGTCAATTTGCATATTACCCTTTTATTATATAGGATGATTCCTAAAGTTGCCATTCTAGAGATCAGAAACCATAGAAAGGAACTCTCTTTGAAAATGTTGCTTTCTACGGAAAAGCAGAGATATTGCCTATAATGAGGCAAATAGGTGATCAAGGTGCTGTGTATGCCTGACTCTCTTCCCTGCTTTGGTGTGCCCCTGGCTCATGTCAGTGTCTCAGGCTGTCCCCTGCGAGTCCTGCTGCTGGGGATGCTCTTCTTTGTGTTGTCTCGCATTTCAAACCTACCCAGCCCCTATTAATTTATCTTTATTGTTGAAAGTATTGGAGATGTCCCCCTTTCTCCCCCATTGACCCCCTCCACCCCACACCCGTCTTCGGAGGTGTAGCCCTATCCTAGTACCTGGGAATCAGCGTGCAGCAGGGCTGTGCTGTTAGCCAGCGGGGACACTGGTTGCTGAGGGATTGAACACATAAAAAAGTATTGTTTGTTATTTACTGCTAAATAGTTCATATTCTGACCAGGGATATTTTACACTGCCTCCTCTTAGCGTTTTCATTTACATTGACATCATTTTAACATATTCACTAATAATATATTGAAAAGACTCAGTTCTAGAGAGTATGTTCAGGGGATAATGGGTCCTGATCCCCTCTTCCATTCCCAGCCCCATTCCCAAGCCCCAATTCTGCAGATTTCAGGAAGTGCTTGATGAGTGAGAGTGAGGAGGGAGGGAGGGAAGAAGGAAGGGAAGGAGGGAGGAAGAGAGGGAGGGAGGGGGGGGAGAGGAAGAAGGGGATGGAAGGGAGGAGTGCTGTAGGAGAATAGAGGAGGAAAGGAATAGCTCTAGCTGGGAATAGGTACACAAGAAAGATTTCACAGAAGTGAGGATATTTGGGTTGAATCTTGAAGAATAGCTAAGAATTAGGCAGAAGGGTGGGCTTTCTAGAGAAATCAGGGAGTGGTTTGTGAAGAGGCATGCAGTGTTAAGAAAAGGATTAAAAGTCACATGTGATTGGAGGATGGGGTGGTTGATCAGAGGAGGGGGAAGAGGGGATTGAGGATGGTAGGATTTGGAGCCAGACTGGGGTCAAAACATAAGCTATGTTTTAGAGTTGGGCATCACAGACAGTAGCAAAACAGAAAATTGACACCCTGACAGCTGCAGCAAACCTTCTATTGAGGAAGTTTCATTAAGTTTGGGAATTATTTTTGATGATAAAGAAAAATGGCACTAGATTGGCTAGGAGTGCATGCAGAGCTTCTTTGTGAATCATGTTCAGGAAAATGAACGATTCAAATAATGGAATTATTTTTGGAAATTCAAACTCTCCTGAGTCATTTATGACTTATGAAGTGGATTAATGGTTGAATCTTGGGGCGGGGGGCGGGGTGGAGCTGTATTAAGCAGAAGGCTATTCCAATGCTATGTGTGATCTTTTATCAATTAAAAAACCTGCAGTGGTAGATGCTAAAGACTTAAAATTTCCATTAAAATGAGACTGGTAGAGTTTTGGTGTCTCTGTAAAGGCATTGGAGTCTATGCATGAAAAATATTTCCATCTCTTTTAAAAGGGTATATATATACTCAAATTCTGGTTTTAATGGTAATAGCCTGTTTTGGGTTTTGTTTTTGTTTTTTTACCAATTAAATTAATTGGTTTTAATGGTAATAGCCTGTTTTGGGTTTTGTTTTTTTACCAATTAAATTAATTCCTCAGGCACAACATTTTAAAATATGAGATCATTATATAATTCTCAGTATAGATGCCAGAACTGTTTTCTGCCTAATTTTTAATGCTCTTACGCCCATGAGGTAACATTTCTGTGTTTGAACATGTGTTTCAGAAGCAGTAGGTATTAGTTTTTAGTTATGAGGCTCATTTATCCCCTCACCTATGCCACATCCACCCTACACAAATACAACAGTCACAACACAACACATAGTCACATCTGAACACGTGTGCATATATTGTGCATTAGTCTGATACAGGAGAGAATTTACTTACTGTGCTTGCTAGAAGATACTGGAAAACACCCTCCCACAGAGTTTACAACCTGGAATGAATCAGGCATAACCCTCTTTGAAGCCAAAGCAGGGTCATAGGTTACCTTTAAGACATGTTTTTAGCTACAATTCTAAGATTAACAGTTAGTGTCCTGTGTGGTGTCACAGAGTCAATGCTTAAGGAAGCGTATTGATAATAGACTGTCTAATCAGGTGTCCCTCGAGGCAGAAATAAAAGGGGAGAATGCAATGTCATTCTATGAGGCATTTGGGAGTTATTGTTTATTTATTTTTTTACAAGTAGCATTTTAATTGTCCTCAGTAAATTATCCTCTTAGTGTCAAACTGCCTCAGATTTTATCATCACTATAAATACCTACAATTAGTAAAAAACGAAAGTATGCTACTAGCTAGACATAATCTCAGTATCATTACAATAGCAAAGGAAATGAAAACATGATGTGTATAATATTTTTTAGGAAAATGCATATTTGTAATTGCATTAAATCATTACCTTTCCTGATAGATTTTGTCAAACCAGCATGACTTATTTTAACAGAACAAACTCAGTTTTCCTGGCTTTTACTGTTTATATACTATTATACTCATTGAATAAGAACACTTTTTGAATGCTTTTTTAGAAGCTTATTTTTAGCTGAAATAATAGATTCTGTGCAGCATTGAGAAAAATGTAATGATTTTTTAGGAAAGGTGTTTTCTTTACAGGTGAAACATTACCAAGGTAGCAATAATTTTTTACTCCTGTGACCAGATTTCTTTTAAATTTTACCTAAAGTGTTATTGTGCCTTTAAAGTCACTTTTAAGATGAAATGCTCACATTGTCCATATTTATCTTAAACAGAGTTCAGTTTCTTTCTTTGGTCTATGTTATGATTCTGCTCAATTCACTGATGTCTTCTGAGACTAGTCTGACCAGAGCTGGAGTATTTCTGCTTCTAGCTTCCTGTACCTTCTGATCTCAGATTCCGATTTTTCTCTTGGCTGAAGAAGAGCCAAGACTCAGATGTTCTAGGTGTTTCCCGATATTAGCCGAGTCATCTCTGGAAGATCAGGTTGGTAGGCAGGGGGGAGCAGGTGGGAATTTTGCTGAACCTGTGACTGTTTGTCTAGGAATGCAGACCTGGAGATGACCCTGGAGCGGGCTGTGAGTATGCTCGATGCAGACCACACACCACCCGCCAGGATTTCCGTGGCAGCCACCTTCATACAGCACGAGTGCTTCCAGAAATCCGAAGCACGGAAAAGGGTGAGTAGCATCTTAAGTCTATTGCAAAACTACATTTCTAGTGGGGGGATTATAGTTCAAAAAGGTGTGCAGTGAAAACTGAGTTTCTCTCCTACTCCAAACCCCAGCTTACTCCCCATTTCCCTCTTTTCCTCTTTCTCCCATTCTCTCTACTTCTCCCTCTCTCCTTCACTTTCTCTCTCTCCCTCTCTCTCTCTTTGTCTCTCTTATTAGTTTCTGGGTATCTTTCCAGAGATACTTTATGCATGTAAAAACAATTATTGGATGGGTTGATTTTGTTTGAAACAAAATCACAAGTAGTAGCAGATTATTTACAATACTCTGTACTTTGTTTTCATTTAATATCTTGGAAATCTTTCATATATATTAGCTCTACTTTATTTTTTAAAACTGCTGCATAGATTTCTGTTGTATAAATACACCAGTTTAGTTTGTTCATTTTTAAAATACCTTTACTAAGGTATAGTGTGACAAAGTTTTGACATGTTTTTGGCACTGTGAAAAATCATCACAATCAAGATAGTGAGTATAGCCCTAACCGGTTTGGCTCAGTGGATAGAGCATCGGCCTGCGGACTCAAGGGTCCCGGGTTCGATTCCGGTCAAGGGCATGTACCTTGGTTTCGGGCACATCCCCAGTGGGGAGTGTGCAGGA
The DNA here is from genome assembly GCF_000412655.1 of Myotis brandtii. Lineage (NCBI taxonomy): Eukaryota > Metazoa > Chordata > Mammalia > Chiroptera > Vespertilionidae > Myotis > Myotis brandtii. The sequence goes on along the minus strand of NW_005357806.1, from coordinate 1,814,156 downwards.
GGCGGCTGATCGATGTTTCTAACTCTCTATCCCTCTCCCTTCCTCTCTGTAAAAAATCAATAAAATATATTTTTTTTTAAAAAGATAGTGAGTATATCCATTACCTCCAAAGTTTCCTTGTGCCCCTTTGTAATCCATACATCCCACCCCTCCCCAATCCACTTCCAGGCCCTAGGCAGCCAGTGATCTGCTTTCTGTTACTGTATGTACATTATAGCATTTTCTTTATCCATTCATCTATCAGTGGACACTTAGGTTGTTTCCAAAATTTTGTTAAGAAATTATACAGCTATATTTATAAAGGTTATTAATCTCTGATTTTCTTTTCTTGTAATGTCTTTGTCCAGTTTTGGATTGAAGGTGATACTAGCCTAACAGGATAAATTGGAAAGTATTCTCTGCTCTTCAGTTTTCTGAAAGAGTTTCATTGTAGTTATTTCAGACAAGAAATCTCCTGTCATTCTTATTCTGCCTCTGTATATAATGTGTCTCTGCCCCTCCCCGACCCCATCAAGCCAAGTTGCTTGTAATAGTTTCTGTTTATCACTAGTGTTGGGCAATTTGGTCACAACATATCTTGGTGTAGTTTTCTTGTGCTTAGGAGTTCGTTGAGCTTAAATTTGTGGATTTCTACTTTTCATCACATTTGGAATTTGGGTTGGAAATATTTCACCATTATTTTCTCAAATATTTTTTGGCCCTCCTTTGGGAACTCTATTTACATACATATCAGGCTGCTTGAAGTTGTCCCACAGCTCACCCATACTCATTTTTCTTTCTTTTTTCCCCCTGTGTTTCCTTTTGGATAACTTCAATTGCTCTACTTTAAATTCAATAATCTTCTTCAATACTTAATATGCCATTAATCTTAGTCAGTGTATTTTTATATTTCATAAATTATAGTTTTCATCTCCAGAAGTTAAATTTGGGTCTTTTTTATATCTTCTATGTCCCTACCTAACTTGTTCCATCTTTCCCCAAGATTTCTGAACATATGGAAGACTGTTTAAATTGCTGCTTAAATTCCCTTGTCTGCTAATTCTAATATCTGTGTCCATTCTTGGTGGGTTTCAGTTGATTTATTTTTCTCCTCATTATGGGTCATATATCTCTCCTTCTTTGCATGCCTGGAAATTTCTTATTGAATGCCAGGTATTATGAATTTTATCTTGCTGGATGCAGGATATTTTTATTTTTCTGTAAAGACTCTCGAGCTTTGTTTTAGACTGCAATTAAGTTACTTGAAAACAGTTTGATCCTTTCAAACCCTGCTTTGGAAATTTGTTTGGTGGGACCAGAGCAGCATTTACTCTAGAACTAACTATCTCTTTATGGCAAGATACTTCTGAGAACTCTACCTAATGCACCATGAATTAGGAGGTTTTCTGGCTAAGTGAGAATAGGAGGGTTTGTGGTCCATGTGAGCAAGAGGAGCTGTTCCCTTAATCCTTTTAGGTGGTTATCTCCCTGGCCTCAGACACATACATTTATTAATACTCTGTTGAATACTAGAGTGTCTTTCTCTGCAGCTCTTCTCTCTGGTACTTTTCCCTGCAAACTACTGGCCTCTTTGTTTTTCTTAGACTCTGCACTGTCTCCTCAACTCTGCTTGTGGAATTCCACTTATTTCCCTCGATGCACTTCCATCGCCTGGAACTCTCTCAAGGCAATGATCCAAGACAGCAGTGAGGCTCACCTTGCTTGTTTTCCACATATTGAGTCATTTTCCATCATTGCTCCCCACCCCCCCATGTCCAGTTATTGAAACCATTGTATGCTTTGTCTGGTTTTTTTTTTGTTTGTTTCAGGCCATAGATAAATTCAGTCCTTTTTACTATTGAGTCATTTTTTATTTTGATAAATAACTCCTTAATAACTCCTCGCCCAAATTATACAAATTTACACTCCCACCAATATCGTGAATTATTACTACCACAGGATGTTATTTTTTTGTTTGCTTTTTTTGTTCATCTGACAAGCCAAAAAAAGCATCTCTTTGTAGTAGAAATTTTACTATTTTTTTGAAATCAAGACTAATAGTTGATTAGTTAATCAAACAGAGTTACCGAGAAAATGTTTTTTAAAATTATACACATATACACTTACAGAGTTTGTTATCATCTTTCTTACATAAATGGTGCTCTTTATGTATTATTTGCCATTTTTAGTTTCTTTAAAGTGAAATAAGAACTTAATGGCACTAATTCCTATGAGTTCAAATCCTTCTAGAATTGTATATGTTATCTACTCTTTTAAGTTAATGTTATCTACAAATAATTACAGAGATTTTTAGAGTTCTTCACCTTTATGTAACCTTTCCAAAGCACTCAGATTAATTTTCAGAGAGACAGGACTCTTTTCATACTTATATTTCATTCATTTTCAGAATCCTATATAATAAAAGGGAAGCATGTAAATTGACCATCCCTCCACTATGCTCACTAGCCAATCAGGAGTGAGTATGCAAATTAACTCAGCAAAGATGGTGGGTTAATTTGCATATACAGGCACTGGGTGGAGAGCAGAGTGGGAGATCAGAGGCTTGTGGGGAGAGCAGAATGGGAGAGGTGGCAGAGAGTGGAGCGGCTTGGGGAACTTGGCTCCCCAAGGCACCAGACGGAGAGCAGAGAGGGAGAGCTGGTGGCTTGGAGGACTTGGCAGAGTGGGAGGCCGTGGGACAGAGACAGAGCAGG
>NW_005357806.1:1807475-1810797 GCF_000412655.1 Myotis brandtii | reverse complement strand
TAGGAAAAATTAAAGGGAAGATATCCTAAAACTTCCAGGAAATCTCCACCAATGAAGCAAAGAAATAAAATGCCTCTATTATTCTGTGAGCAACAAACCAAACTAGGTTGGGGGTCTCAGACAATTCACTCATATGATTGCAAAGTCAGACAGAAACTCCCGGATTGGAGAGGGCTCTCAGATTGGAGAGGGTGCTGGTCAGGCTAAGGGACACACCCCCAGTGCACGAATCTTCCTGCACCGGGCCCCTAGTAGGTAAATAAATTGCATTATTATAATAACCACTACAGTTGACATAAATACGTTGGGAAACAAACCTAAGTTAGTCTTGTTAAACACATAACTCAACCAGTAGAAATAGGAGTGCAAAGCCCAACAAAGAATTAACCTACCAGCTTTGATAGTACTCAGGGAATCAGTAGATTTCACAGAGGGAAAAGAAAATGTAGTTAGTCCTGCAAATCAGGTAAGTCAAGTCAGACAAAAGCACTTCTAGCTCCAGTTCACTCATGAGATTACAGTCTGAATTTGGCCTAGAGCTGCTGGTATCTAAAGGCTTGAATGGGGCTGGAGGATCTGCTTCCCAAATAGCTTCTTACATGGCCAGAAAGTTGGTGGTTGTAATTTACAGTGGAATTGGGCTAAAAATTAGTCCTTTTATGGCTAATTCAGATAAATGGTCATAGGTTGATGCCAACCACTCAGCCACACCAGCCGAGCTAAATGTTTAAATCTTTTTTTATTCCTAATCTTTCAAAATGGGACATTATTATATGTACTTTTTATAATATGGAATTACTTGAATTTTCTTTTGTTACCTAAGTTGGGGACAGATTTCTCTTATCTTGTTTTTATTTTTATTATTTTTTATTTTATTTTAGTGATTTTTAGAGAGAGAGAGAGAAACATCTATGTGAGAGCAAAACATCTATCAGCTGCCTCCTGCACTCCACCTACCCTGGATGGAGCCTGCAACCCAGGCATGTACTCTGACCAGGAATTGAATCCAGAAACCCTTTGGGGCACTGGATGATCCCCAACCAGCTAAGCCACACCAGCCAGTGCAATTTCCCCTATTCCTTAAATTACTAATTTGATTTTTTTTCTTTGCTTAAACACAGAATAAAAGCTGTGCTTACCTTCTTAACTCTTATTCCCTGATAAAACTAGAACAAAGACTAGCTTTGAGAATAATGAAAACTATATTAAAAACTAAAAACATATGCTTTGTAGAAAATCTAAGAATGGAGATGTTAGAACCTACAAACATTAACAAAGTCCTGCTAATGTTAAGCATGATGCTATAGTTCTTAAATTTATGTATAAAAGACAATTATGAATTGGACATAAAGATCAAAATTTTAAGTCATTTTTAAGTAGCAACTTTTCAGTTCTTAATTTATATGATTAGCACTCTCAGCATTTAACACCGTCCATCACTCTTTACTTTTTGAAACTTTCTTTTTTTGATCCAGAGTCTCTGGATTCTTTTTCCATCTCTCTGGCTCCTTTAGGTTTCCTCTGTGAAAAATTGATGCTTGACCTGTCCCTTAAATATTCGTTAGATGTCTTCCTGGGAGTTTTCTTATTCAGCACCATCTTTTGACCTGCCTCATCCATGTTCATGGCTTCCATTACTGTGTGATCTAAATGCTGATGACTCAGAGCATCTCCAGCCCATATCTCTCCTCTGGGTTCCAAACACGTGTCCATCTACTTCCTAGCCTTCCCACTAAACTCATCAACCTATCAAAAAATGAACACATGATCTTTTGCTTTCCTTATCCATTATTCAAACCTCCCTCTATACTTGTTCTCCCTGCTGCGTTGAGGTAGGACACTTGGTGGTTTGAGCATTGGTGCTCAGGAGCCACTCAGGGATGGGTTTGTATCCCAGCACCCTAATTACCAGGGTGACCTCGAGCAAGATATTTTGCCTCTCTAAGCCTCAGCTTTGCTGCCTATAAAGTAGAAATAATAGTCCTACTGCGAAGAGTTGTTGTGAGAATGCAATCAGATAACAGTGCAGTGCCTGCCCAGAATAAAAACTCAGAGATTATTTCCTCTGTGAGTGAGTGGTAGTTCACCCAGGTAGTGGTACACATCATCCCTGTCACCATCATCCCTGCTAATCCAGCTGTCTCCTAATGAATCTTCCTTCCTCCACTCTTATCCACGCCTAATCCATTCTCCTCACAGCACCCAGGAGACCTTCCAATAGCTGCCCTGCTTGTCTCTGCAGGATAAGAACAAATTCCTTAATTTAATCTGCAAGACCTTCTTAAACTGGCTTTATTTTATGCTTGTTTTAGATCTCATCACAGAGGCAGTGACTGCCATAACCGTTTTGTAAGATCTTATTATAAAACTAATATAAGTTCATTATAAGAAAGGAAAAAAAAGAAAAAAACATACCCATGGTTCCACTATTATCATCATTTTGGTTTTATTCACTGATTTTTTACGGCATATATAGGCTGAGGCAATCTTACAGTTGTTCGCATGGAAAATAATGCAAGACTCTATATATAAAAAAGGCTAATATGCTAAGTGTCCAACCGTCCGACCAATCGCTATGATGCACACTGACCACCAGCAGGAAGACACTCAATGCAGGAGCTGCTGAGCTGCAGTGACTTGGCAGCAGCGGTTCTCGAGTGACGCACCTCGAAACCAGAGAGGAGGGAGCCCAATTTCTCACGGGCTGCACAATTCCACCTTCGGCCATGGGTTATGTTGTTGCTGGGGCACTGTCGGCCCCAAATCTGGTTTACTGCACACTTGCGTTTTTATTCCACACCCTGTACGACAGCAACTTTGCAGAGTGCCCTCTCGTACTCTGGGATCCCTTGGGGGATGTCAGAGAGCTGGTTTCAGCCTGATCCCCGCAGGCCAGGCCGAGGGACCCCACCTGCCGGAGGGACCCTGCTCACACAGACGCAGGGGAGGGACCATGGGAGGTTGGCTCCAGGGCGTGTCCGGCCCATCTCGCCCAGTCCCACCCCTCCGGCCACCTTCTAATTAATTTCCTTTCAATATGCACAAATCCGTGCACCAGGTCACTAGTTGATAAATAATAAGACAAGAATAAACTGGGTTTCATATACCCACAACTGTATACCTACTCTTACCCCACTCTGTATGTACATAGCTGTAATCAAATTAAATATGTGCCCATGTCTGTAGGGATTTTTTGTTTTGCTTTTTAAAAGTATGCACAAGTGTTGGAGAGGATGTGGAGAAAAAGGAACCCTTTTGCACTGCTGGTGGGAATGCAGACTCGTGCAGCCACTGTGGAAAACAGTATGGAGTTTCCTTAACA
>NW_005357806.1:1782802-1807041 GCF_000412655.1 Myotis brandtii | reverse complement strand
GGGAGGAGAAAGGGGGGGGGGGGGGGGGGGGGTTGGGGGTTAAGGGGGGGATGAGGACACATTTGTAATACCTTAACCAATAAAAAAAAAAGTATGCACAAATATATGTTTGCTGTTTAAAAATATACAAAGTAACAGGCCCCATTGATAATTTAAAACCCCATCATTTCTCCCAAACCCCCTAATCTCATTCCCTTCTTTATGTCTGTTTTTATGAGTAGAAATGCAAGTATTTTATTTAGCTTTTTTTCAGTAACATTATATCATAAGCATTTTCTCATAACATTAATAGTTTGTAGGCATTTTAATGGTGGCATATTAAAGGTGATAGTAGCAGCTACCACATGTTAAGTAACTACTGCATGCCTCACACACAGTCTTACACAGCCCTCTTTTGACGGATGAGGTAGCTGTGTCATTGTTCTGCCTCTCCCATGTATACCTCACCATGTGGATATGTGACAATTAATCATTAACCAGTCTTCCCCCATTGTTGGACAATTATGGTTTCTTATTCTTCACTATTATAAATAATGTAGTGACTATCATAGTGTCTGCATTTCAAATTGTTTCTGCATTTCATATTGTTTCCTAACTAAGATTTCTGGAATAGAAATCTTTTTGACATAAATTGTCAGTTGCCTTCCTGAAGGGTTTTAGTACCAATTTATAGGGAGTGATTAATTCTAAGGGGACAGAAAGGAGAGAATGGGAGTGACATTTCACAGATGAGGTGACATTTGAGCTGGCTCCTGCAGGATAAGTAGGGCTTTGCCAGAAGAGAGGCAGGGGGGGCGAGCATCCCCAACAGGAAGGAAAGAGAGCAAAGGCACCGAGGCACGAGGGGAGCCCTCACCCCAAGAGAGGCGGTCTGTTCCTTTTTGCGGATTTGCCACCAGAAATCCTAATCAGTTAATTATTTTAGAGTTGGCAGGGAAGAAAATCAGAATAGAGTCAAAAGAGAAACTTAAAATTCTAATATGTGATTTTGCCCCTGTATATATTTACAAACCATCTCAAAGGAAAGTTCCTTTGAAGTCCTAAGACATTCGTGTTAGTCTGTTTCTTTTTTCCTTCCCCCAAAGGGAGAACAAATCCCCTGAGGATTTAGTATAACTGGGAAACAGATGTAACCTCTCTGGCTCCAGCTGCTGCCCTGAATTTAAAGGAGCAGGAACAACACCTGTGACATTAGACCTGATGTGTGTAGGGTTCATGACCAGTGTCCGTCCAGTTCTATGCAATAAGGAGAATATCATCAGCTTCGTGCATTTGATAAGATTTATATCCATTTGCTTGATAAAAGGGGTAAAAGTAACTTTTCTATTTTTAAATATAGGGTAGATGCCAGACACTAGTGAGTCAAATTCTGCAGTGAAGTAGAGCTGTAGTCGGATTTCAGCATTTATCTGAGCATGGTGTGTCTACAGGTGCTGAAAGCCGAGGGAGAGAAGTGGTCGGCTAAGAGAGCGGGTCAGAGAACAGGTCAGAAGGCTGTGAAACAGAAGCCTGCAGCCCCGTCAGAGGTTTCCATGGGCCACTTCTCACTAATGCTGTCCTCCCGGCTGGAAATGTGGGGTGATCAGTAAGCCACCGAACATCATATTTAGAAGAAGGCAGCTTATAAATTATGAATTAAGTAATAAAATATTTCTAAATCTGCCAACATACCTTCAGGACAAATAAGATTTTCTTTTTGCATCTGATGTTTATGCTGCTCCTGTGAAGATTTCATCTAGCTGGCATTTGTGATGTTTATGGAGTGAACTGCCTCAAAACCTAGCTATGAAATAGAATTTGAAGGAATTAGGGAAACGTGAGTTACAGGCTGTTTTTAAATAAATTCTACCTTTCTGCTTTTAAGGAAATATAATAATGGGAATAGATGAAGTGATCCAATAGATGATCAGGTTTCATTGATAGCTAGGAAATGAAATCTTTATCATTGGCATTGTCATACACATATATTACAATGGCTCTAGACATCACCTGTCAAAATTGGTGTGGTCCATCTTCCGGTTGTCTCCTGTTCTGCAAATGTCTCCTCTGAAGGGAGCCAGTAAGTGGAAATATGACTCCTCATTACCACCAGTGGAGCCTTAGGGACCAAAAGAGTACTTTCCTTTTAAGGTTCTAGCGAGCTATTGATTGGATAATATTTATAACACCCTGAACACTGTGCTAGCACTTCCTAATGATGGAAGTGGGAGGAGGAGTTGTTATTTTTGTTTTATTATTATTGTGGTGATTATTTAGGTTATTTTATCATTTTGGCTTTCATTCCTGCCTTTCTAGTCTTCTCCCCAATCCTAACAAAGGAAGATGTAAAATTGGAAGACTGGATCTTAATAATATTTATCTGTCTGTGGAAGGCAGGCTGACATTTGATGAGACACAGGAAATATGAAAACGTGCCCCCTGGCCCTGACTGGTTTGGTTCAGTGGATAGAGCGTCGGCCTGCAGACTCATGGGTCCCAGGTTTGATTCCAGTCAAGGGCATGTACCTTGGTTGTGGGCACATCCCCAGTAGGGAGTGTTTCTCTCTCATCGATGTTTCTAACTCTCTATCCCTCTCCCTTCTTCTCTGTAAAAAATCAATAAAATATTTTTTTTTTCAAAGAAAAAAAAGAAAACGTGCCCCCTGGGCCAGAGTCGGCCTGCAGACTCATGGGTCCCAGGTTTGATTCCAGTCAAGGGCATGTACCTTGGTTGTGGGCACATCCCCAGTAGGGAGTGTTTCTCTCTCATCGATGTTTCTAACTCTCTATCCCTCTCCCTTCTTCTCTGTAAAAAATCAATAAAATATTTTTTTTTTAAAAGAAAAAAAAGAAAACGTGCCCCCTGGGCCAGGTGTGCAGCTCTCACCCAAACATGAACTGCTGTGTAATTAGGGCATCATAGGCAATGAACTTCATCTGAAAGGGAAACTCCTGCCCTTTCACAATTTATGTCCTAAAAATGTCTGCTTTAAGATGTTGGAAATGACTGGGATTTTTATCAAAAGTTCTTAACCAACTTTTTAAATCACATGCTAATGGAAGCCTATGGGAAAGAAAACTCTTAGTCTACAACTTAACATTTCTCTGCAGCAACCCTGTGTCCACCTCTTGATTTCTTTACATAATATGTGCTGCCTAAAACACAAAATCTCCTTGCTCAGGCTGCCATTACTTGGCCCATTCTCAAACAGCCATAGGTTTTGGAATCTAAACCATCTATTTTTCTTCTTACTCCTAGCTCTGGCCCTTTTTCTAATAGACAGCATGTCCTCTCTTGCGTATTTGTAAAGAAGAAATCTTTTTAAAATAGCACATTAAAAAGTGTAAAGTTATGTTATTTACTTGAATTAAAATGTTTGGATAAAGTATATAAATCTTTTTAAATACTCAAAGCAATCTATATATATATAAAAGCGAAGTGACCAGAACACCAGAACGACCGGTCGCTATGATGTGCACTGCGGCTGGCCAACCGGCCCGATAGGGGGGCGACCCCTCCCTCTGACTGGCCCTGGCCAGATTGGGGGCCCGGCTGGCTGGCCAGCCTCCCATGGACCCTCCCCTCAGCCGGCTCCTCCTCCCGACCGGCCCCATCTCTGATCCCCCCCATCTCAATCTGGGGCGGGGCCAGCCAGCCAACCTCCCATGTCCCCTCCCTCCTGCTGGCCCGGCCTAATCATCCCCCATTGATGGGGGGCCAGCCAGACCCCACCTGTGGATGAATTCATGCACCGGGCCTCTAGTTGATCATAAAAATAGTTTACATTAAGGGTTAGTTTGCATTGCTCCTGTGGTTGCCATGGTAAATGAATTTTTATTGCTACCATTGATGAAGGTGATTTCTGTTCAGTTTCTATTGATTATAAAGTTCTGTCCTAGAAAAAAACACTCATGTAATGTGGTGTTCTTCCATAAAACTTTCCTTACTCCTCAAATTCCTAGTTCTCTTCATCTTTCTTATGCTCAAGGCTTTTATCACTTAACTCTTTCTATCCACTTAGCTATCCTTATTCACCCTTTATCACTTAATTTTCTCTTTCATTTTTTTCATAGGTTTTTGTGTTAACTTCTCTAATTTATTGTAAGCTCCTTGATGAGAGATGCCTGACAGCAGGACTATATTGTACACCAAGCATGTCAAACTCATGGCCCTCGGGCCGCATGCCTCGTTTATTTGGCCCGTGTTAGCCTTTGAGTTTGACATGCTTGTTTACACTATATGTATGCCACACATAGTTGTTGATTGACGGGAGTTAAAATCAACTTCATCTGTTCATTCAAATTTCACTGGATGTCTTTAATACCATGTCAAAATTAATACATATGTACAGTATCTGAAATGTGCATCCATTTCTCCCCCAGGTCTATCAGCTTCAAGGCATCCCCAAGCTACTGCACCTCCTAAAAGTTCAGAATGAAGATATTCAGAGAGCCGTGTGTGGGGCCTTGAGAAACTTGGTGTTTGAAGACAATGACAACAAGTTGGAGGTAGCTGAACTCAATGGGGTACCTCGGCTGCTGCAGGTGCTGAAGCAAACCAGAGACTTGGAGACTAAAAAACAAATAACAGGTAGTGTTTACTGAATATTTAAGTGTATAGACCAGCCGTGGGCAAACTACGGGACCGCATCCAGCCCGTTTGAAATGAATAAAACTAAAAAAAAAAAGACCGTACCCTTTTAAATGATGTTTAAGTTGGAGGTAGCTGAACTCAACGGGGTACCTCGGCTGCTGCAGGTGCTGAAGCAAACCAGAGACTTGGAGACTAAAAAACAAATAACAGGTAGTGTTTACTGAATATTAAAGTGTATAGACAGTGCACCCCAGCCAAATGTGTTACGTCATCTCTTTTTCTTAAGTTTCCTGGGACAAATGATTGATGGGGTCATTGTTATTTGACAGATGGCTTTTAAGGAACATTGTCACCTGCTGACTAAGACCCCAGGTCAAGTCAAGTTTGAATTCTTTTTCTTCTGAGGAAGAAATTACAGTGAACTTTGTAACAGGGTTTCAATGTTGTCCATGGTGTCCAAAACATTCTGAAGAAACCCAACAAGAACCACACTCAATTCATTTTATTACTCACTCAATACTCTATTTGCTAAATCTATACAAAGAAAGTAAATTAGTCAAATAGTGTCCTAACATAGAGGATCAGTATAATCAAATTAACCAAAATACCAGTAACTGTACTTCCCAATCCTTCTGTCACCTGAGCCCCTCAAAATACCAGCTTCCTAGCCCACCTAGCCCTCCACCCCAAAAAAGAGAAAAAGAAAAGAGGGGCTGGATATGTTTTTCAGTTCTGTACTTCCTGTATCTGTTCAAATACTGATTTGAACAAAAGAATATCTCCTTTCTACCCAATGTATTTTACACGAAGAAACTAAAACCCAAAGAAGTTAACCCTTTTAATATATAAATGTTTTTCAGTGGTAATAGTTGACTATTTTTACTTTAAAATGAGGTACTTCATAAATGTGGTTTTAAGTTGAATATATTGTGCTTATGCCATCCACACTTTATTATACAACAGCTTTCTTTTTTCTATAAAACTATTATATCCTCTCATTTATATCTTAAAATCTCACATTTTTTCTGTCTTGATGTATTTTTATTTTATAAAGCTATATGAAGGTTTGTGCCATGCTACCCTTCTGCCTGACTGCTATCATGCCCCATGGCGTAGTTCCTTTCATATTTATGAGTCATATTAAAATACCTACAGAAATTGAGTGATCTAGATACTCATTCATTTATTCAGCCAACATTTACAAGGCAGCCTACCATGGGCAGGCAGTGAAAATCACAGTCCAGAGAGGTGGTGTGGCTTTTATTTTCCAGCCATTAAAACATGAACCATTATGTAATGGTTGGCAAAAAAAAACACAAAAAAACTCACATTTAGAAACTAAGATTTTCTTCATTAAAATATAGAAATGAACCACAAGAGAGAATCTTGTTTTACAGTTAAAAAAATAAAAGACTTCATGAAGGAGGTATGTTTCATTGTAGACCTTAAAAAAGGGATAGCCTTGGGGCTGATGTTTTAAAGGAGAATGAAAGTTATTCCCAGCAAAGGGAACATCACTACTAGCAAAGCAAAGAAACAGAAAGAAGCTGCTGGTCATTTAGAGGAAGCTTGGATAAAGAGTGATGGAGCTTAGGGTACTGGGGTTGCTAGAAAGCTTGGGAGGATGTGTGGGTGTGTATCAAGGAAGTAATTCATTGACTCAGACTTCCTCTTCTTTTGTATAGGAAAATAGGAAACTAAGGTCAGAGAACATTCTGTGGTATTGCTGCCATGGCAACCATTCAGTCATCTTTAGATCATCTACAGAGCTGATCAATGGAGTTTGCTTGTGCTAGTCCCAGGACTTCTAATATAAGCCAACATTCCTACCAGAGGGTGTTCATTATATGTTCATTGAATTGAGCCAATACTTGAATGTTTGATACAAATCCTTCTTAATAACTTCCTTTAGTTCTATTAGTAGAAAAGTTAAATAAGTGCTTTTCTGGCCTCAGAAATAAATTATTGACTTGAATAGACATGTTTATATCTTTTGTTGGAAACACAAAGTGAGTAGCCATATATGTGAATCTCTTCTTGTCTATTTCATAAACATCTTTTTATTGAGTCCCTATTATGTGCTAGTCACTCAACTTGGGCTTTTCCTTTTTCATCTGTTCCTCCTGAAAGCTCTAAAAGGCATTATTGAGGATTTACATATGATCATGTGAGGTTCAGGGGGATTAAGTAAATGGCCCAAGGTTACACAGTAAAGAACAAAGTCCAGATTTGAGCCCAGTTTTATCTGGGTGTTTTTGCTCTATCAAAGTGGCTCCCACTGACAGTGTGGGGACACGGGGTGATTAATCTTTACTCATCTTTGAAAAGGGGCTTGTCTTTGAGAATCTCGGAGGAAAGAGCTCTCCCTCACTTCTCTTTGACGCTCCCTCTCTCCTCTTGTCACTGTCTGTTCTGCTCTTGTGTAGCCTTGGATCTGGCCTCTGTGATTCGGTATCGCACATTCCCCATCTATCCACCACTCTGCTAGTGCTTTCTTTCTAAAATGAAAATATTGTCTCATTATGCCCCCCATTGCCTATAAGGTAAAGTCTGTACTCTGTAGCATGCCACACACAGATTTTATTATCTGAGCCTGATGACCTTGCAGCAGTGTCTCCTCGTACCCCTCCAGCCCGAGTTCTGCAATGCTGAAGGATCCGCCGGTGTTCCATGTTTCCCTCTTATTATCTGAGCCTGATGACCTTGCAGCAGTGTCTCCTCTCGTACCCCTCCAGCCCGAGTTCTGCAATGCTAAAGGATCCGCCGGTGTTCCATGTTTCCCTCTGTCTCCATATCTTTGCCACTGTTGCCTTGGACTGGCATCCTGTTCTACACTTAGAAACCTTCCATAGCTGTCACTCTCTGAAGTTATTTTCAAAAGCCATCCCTCTATTTACTTTCAGCCCCTCTCCCTTGGTTTTGAAGGGAGGGGCTTCTCTGATCTACCTTTGCATTCTTTAATGTTAGGTTGCCACTCATTTCATGCCTGTCTGTTTGTTGCCATAGCACTGGTGCTCATGTAAGATTCTCAACAACTGTGGACGTCTGACCAAATATTTTACAAAACCAGACTTATGGCCTGGGAATATTTGGATTATACATAAATAAGAGAATCAGGTGTGTTTTCAGATAAGACTTTGATTTTTCTAACCAAGTTATTAATAGAACCGTCAATTTATATGTTCTCTCTCTCTATCAGAGCTTTGTTCCCTATAGAGAATGTCAAGTCACTGACCTTTCTGGCATTTTCTGTACCAGCCTTGGAGAGAAGCTCTTCCCTCTTCCAATGAAAAGACTTCAGGATCAAAGATCTCTCCCCCATGAGATTGTTCCCCCTTCCTTACCAGGGAGTGTGGTAGTGTACTTTGATTGAAATGAGAACAGTACATACTAGTCTCAGAGATTCATTTTCAAGGTCACTGAGGAATGAGCACTGGCTGTAGTTGTAGGGCTCTGCCTTGGATTAAAACAGACAGGTGTTAAGATTTAGGGGATTCTTGTTCCCCTTCTGCATATGGCAAGGAAGAGGCAGGGGAAGACTGTCAATGAAATTTGTTGAAAATTTATTTTAACCTCTGTGTATTTTATAGAAATACTTTTTTGGATTGCTGTATTTTCATAAGATATCAAAACCATTTTTCTATAAAATATTCATTGTGCACCTTCTTTAAATAATTATATGTTATTTTTTTCTGCATTTGTAATGTGCAACAACATACCTTGGGTTTATTTTTAACTTGGAATAAATGGCCTTTGTGGTAATGTAATATCCCAGGTAAAATTTATAAAATTTAGGTGAAAGGAAGGGTATATTCTTGCAAAAGAGATTGTTTTTTGAAAAATCCTCATGCTCTGTGATCACTTTGAAAAACAAAGTTAAGCCCTACTAGGTTTGGCTCAGTGGACAGAGTGTTGGCCTATGGACTGAAGGGTCCCAAGTTCGATTCCAGTCTAGGGCACCTGGGTTGCAGGCTTGATCCCCAGCCCTGGTCCAGGCGCCTGAGGGAGGCAACCAATCGATGTGTCACTCTCTGATCGATGTTTCTCTCTGTCACTCCCTCTCCCTTCCACTCTCTCTAAAATCAATGGGAAAATATTCTCAAGTGAGGATTAACCAAAAAAAAAAAAAAACAAAAACAAAAACAGAAAACAAACACCCCAGTCAGTTCTTTTCCTGCTCCTGCTCCCTTTCTCCTGCACTGAAGAGAAGGATTCATTTAATCATAAAATTCGCACATTTTGCTACCTCATTATCATGCAGGCTTAGTGAAATAACTATACTTCCAGTCCAGTGAAATAACTATACTTCCAGTTATATCTGTAAGATATTAAAATATAGGTAATATCTGTAAGATCCCTTTACAGATCACTAGTTAGCTATGTTTTGCAAATATCACAGTTGACAATAAATTTCTAGATAATGCAGTTATCATTATTGCTAACTATTCAAAGTATATCTCTTACTAGAATCCAGTTCCCTTTCTTTTTGGCTAAAATGAGAGCTTTGTGATAGAAACAATAGGCAGACCAGCTACAACAAAGAACTATAATAATTGAAATTTAGGCACTATGAATAAATTACCCAGAAGTTAAAGGTGAGACAAATGAAGACCTAAACTCTAAATATTATATCAGGGAGTCTAGAATCAGATCATTGAATAGATATTCAGGTTTATCTAGTTCACTAATTTCCCAATACCAGAAATGGGAATCATTTTGAAAATATGAATTCCTGGAATTCATCCTGAGATTCTGGCTCAGTCAGTTTGGTGTGTAACCCAGGAATACATGGTTCTGATTTGCCACTGGGCTCATTTGGAAACTGCTAGTTGAGTCTAAAACACTGGTTTCAGAATAAAGCCCTCTTGTCAATATTTTGGTAAAAGATGAGCTCATTTTTATCAGCTCCAATTATGGAGATGGATCTTACAAGCAGATCTTTCTGCTTTCTTCAGTGCTCTCTTAGAAGCTTATGCTTTCAGGGAGCCAGAAATCTCCTTCCCAATCATTTCCACTCATTGGTTCTGGTTTCACCTGCTGTAAATGATTTTTCACTGTTGAATTTGCATTTCTTCGGTTACTGGAGAACATGCATTCCTATGTATATTAGACTCTAGTATCTGTTAACTTGGGGTTAATTTTTCTACTAGGCATTGAATTTTAATAATTTATAAGAACTATGTATATTAAGAGTATTAATTCTTTGTCTCATATTGTCATACATGTTTTCCCAATTTGTAAGTGAATATTTGTTGGATTTGTGTGTATATGTGTGAGGGTGTGTTATAAGTGTGTATAATCTTGCATCTCTGTTGAGCATTTAAGCTCTTCCTAGCTTCGTGCCTTACAGAAATTTGGCAGGCATGACATTTCTATACAATACCCTACATTAAAAATTCAAAAATTACGTGTACTAAAACATCCCAAACCATAGAAATAGCATAGAAATAATAATTGCATGTCAAGCTATAAAGGACATTGAAAGGAAATTCCACTCCCTTTGTTCAAATTAATCTTCCCTGGGTTTTATTGTAGGTGTACTTTTCCTTTGCGTGCCCTGTGTGGTCTTTAATAAAAAAGAAAGTATTATGCTTCACACTTTTAAGCCTCTAGCAGGAAGAAACTCTTTTTTATTTATTTATTGGGGTGATATTGGTTAATAAAGTTATATGGGTTTCAGTGTACAGTTCTATAATACAATCTGTATATTGTCTTGTGTGTTCACCTCTGCAAGTCAAGTCTCCTTCCATCACCACAAGCAGAGACTCTTAACTTGCTTGCTTATCTAGAACAGGAAGCTTTTTTCCCTTTTCTCTTTTTAACTTTCTTTGGTATCTTAGTAACCAAAACTCTACCTCAGACCTGCCTTTAATTGTTTTCAACCACCTGGGGTTTTATTCTGTCTCTTGCCCTTCCAGGGCCTCTTAAGGTGAAGTGGGAGGAATGAAGTCATTGTGTTGCAAAACCTGTGGCTGAGGGACACTGAGGATGACTAACTCCAATGCTAGTTTGATCAGGAAGAGACCTCTTCATTAGCCAGAATTCTAGTCCTTACAAGACTCGAGACCCAGTGTCGCCGTATCTAATGGAAGCTAAGTGTAGGTTGCAGTGGAAATTTGGTTATTGTTTTAGAAATTAGTCACTTGTACACAGCCAAAGTAAATTGTTTAAACACTAAGCCTAGCATGTTCTAATTGATGAGCCAACTACAAGTGTGGTTGAATAATTACCAAGCTTTAACTGCACAGACTCTTATTTCAGTCATTAATGTTAGAGGAGATGATATCACCACATAATTCAGTCAAGACCGCCATCTTTGCTTTTTTTTCATAAAGTAAACTGTCCTGTATTCCTATGCTTCCTCTTTCCTTTCATCCAGACAAAGCAGTAACTTTAGCCCAGTGGTTCTCAACCTTCTGGCCCTTTAAATACAGTTCCTCATGTTGTGACCCAACCATAAAATTATTTTCGTTGCTACTTCATAACTGTAATGTTGCTATTGTTATGAATCGTCATGTAAATATCTGATATGCAGGATGGTCTTAGGCGACCCCTGTGAAAGGGTTGTTCGACCGCCAAAGAGGTCGCGACCCACAGGTTGAGAACCGCTGCTTTAACCCATAGGCATTATTGACTGGGCAGTAGGAGAGTGAATGGGAAAGAAAATGAAGATCCCTTCTCTTTCTGTTCCCCCTCTTTCTCCTTTCCTGGGTGCTAGTGAGTTAAAGAAGTTTACTGAGGGTATGAAAGATGGCCAGGCAACTTTATACCTTCTGAGAGTCACTGGAATAGTAAGCAATAGGTATGTAGTCTTTCCACTGAATCAGAAGTATTTGAGCAAAAAATATATAAGAAAAACAAACCCTAAATGTATACACCATTTTGTATTCTTTCTCACTACCCAGCTTCAGACTGTCTCACAAATGTCTGGAAAGTACAGTATCTTATTATCTTAATTTTTTCCTGAGTTGGCTTATATGGCCTTTCTCTCTTTAATAGGGGTGGGGTATGGGATGGGGAGAGTTCAGAAAGAAAGGGAAAGTTAAACGAGCAAATGTGGTACCCGTCTTAGACCAATTCTCGGGCCATACAAGTTGGCAGATAGATAAAATACTCTTGTCTCTCCTTCATTGCCAAACTATAAATATAAGAAATAGGTGAGGTAGCCAGCATAAATTCCAGGAGGACATAAAATCTATCATGGGGTTGGAGTCAATAAATAGTAATTGGTAATGTTGATCAGCCTACTGTTGACAGGCATAAGCATAGTTGGAGGCTTTCCTCAGGCCCTTCCTGTGAGTATTGGGAGGCAAATGTGAGGTGGAAGTTGCACAGTGGTGTATTCCCTCATGCATTTTTCTCCTAAAGGAGAAAAATAGGACCCTTTGAAAACGTTGAAGTCAGTTATAATAGGGTCTTTCAAGCCTCCCTCTTGGTAGCTCAGAATTTATTATTTTAGTGAGCTCGGCTTATGGTAGTGGCTTCAGAGAAGTGGCAATAAATGTTTAAGGATTTCTGGCTTTCATTCACATTCCTGATTAATTTAAATTTGCATAGTTTTATATTATAAGCTCTCTTCCTCTCCCCCTTCTCTATCTACCTATCTACCTGCCTATCTGTCTATTTTTCAGTTGTTCTTATGGATCAGCTTCTATTGAATTCTAATTACCTCTAAACAAGTTTTTTCAATTGGAGAAGGGGCTGTCTCCCTAGCCCTACCCTTTTGGTTTATAACTAGTCATAGCCCTAGAAGTGATGGCCTTAACTGATCTTTTCAGCAGTTCTTTTGACCCAATCCTGCACTGTTTTGATTCTAGGTTTGCTGTGGAATTTGTCCTCTAGTGACAAACTCAAGAATCTCATGATAACAGAAGCCTTGATTATCCTGACTGAGAATATCATCATCCCCTATTCGGGGTGGCCAGAAGGAGACTACCCCAAAGCGAATGGTTTGCTCGATTTTGATATATTCTACAATGTCACAGGATGCCTAAGGTAATGCCACTCTGCAATCCCTCTCCACCACCCCCACCCCCCATACACACACACACACTTTTTTCTCTATGCACCTTAAATACTGTATTCATGTCTGTCTAAAACTCTACCCTATGACCGGTAAGGGGAAGCTGTAGGAATATAGATCTTTCTAACTACTAGAACCACTATGTAGAGACAATGAGAACGGTTCAAATATCAATAGAGTATTGTTTCCAAACCCATTTGATTTCAGAAGCTACCCACCATAGCTCATAAGAGAGAGGGTGTCATTTTCAATAGAGAACCCAGGTATCTGATCTGAAAACCTAGAGGTCCATGCAGAATGGCCTTCCCTGTCTCACAGGTTTTAAAGCAGTTTTCATGCTATTTTTAATTCACAAAAATCTGCTTTAATGACATGGCTAAAAGATATAATTTTGAACCTGGTGTTTTATTATTTTTATTTTTTATTGAGGGAGGTATAGTTGACCTACATTATATTATTTTCAGATATATAACATAATGATTTGTTATTATATGTATTGTGAAATGGTCACCACAATAAGTCCAGCTAGCATCCATCACCATATATAGTTGCAGAATATTTTTTCTTGTGATGAGAACTTTTAAGATTTACTCTCAAATATGCAATACAATTATAATTATAATTATAGTCACCATGCTGTACATTACATCCCCAGGACTTATTTCTTTTATATTTTTTCTTATTTATTTTTTAGAGAGAGAAAAAAGAAAAAAAAAACTGATTTGTTGTTCGACTTATTTATGCATCCATTGGTTGATTCTTGTATGTGCCCTGATTGGGGATCAAACCTGCAACCTTGGCATATTGGGAGGGTGCTCTAACCAACTGTGCTACCCAGCCACGGCCTGTATTTGCACTTTTGGGCACCTTTCAAAAATTTTGCTAACCCCCTCCATTCCCCAACTCCTCTCCCACCTTCAACAGTCTGTTCTCTATATCTATGATTTTGGTTTTGTTTTGTTTTGTAGATTCCATATATAAGTGAGATCAGACAATATTTGTCTTCCTCTGCTTGACTTTTTTCAGTTAGCATAGTGCCCTCAAGGTCCATCCATGTCATCACAAAAGGCAGAATGTCCTTCTTTTTTATGGCTGAACAATATTCCTGTGTGTGTGTGTGTGTGTGTGTGTGTGTGTGTGTGTGCGTGAATGCCACATTTTCTTTATCCATTCATCCATCTATGGACACTTAGATTGTTTCTAAATCTTGGCTGTTATGAATAATGCTGCAGTGAATATGGGGTTTCATATATCTTTTTGAGTAAGTGTTTTAGTTTTCTTCAGATAAATATCCAAAAGTGGAATTACTGGATCATATGGTGGTTCTCATTTTCATTTTCTGAGGAACCTCCATACTGTCTTCTATAGTGACTGCACCAACTTAACATTTCTACTAACAGTGCACAAGGGTTCCCTTTTCTCCTCATCCTCCCAACATTTATCTGTTCACATTTTGATAGTCATTCTAACAGGTGTGAGGTGATAGCTCATTGTGATTTTGATTTGTATTTCCCTGATGATCAGGGATGTTGAGCATCTTTTGTTGTTGTTAACTTTTCTTTTGGTGTCAAATCCCAAAAATCATTGCCAAGACCAATGTGAGAGAGGTAGCCTATATTTTCTTCTAGGAGTTTATGGTTTCAAGTCTTTAATTCACTTTGAATTAATTTTTGTGTCTGGTCCAGTTTTGTTCCTTTGCATGTGGCTGTCTAATTTTCCTAGTGCCATCGATTGAAGAGACTTTGCTTTCCCCATTGTATATTCTTGACTCTTTATTGTAAATTAATTGACCATATATGGATGGGTTTATCTCTGAGCTTTCTATTCTGTTCCATTGATCTGTTTGTCTGTTTTTATGTCAAGTCCCAAACTGTTTTTTAAAAATACCATACTGTTTTAATTAATTTAGCTTTATCATTTAGTTTGAAATCAGGAAGTGTGTTACCTCCAACTTTGTTATTCTTTCTCGAGACTGCTTTGGCTAATTGGGGTCTTCTGTGACTCCATACATATTATAGAATAATTTTTAATTTGTGAAAAATGCCATTGGAATTTTTTAATCCTCACCTAAGGATATGATTTTTTTTTTCATTGATTCTAGAGAGAGAGAAAGGCAGAGGGGAGATAGAGAAACATTGATATTAGAGTGAAACATCGATCACTGCACACTCCCCACCAGGGACCAACCCTACAACCCAGGCATATGCCCCAACCAGGAATTGAACTCACACCCCTTTGGTGCACAGGATGATGCCCAACCAACTGAGCCACACTGAATTTTGATATGGATTGTATTGACCCTGTAGATTGCTTTAGGTAGTGTGGACTTAACAATATCAGCTGTTCCAATCCACAAGAGTGTGGTATATCTTTCCATCTATGTATATCTTATTCAATGTCTTACAGATTTCACCTTCTTATTTAAATTTTTTCCTGGGTGTTTTTAAATAGCTATAAGGCAACATTGTCTAAAAGGACAGAATGTCTTGCCATAAGAACCTACAAAGAAGCTAGTTTGATCAGCATTTCCTAACATTGGGATGAAAAATGCTTGAAATGTTATTTTCCCTTGTGTTGTCAGATGACAACTAAATCAAGAAGAAATAGAGCCCTCGTCGGTTTGATTTAGTGGTTAGAGCGTCAGCCCGAGGACTGAAGGGTCTCTGGTTCAGTTTCAGTCAAGGGCACATACCTTGATTGCAGGCTCAATCCCTGGACCGGTCCAGCTGCATGCGAGAGGCAACCAACCGATGTTTCTCTTTCACATAGATGTTTCTCTCTGTCTATCCCCTTCCCTTCCACTCTCTCTAAAAATCAATGGGAAAATTTTCCTTGGGTGAGGCTTAACAAAAAAAAAAAAAAGAAGAAGAAGAAGAATAGAAGCACATGCAAGAGAAAGAAAAAAATGCTAGTCTTAACTTCTCTAGATTCATGCACATCAAGCTTTCTCATATTTGAAAATATTCATTGTCCTTTATGTTCAAGGATTAAAAGAAATCAGATAGAGGATGTAATAAAAA
The DNA here is from genome assembly GCF_000412655.1 of Myotis brandtii. NCBI lineage: Eukaryota > Metazoa > Chordata > Mammalia > Chiroptera > Vespertilionidae > Myotis > Myotis brandtii. Next base: position 1,791,425 of record NW_005357806.1, on the reverse strand, counting down.
TTAGGCAGTCCCAAAGAAGTCAAGATGCATGCTGCCTTTCAATCTTTTCTCTAGTTACAGAGTTCATTTTGTTGTTGTAGTTTTTAGGGAATCTGGGTGTTAACTGAGGGAATTTATTATGGTAAGATGTTTCTCTTACCTCCACAGTTAGTAATGCGTATCAGATACCACTTTTGTGTAATACAGTATGTTAGCTTCTGAGAGTTTTACGAAGAAAAATTAGAAAGTCCTTCAGGAGCTTTTAATTTAGCAGGGGATTCTGATGAGCAAACGGTGTAGAACACTGCCACGTGAAATGTGTTAGAGCAGTAGTTCTCTAAGTGGGGCCCCCAGTAGCATCTGGAACTTGTTGGAATTCTTGGAATCAGACGCTCTCAGGGTGGGGCCCAGCAATCCACTTTTAACAAGCCCTCCAGGGGCTTCTGGTGCACTGTGGTGTCGTCAGAGGTCCAGGTACAGTGCCGCAGGAATGCAGAACAAAGGGCCATTCATGCCAGCTGAGTGAGATCAGAAAGACACTAAAGAAGAGGCAGAGGCGCCAGGTGAGCTGGGCCTTGCTGGACTATTTCAATAGTCAGGAATTCTCTAAGGACAAAATTCTTCAACAGTATTTCTTCTGCTTAAATGGTCTCCCTTGAAATCCATCTCATATACAGTCCCCTGGAACTGCTTTTTAAATGCATTTTTGAGCCTTTAAAGCTTTTTGATCCATTTAAAAACATTTTGTATTTTAAGATTTCTCTGTAGTTCCCTTTGCCTTACCATGTACAGCAGAGTTCTTAATGTGGCAAGTGTGTCAGTCAGGATTTTTTTCTGTTGAAAATGGCTGGTGCCAAGTTGGGATTCCTGGGCTCAGGTGGCTGAATGTTGACAGTCATTATGGAATTGAAGGAATTACACCAGGAACCGTGGCCTCAAGGACTGGGACAGACATTCAGCATGCCTGCTACTCACTCTTTTTTTTTTTTTAATCTCATCTGTTTCCTCTCCTTTTGCATGCTGGGCTCATTCTTGACAAATGCAGGCAAGCATACACATTTTTAAAATCATTAATCACTAACACCTAGCAAAGTTTCTGGCATATAGTAAGCAAATGTAAAGTATATGAATGAAAAGAATAAATGAATGAGTGAGCAACTGAAGATACATGGTGAATAATCGAGTTTGTCAAGAATGTCAAATTTTATTATTGTTGTTAATCCTTACCCGAGGATATTTTTTTCCATTGATTTTTAGAGAGAATGGAAGGGTTGGAAGAGAGGTGAGGCGGAGGTACAGAGAGAGAGAGAGAGAGAGAGAGAGAGAGAGAGAGACATCAATTAGTTGCTTCCTGTATGCACCCTGACCAGAGCTCAAGGATGGAACCTGCCACCCAGGTACATGCTTTTGACTTGGAATCAAACCTGAGACCCTTTGGTCCCCAGGCTGGTGCTCGAACCACTGAGCCAAACCAGCCAGGGCAAAAGTATCAAATTTGTGATAGAAAGTAATCAAACAGAAGTTGGAAACATAGGCTAAGGCCAGACTCTGGAGGCCCTGAAGACCATGTTAAGGAGTTCAGTATGGCCCTAGCAGGTTTTGTTCAGGATAGAGCGTTAGCCTCCATACTGAAAGGTCCCAGGTTTGATTCTGGTCAAGGGCACATGCTCAGGTTGTGGGCTTGATCCCCAGTATGGGGCATGCAAGAGGCAGCCGATCAATGATTCTCTCTCATCTTTGATGTTTCTCTCTCTCTCTCTCTCTCTCTCTCCCCACTTCCTCTCTGAAATCAATAAAAATATATTAATAATTTTAAAAAAGGAGTTGAGTATCTTCTTCTATAACCAATATTATCTAGTGTGGGGAGGATAGGAATATGATAAATTCTAGGTAAAGAAGAATAATTATATCAACAGGAAAGATATATTGAGACAGTAAAAATCTAAAGAGAAAGATGTTGCTTAAAAATCTCTTCCAGTGTCACCCCAATAAATTCAAGAAGAAGGAAAAAATATCTTCCTATAGTCTTCCCTGTGAATGAGGAATAAAATACCTATGTGGTTTGGGAAGATGTAATAGCTGAATACACTCCCATTTACATAGTCAATCCAAACTACCGACTTGAACTACTTTTAGAGGAGAATATAAAAAAAAAATCTGGGAAATTAAGCACCATAGCATATGCTTACTAAAATATCTGTTCTTATTTCATCTGTATATCTACTTTATTATAATAATGGATAATATTTATTTATTATGTTCTAGAAATTGTTCTAAATGCCTTTATGAGGATTTTCTCAGTTTATCCTCACAGCAGCCATTGTAAAGTATATTTTCCCCATTTTATAGATGAGGAAACGGGCTCAGAGAGATTGAGATATTTTCCCATCATCATACAGCTAGTAAGAGACAAAGCTGAAATTTAATACAGGAAGCATGTCTCCAAAGCCAAAGCTCCTAATTAGCATATGGGATACATTAATGTCAGTCACAGGTCTACAGACTGTGCTGATGAGGATAAAACCTCTTCCCTTCACAGTCTGGCAACCTCACAAGGTCAGGTAGGCCAATTACAGACATGTTCACCTCTCATTATGAACATTGTACCTGCATTTTAAAAATTCTATGCCAGTGGACCTCTGTACTGCATTTCATATAAAGAAAAGGTACAAAGGGTGAAGTGTATGAAATAGGAGATCTTTCCAAGAGAGGAGATGGCATTGGAGACCACTACAGAGTAGAGGTTGTCAGAATGCATGTAAAAGCCACCAGGAGATAAGAATCAGAATGTAAGAAAGACCTGCAGGGAACCTGTAATCAAATACTCTCAGTTTCTGACAATAAGAGATGTCTGCTGAGGAGTTATTTATGAACCCAGCTTACTCTAAAAAGATTTTGAGACAGGTGCTGTGTGATTCTAAGAAGAGTGAACCTTAGCTGCATAAAAAGGTCATAAATATTAGCACATATCTTAATTGCTACAAGTTCACTCAGGTATCCTCTCCCCCAGTGGGTAGAGAGCCAACAATGCATTAGCAACATGTGTAGTATTTCTGGCATTGCGGTTGACTTAGGTTAGTGTCACTAAATTCTTTCAATCGACTTTGGAGAAAAACTTCTGCATACTTCAGTTCCCCTGGTCTGTATATAGCAGTGGTGCAGAGTGAATCTGCCCTGTAGTTGAAATGTTTGCTTTGTTAATGAACTTGAGGCAACGACTCTGGTTCTGCCCACTTGGAGCTGATACAGCGAAATTGTGTTCACATAGGAGAACATGCGCAGTTTATCCTTCAAAAAGACTAACACTGTCAGATATACCATCTTTGTCAAGTGTCAAATCATTTATTTATAGGATTAGCATGTGCCCACAGCAGCATGCACCATGGGCCTTGGTGCTTTCTTTAGGTCCTTTTGGGATTATATACTTTTCATGGCTGAACTTACTCACTGAAAGGGGATACAGATTTTGCAATAGGGAAAACAATTTGTTCATGCAAATATAAACTTTTTTCTTAAATATTATACTGGCCTAATGAGTAGTAAAATCCAGGTTAGGAGAGGGCCCAGATTAAACAGTTGTACTTCACAGAAAAGATATGACATTTCCATTTGTCAAAAAAATGTTACCTATCGGTCCATAAATAGTGACTGCCTAGTGTAGGCCCCAAACTGTGTAAATTATTAAAGAAAGTAGAGAAAATATGGAGGAAGAAGAATCAACAAAGAAAACAGAAGAATAATTTTTATTTCATCAAGAAGACTGTATATGCTTGTCTTTCTTCATCAGTTTATGAGTTGAGTCTTGAACAGAAAAAGAAATTACCAAAAATGTCTTTGTCAGAGTTTTTTAAAAGCTTCTTCATGTTAAAAAAAAAAAATCTGCGAATACCTTACAATTTAAAGTAGTGTTTTACTAACTATATCTTTTGGCACTGAGAGTCTTTTTAAAAAAAAAAACAAACCCTGAAAACTATCATCACAATCAGAACTACTATTAAAATTTTTAAAGTAATCATTATAAAAGAAAGAGTGAGTTGACATATTTGGATACAGCCACTGATGTCTTTCTTGTGCTTAGAATCTGCCCCTGTCTTGGAGGTGCAGGATATTGAAGCAGAATATGTTCTACTCTAGGTCTTGAGCATCTTCAGCAATTCTAGTCTGGCACCCCTAGACCTTCCCTTTAGGTATCAAGAATGTCTACTCAAGTTCCAGTGGCTTCTGGGCATGTTTTAGAAATTCATTTGCTGTTTATAATTGATTTTAAGTGGAACTTGGCACTTTATCTTGAACAGCCTGCTACACCAAAAGGAAATGACTGTTGCCTACCAACCAGATGATTACTGGGTGCGTCGGCTATTCAGAATACTTTTGGAAGACCCAAAAATGCAGGAAAGCAGAACTAAAGGATAGATTTTCTCCTCCGCATTCTGGTTTCTTGATGTGTAATAGATGCTGCCATATCCTTGTTCAGTTAATGTTCCTTGTCCTGGAAGAACAAAACGTGTAGGTTGTAGAGCTTTGTTCTATCTCCCAATGTTGCTTCTGTTTGCAGATATAACAGTTGACTTTGGCTGATGTTGCGGATACGTCAGGATCTGATGTTGACTTCAGAATAACAGGCAAGCCCTTCTTTGGGCGGAGACTTCTATTGCTCTGCCAGTTCAACTGAGGCTCCCCTTTTGTTCTGTGCCACCACAGGCTGCCTCTGCAGCTTTCTCTGGGCTAATCACAGACAAGGCCCAACTGTTTGATATGTATCAGCTGAGAGTTCAACAAAAGCCCAGACCTAAATCTCAAGTAACAAGAGGAAGAAGGATGCCTCCTTCTCAACCAGTGTCTTATCAAGTGCCTATTGGGTCTTAGAATGGACTCTGAGGAAGTACTTAATTGACTGGTACTACTGGGGGCCTTACCCGCACAATTTACAACACATGGTGTTAGGAAGCCTATAATTGTTGGTGAACAGGAAGATGCACCCACAGTTTTTTAAAAACCGTTGAGGAGATCACTGTCTCAATGTGCTGGTTAGGACTTTAACACTGGTCCCATAGGCAGAGGTCTTGCATACAAGGTGCATGTAAATTGTGCATTAGTATGAAACTGCACCTATTATCAGTAGAAATGGCCCCATTAAAAATATATCTGCCTCTTAGAATTACTTATTTTGTTGACAAAGTGTCTTGAAGAGATTTACTCCAACACTATTAGTGTCTGCCATTTTCATGTCGTGGAAATAATTATACCCTTTTACTCCAAACATTTCATATCAGCACGTCGTTTGCCCAGGCCAGTTGACCATTCCCTGAGCTTGAACTTTCAGTGCTGGCAAACTGACAACACACCTGCCTGTAGCCACGCACACACAGCCCTTCTATGGAAGGCCCAGTAACAATCCTGTTAGAAGCAGGTAATTCTGTTTTAACAAGAGTCACAGGTCAGGATTCTGAATGAGAGTTTTACGAACCTTAATTTCAGGAATTTTGTGAAAGTTACAGGTCATGCCAGGGGTCCTCAAACTTTTTAAACGGGGGGCCAGTTCACTGACCCTCAGACCGTTGGAGGGCCGGACTATAGTTTAAAAAAAAATATGAACAAATTCCTATGCACACTGCACATATCTTATTTTGAAGTAAAAAAACAAAACGGGAACAAATGCAATATTTGTATTTGCATGTGGCCCGCGGGCCGTAGTTTGAGGACCCCTGGGTCATGCCCTGACCTGTTTGGCTCAGTGGATAGAGCGTCAGCCTGCAGACTCAAGGGTCCCAGGTTTGATTCCGGTCAAGGGCATGTACCTTGGTTGCGGGCACATCCCCAGTAGGGGGTGTGCAGGAGGCAGCTGATCGATGTTTCTAACTCTCTATCCCTCCTCTCCCTTCCTCTCTGTAAAAAAATTAATAAAATATATTTTTTTAAAAAAGAAAAAAGAAAGTTACAGGTCATGATATTTGTAAAGTACCTATGATAATGTCTAGCACACACACTAAATGGCAGCTGCTTTTAGTTGTCCATTCTTTGGTGTGCCATATGAATTTAAGGTTCAGTCACACTGTCATTCTTCTTAACAAAGACATACCATTCTTCCTTTTAATCCCAGTAAGATGCAGAGTGTTTGATTTTTTTTTTCTCTTTTTCATTGTGACATTCAGGAACATGTGAGATAAGTGGTCCAGGGATGAGTCATGAATCACTGATTTGCTTTCAGATAAAACACCTGAATCCTCCTAACTATGTGAAGTTTTATTCAGCGACCTATAGAGTTCAGATTCTATTCTTCTCACCCCTTACAAGTCATATTACCAGAAAAAATTCTTAATTTCAAACGCAGATTACAGTTCCAGCTGCATCCTCTCATTCAGGCCTAGTGGAGGTGCAGACCTTCAAAATAATCCTGCCTTTATGTGAAGAGTTGTTTTATCTTCTTCTCCACTTCCCCCTTCTGAGGGGGTGGGCAGCCTCCTACCCCCAGTCTAGGACCTGGTTTTTAAATTTTAACTTTAGTATACAATGGTATACAGTTTTAGTTTCCTACAAGGTACTTATATATTTACCCAGACTTCTGTTGGATTATACCTGCCGAAAATAAACTCATTGTTTAATCAAATTTAACAATAGACACTAAATTAAACATATCCAGTATATTCATTGGTAAATATAATAATCAATTTTTAGTGAGTAACTACTCTGTATGCTCATTCTCTTTTACTTTTCAACAAGATAATTGTTTTGATATATTTTATTTATAGTTTTGAGATATTTTTCCATATTAAACCTCTATTTGGCTATACATAGGAAAAAGTTATAGGTAAATATTTCTCAGGATTCAGGAGATACACTGTAAAAAGATCAATTCTGCCTAAGATTAGCCATGTTAATTCTCTGATTCCCACAAACTGAAGTATTAGCTGTTGAAAATAATACTTTACAATGGATATATTAATTTCTAATAATTATTGGGTGGTACAATAGCAAATTCCTTTCTAACTAGTGACTTCTATTCATGGATGTAGTGCTATAAAGTAATACACCCTTATCATTCATATTTCTGGGTGGTTGAGTAAGGTAGGAACTATTTTTGATATGCAGGACCAAATACTGAAGCAGTGGGTTCCATGTGCTTTCTGTCAGCAAAAGTATCAACTGCCAGGAATCCCTGATAAGTCCTGTTTCAAGCAAGGAGAGTCTGGATAATACCAAACTACAAGACAACAGTTAGTGCGTGTGAACTGTCAGTGCTGCCAAACTGAATTACCATTCCCACCCAAAATAAACACCCTGAAGTTGAACAAAGCTAAGCCATCCTTCTGTAAGGTATGTAGTGGATTTAGCTAGTGAGAAAGACAGATCTTTGATTTGTCAAAGCATTCTTAAAATACTGCCATTTTTCTAAGCCAGAAGTTGAAAAGGTCAAAGGGGAGCTTTAAAACGTGATAACATTGTCTTGGAATTGGGGATGTATGGTATTTGCTAAGCAAATGCCAGACTGAATGAATGTCAGATGAGCTTTGCTCCACTCTGGAGCAGCCCAGAGCACAGAATAAAGACCAGCTCTCCGATCCTGACTTTACCACTATTGCTGTTACCTGGAAAAGTAACCTACACTCTGTGGACCTCAGTTTTCCATGTGTAAAATAAGGAGACAGGCTCAGAGAGTAGATAGAGGATCTTAGTTCAAATGATCATTTCTTGAAAAAAAATACAGTAAAATGGTTTTATTAACAGGTTATGAACCCAGTCATTATCTTTTTTTTATTAAATCTTTATTATTCAGATTATTACAGTTGTTCCTCTTTTTCCCCCCCATAGCTCCCCTCCACCCCGTTCCCCACCCCCCCCCTGCCCCTTCCCCCCCCCTCCACACCCCACCCACTCCAGAGCAAATATCAGATATGAGTGCAAATGAACACTAGGTCTGCCCGCCTCTTTTCCCTGCTGGAAGCAGAATAAGGAGAAATAAGATAGACGATTCTAACTCCTCACCGACCAGCAAAGCGATTTTAAGGGTGGAGAACGTGACACCAGGGTTTCAGAGCATTAACCTCTTGATGTTCTTTCTGGAGGCTCCACTGTTGTTTTGCATGGATTCCTCGGTATCTAGGCAAACCTCACCCTCTAACACTTGTAGGGGCACAATTGAAGTTACAAAGAAGGATGAATAGGAAAAAAAGAAAAAGAAAAAAAAAAGAGAGGGAGGTGATTCCTTTTAGCCTTGGGAGGCCAGCCTCGTCTTCAACCTTTAAAGCATCGCAGGGCCCCCAGGGACATAGCTCATTTCACGGCTTTGGTTTAGCCGCAGACACCTGAGCATGACAGATGATGAAACTGGGAAGGTCTGTAGTGGCCAGGTCATGGGGAGCCTTGAGTGCCCTGTGAGGAGCTTGGACTCCTTGTAGGTAATGGTGCGGCAGCAGGAGGTCTTACAGGAGTAAAATTGTCCATTGGACCTATTGCTGGGCTCTGGTACTGTGCCCTCGATGAGCTTTTAAAGCTCGGTGTTTTAATTTCTCGGCCTTGCCGATGTGTTATCATACTTTCATAATGTGATCATCTCACCTTGGAGATTTGTTACCATACTTTTATAATGTGATCACCATGCGTCTTTGGGTAATATGAAACAAATACGCCCAGCATATTCGGAGGG
>NW_005357806.1:1771829-1782585 GCF_000412655.1 Myotis brandtii | reverse complement strand
GGCTCTTGGATCTCTAAGGAGGTGCTAATTTAGCCTCTGCCTGAGGCTACCCAGCAGGAGCTACGGAGAGATCTGCAGATTCCTCTTCTTTGTTTGGGGTTTGGAGGTGCCCAGATGAGGCCCAGCTGTGAAGCAGTGCAAGCTGCTGTGGGGCTTTGGGCCTTCTTTTGGATGTTCTGGGTGTCTCTGACCTAGCTGCAGTTTGTTAGGTAATTTTAGATTGCAAAGGGCCAGGCCATTCATATGCAAAAGCCTCTGCCCACAGCTTGGGTGGGACAGGGTCTCAGGGAGTCAACAGGGTGGAAACAACAGCTATGGCTGATCCTTAGCCCTGCCCTAAGAGGCCCCAGGTCTCAGTGTCCCACAGTAATCGCTGCAAACACCTCTGGAAAGCCGTCATTCATATGCAAAAGCCTCTGCCCACAGCTTGGGTGGGACAGGGTCTCAGGGAGTCAACAGGGTGGAGCAAACAGCTATGGCTGATCCTTAGCCCTGCCCTAAGAGGCCCCAGGTCTCAGTGTCCCACAGTAATCGCTGCAAACACCTCTGAGAGAAAGCCGTCCTCGAGTTCCGACCGATGTCCAGTTTCTCCCCAGAGACTCGCCCGGAACTGGAGTTCAGAGCAGTCAGGAGCTTGAGACTCCCTCCAGATTGAAAAAGACAACCGTGTCCTCAGTTGCCAGCCCTTTCCGCGTGCACCTCCATACCTCTGCACTTTACTTCCACACCTCCTCTGAGTCTCAGTGTGTGCTTTTCTCTTTCCTTCTAGTTGTAGAATTTCCACTCAGCCAGCCTTCCTGTGGTTCTGGATAATGTCCGTTTTGTCTTTTAGTTGTAGTTTTGAAGTGGTTGTGCGAGGCAGCAATTTCAGGTGTTTACCTATGCCGCCATCTTGGTTTCTCATCTTTTTTAATGTACCAAATATCAAAGTTTTGCCTGACTGGAGTGAACATTGTCCAGTGCACCGAAAGGTGGCTGATTTGATTCCTGGTCGGGGCACATACCTGAATTGTGGGTTTGATCCCCAGTTTCTCTCCTCTCCCCGCAAACCTCTCCCTTCCTTCCTCTCTCTTCAGGTGAGGATTTTTTTAAGTGTCAAAGGTTTTCAGGTACAGTGAAAATTAAGTAAGGAAGTGAATCTTTAATTAGAAATTTCAAAAGAGAACTGAGGTCACAGAAGGGATTTTGTTAAAATAAAAAATTGGTTGTATCAATTCAGCAACCATTGAGTTGTCAGTATCCTTAGTTTTAGGTGTATTGGTCTTATCTCCTCAACTTTTAGATTGAATCATGAAATTGCATTTTTGTTGGTTAAAAACAGTCAGGCATCATCAGTTTCACCCTATAGATGTCATCTCCATGGGGCAGAGAACACATAGTGCTGTGTGTTATTTCCTTTAGTTCTTGCTATAATGCCAGACACATTTATTCTTTGACATTATGAATTGAAAGTAGTATTTGGGAGCAGAAAGTCTTTTTGAAATTACTTAGAGCAATATATTATTTTTTTAAATGAAGAAAATAAGACCCCAAAATTTCTTAGAATTATAGTTCTTTTGATGTTCAGAATGACATTGAGACATTATAAATAAGTCTTCAATGTGCTTTGAATATTCTACCTACCAGTAAAAGGAACTAGTCTGATAAATTTTATAGTAATAGTTCTTAGCAATTGAAGTTGGCAAAAGACATTAATCTTTTGCCATTTTTGTTGACAAGGAGGTTAACATTTGGGGTGGCAGTATTTTTTAATGGTTAATGCTAACAAGAAACACTTAATCCAAAGGAACATGGTAATAATAATACCTGAATATCAACATGATCTGAATCTGAAACATGATCCCCAAATGCATTACTTTCCTATATTTGATAAACTTTATTTCTCTATTAGGAAACAATCTCTGCTTGTGGATTTAGTTACTGTTTATAGAAAGGTGTCATAGCTTAGAAAAATTAGAAATAGACTAAGTGCAAAGATATTTATAGGTCATGTTTTTTTATTTAGGTCGGACACACTGTGAAACCCTGCATTTTGCATGACTTTCTGCCATTTTAGTTATAGAATAATCACATTTTAGTGCATTTGGTTTAATATTTTTCAATAACAGTTTATACTGAAACCTACAAAAAAACCCCAAATAATAAGAGTCCAACACCCTATCTTTATAAATGAGGAAACTGAGGCCTAATAAATTTAAGTAACTCTCTGTACCTTGGAGTTAAGTCACAGAGCAAGTTGGAACTTGGCTATTCTACTACACAATGTCTATTTTGTCATTTGTCCTTTTAATTGCAAAATCTTTGCCTCATATTAGTACCCTCTCAAAAATGGGTGAAGATTAAGTAAATATGCTATAATCTTGGTGCTTGGAATGAAGCAGAGACTTTTATTGATGGTGACATGTTATCTATACTAATAAAAGGGTAATATGCTAATTAGTCTGGACCGTCCTTCCAGACAAAGCCACGGTGGCGGGAGCCAAGGCAGAGGCGGTTAGGGGCGGCAGGGGAGAGCAGTTAGGGGCAATCCGGCCGACAGGGGAGAGCAGTTAGGAGTGATCAAGCTGGCAGGGAAGAGCAGTTAGGGGCGATCAGGCAGGCAGGCAGGTGAGCGGTTAGGAGCCAGCAGTCTCAGATTGCTAGAGGGATGTCGGACATCCCCCAAGGAGTCCCGGATTGGAGAGGGTGCAGGCCAGGCTGAGGGACCCTCCCCCACCCCTGATCCTGTGCATGAATTTCGTACACCGGGCCTCTAGTATGAATATATTTAGAAGCTGTGTCCATATTTAATGACCACTGAACAACTGATGGAGACCACAGGGCAAGACTGTCACTCTTTGACAAATTTGCTAGTTTTCCAAACCCTTGGAAGAAGCATCAAGTAAAGCTTTGAAACAGAGGCCTATTGGTTACATGTCCTATGCCTGATGGCTCTTTGTTTTTTTGTTTTTCCTGATAGAAACATGAGTTCAGCTGGTCCTGATGGGAGGAAAGTGATGAGACGGTGTGATGGACTGATTGATTCGCTGGTCCATTATGTCAGAGGAACCATTGCAGATTACCAGCCAGACGACAAGGTGATGCAAGAGTTAAATATCTTACATGTTGAATTATTTTGTCTTACTAAGACTCTTCAGAGTATTCTTGAAGTAATAGTTTGGGTTTAGTTTTATTCCTTAACTCATTTACTGAGCTGAGGATTTCCCATACACACTTAAAAATATTAAAATATATCAAACCCAATTTTTTTCTGTTTTCCAGACTTAAATTCCAACTATCCCTTTAACAGCTCTGCATAGATATTTGAAAGGAGCCCAAATGCTCCATGTTCAGCAATGAACTTAAATTCATCCCTTCCCTCCTCCCAAACTTGCTCCTTCTCTGTGTAATCTTTCTTCATAATCACCACCATCCACCAAATAAAAACAGAAATATGGGTAATGTCTCACTGCCTCTCCTCACACCCCACAGCACTATGTTTGTGATCATTGATGGTCTAGCCTTAGCCTTTCCGGCCATACTCATTCTATTCCCCCAGGTTCCCTATAGTCCAAGCATCCAGTAAACCTTGTAAGATCTAAAGCCTAATAAGTCCTGTGATATCACACTTGCAAAGGGATGTCTATATGTATCTGATTAATATTTGTGTGTTTTCTCAGGCCACGGAGAACTGTGTGTGCATTCTTCATAACCTCTCCTACCAGCTGGAGGCAGAGCTCCCAGAGAAATATTCCCAAAGTAACTATATTCAAAACCGGAATATCCAGATGGACAACAACAAAAGTATTGGGTGTTTTGGCAATCGAAGCAGGAAAGTAAAAGAGGTATGTTGGGAGGGCTTTGAAAGAAAAAGTGGTTATGTATGTACATTTCCATGTACTTAGTATACTAGGGTTGGCAAAAGTAGGTTTCCAGTTGTGAGTACACAAAGCATAGGTTTTATTCTTGTATTATTATTTATTAATTATTGAATTAATTTTCATATGAACAATTGTAGACCTACTTTTGCTCACCCCTTATGTCAGGCATTATTTTGAGTTCTTTTGATCCTTACATCAACCCTACAATGTGTGTATGATTAATACCCTCATATATTGAAGAGAAAACAGAGGTACAAAAAGGTTAATCAGTTTTCCCAGAATTATTCAGCAAATTAATAGAGGGGATGAGATTCAGTTCCAGGCAATCTGGCTCTAGATTTGCATTGTTAGCCATTAAAACTGTACTGCTTTATGTCCTATTGCTTAGGAAATAGGCTTAATGCACCATGGCCAACGGTATATAAATAGTTTCAACATTTAAAAACAGCCCAGATATTCAGATTTGGACATTCTAAAAACAAACTTCGGACATCCTAAACGCAAATCTGTAGGAAGGAATACTGTTCACACTGAAAGAATGTGACCTCTCTACTCCTCGGGGTGTCGTGGTGTTTGTGAACTTGGAGAACAACTGGTAAATTTAGAATCCTGATGTGATCCCGGACACTTCACTGGACTCGGAGGGAAGAGGCCTGTGTTTCTTATCTTCAGAGCGTTTGTGCCTAATTTAGCTTTCGTTCACCAGCAGCCTGGAAACTGTTCTAGGGCAGCCTATGCTTTATACTCTGAGTTCTTTCTCACAGTGAAATGGAAAGTTGAGGGTATGGGATGTTGCTAGGCAAAAATGGTCATCATGGACTAAAAGTGAAGTGATTGGGAATCATACATATTTGCATTTTCATTTCCATTTCAGGGGCTTCTTACTATACAAATCATGAGTCTCTCTAGACTAGTCAGTGTTCCGAGTCTCTTGGTTTGGGTGTGGAATTGTAGAAATCCCTTGAAGGCATTAATTCTAGATCTTATCGTGTGTGTGGTTAGCAATACCAGGACATGCCGATGCTCGAAGAAAAGAGCAACCCCAAGGGTGTGGAGTGGCTGTGGCACTCCATCGTGACCCGGATGTATTTGTCCTTGATCGCCAAAAGTGGCCGAAGCTACACCCAGGAAGCATCTTTGGGAGCTCTCCAGAATCTCACGGCAGGAAGTGGCCCAGTGAGTATCATGCCTGTTTTCCTACTTTGTAAAGTAATGCCATTATAGACATACCTACATTAGGTTTTTGTTATGCTTAGATGGTGTGATTAAAAACAATATTTGGTTTTTTAATTTCTAAAAAGAATCACTGAATAGAAAAACATGAGAAGCAAGCCATTATACATAATTCCAGAAAAAATCCACTCCATAAACCTTGTGTTTCTAACTGACCTTTAGGAAGCCTAGGAACTGTGAGGTAATTGATGTGGTCATCTATAATGGATAGACGGATAGGAGGAGGAGAAGGCTCTAAAGCAGTGGATGTTGGGAAAGGACCAATAGGTCTTGAGATGACAAAGAAAATGCTGTGTGAGTGACAGAGCTGGATAGCAGTGACTCAGGAGAGCAGAGTTTTGCATATGAGGAAAGACAAATATCTAGATGAGCCATTGGGAAGAGAGAGGAATCCTAAGCCCACCTCTGTGCCTGAGACATGGGGGTTGTACTGAATAAATTGCCTCCTGTCTAGAATGGCTTCAGGGGAGGATTCTTCTCAGTGGTTATTGAACTTTTTTGAGTCAAGGAGACTGAGTATCTAATAAAAGTTATGGACCCTTTCCCTGAGAAAGGTAAACACAAGAATAGTTTTAAGGGCCACCTGTCCCCTCCCTGAAATCTATATTGGGCCCTATATTAAGAGCCCCTGTTCTAAAAGGTACAGTGGAGAATGTAAGGACAGCAATCTGTAGAGGGGGGGGAACAAGCTGGGTTTGAATAAGATAAACAGAGAAGATACACCCTGAAGAATGGTCATGAATTGCAGAAATTTCTGGCATGGTGACCTCAAATTAGCTTCGAATAGAACTCTATAAAGTTGCCGACACACAAGCTAAGGCATTTGTTGAGGTCCAGCCCCAGCAGGTCCAGGGGTTTCCAAAGGTGTGGACAGAGTCGGCGAAGAAGGAATGACATGGAAGCAGCGTTCAGGTGATCAGCATAGTTGGGTTCTCCCTTTAGTGTCCTCTTACATCTATATTTATACTATTTGATCCTATAAGCATGCCTCTATAATCACACCGTGGTATGTTTTGGGTAACGTTCTACAGTTCCTTGTTTCTTATCTGACCTTTGCCAAAAATCCTGTCTCTAGTTCTGTTGATTTTAATCTTGTCTAGGTTAATCTCTCTGTTCCATTACAAGGGCTATTCCAAGGTCACTGCTCTACTGATAGGCTGTAAGGAAGTGACTGAAGGAGATTATCCTACCCAGTAAAGGTTATGTCCTCCCAGCCTCGCTGCTTGCCTTCCCTGGGACTGCCCTGTGTCGGTGGGTCTCCAGGGGTATAGGCTTTGGTGCTTTCCCTGGTGGGCAGACCCCTGGGGATGTGGGCCCAACAAGTCCCAAATTTATTGCCAACAGTCTTAGTCCAAGTTCTTCATAAGTAGTACATGGTATTTCTGTAACACTAGGGGGATTTACTGATTTATTCTCTTCCTTAGTCCTGTTAACCCCTAACCTGGGGAAACAACCTTTCTTGGGGAGGTGGTCCTGGTTAAAACACATAGCGCTTAAGAGGGGGAGCGAACATATGTCATATACGCCAGGTCCCTTGAAACATAAGCTGTGCAGATGTTTCTTCCCTGCAGCAACTGCGTCAAGCAGCAAGGGTGGGTCGGCTTCCAGCAGGCATTGGCATTGTTGGAGGTTTGCTGGTGCTAGGAAGGGCCTAGTCGGAACTCAGATGCCCTGTGAAAGCAGACGACCAGCCTAATTCTAGAGATTTGCCTCTAGAGGACCTGGTCCTACAACTAGCATATGAGCCTCTGACACAGAGCATAGACTTACAGATGGTCTGACTAGCAATGCATTTCTTTTTTTAAAAGCCCAGTGTCTCTTTCATAATAAACTGGTTTTTTTGGAAACAAATAACTTGATTAAAATATGTAAAATGCCAAAATTTGAACAAGACGAAACAGAAAAGACGACTAAGCCAACAACCAATAAATGTAACTTTGATTCTACAACTGTGATACCAAAACATTGTCTTTATCATGTTCATTTCACAGTGATGAACTGAAACTGTGAATAAAGGGCGGACTGATCAATAGGAAGGAAAGGCAAAGACAGGCCCATTTTATTTATAAACAGAAGCAAAAATTATAGCTAACCAAACCCAATGCTATATTAAAAAACACTGCATAAACTGTTTTTACCCAGTAATTCATTTGAAACCCTAATAAGGATTTAAAGACAGTATCTTCAGGCTGATTTAGTCCCAGTTCTAGTTTTGAAAATGTCTTGCTCAATCTCTAGCCATCGACAAACAGCATTATTGTGAAGTCAAATGCAATAGTATTTATAGGATGTGTCCCACGAAACAGATGCCGATGTCAGTGGCGCAGACTGTGGTCCAGAAGGAAAACGGCCTGCAGCACATCCGGAAGATGCTGCACGTTGGTGACCCAAGTGTGAAAAAGACCGCAGTCTCCCT
Source organism: Myotis brandtii (assembly GCF_000412655.1). Taxonomy (NCBI): domain Eukaryota; kingdom Metazoa; phylum Chordata; class Mammalia; order Chiroptera; family Vespertilionidae; genus Myotis; species Myotis brandtii. The sequence continues at coordinate 1,775,076 of NW_005357806.1, read as the reverse complement.
GCTGAGGAATCTGTCTCGGAACCTTTCCCTGTGCAATGAAATTGGTGAGTCAGTAAGAATGGCTGCATGTAGTATGACCATGTTGGAAATACAAGTGCAATAAAACATTGTCCTTATCGCATTCTTTTTACAATGATGGGCTGAAAATGTGAATAAAGAGCAAAATGTGATAGCTAGGCCTGACTTTTGTGCACCAAGGCATCAAGGGTAGGTTTTCTAACTGGGTCTCCACAAGGATTTTTCTTCATATCCAGCATCTCTGTTTGTTCATTTTAATTACTGCAGAAGATTCAGCATGGATGGTGTTAGAATAAATACAATGAAACATATTTGCTTCTTTTTATGAAAGTCTGTATTGACAAGGATGATAACTATGTTATATACTATCACATAACAATGTTTTATTTACTTGCTTAATACTTAGAAAAATCTGATAACTCTGAATTAAGTAAAAAAACTATAAAATGACATAATGGGAAGATAACGTCAAAATTAAGTATGCTTCCTAATGCTCTATAAAGTAGTCATTTCACTAAAATTATAAACAAATTTTTGTGGGTTTATTTAATGGAGTGGATTATTCTAAAATTACACACACACACACACAGCATGAGAGATACTGAAGTCTGTGGTTATGTTTTAATAATGTCATTTCCAAAGGCAGGAGGCAGCCCAACACTGGACAGGTGGTTTCATGCCCATTATAAATATAACGAGCCTGGAAATTTTTCGGTGGATCTAAAAGAAACTTTGCCATCGGCACTTTCAACATTATGGGAGTGTTCCCATTGTCTCCTGTGGGCTTTTGTGCTCCACTTCAATTGGGTGTATAATCCTTTGACTTTTTTTCTTTTCCCAAATAAAACGTTGACTCCATCTTTAAAACTTTGCTGATGAAATAACTGCACTCTACACATTATGCATGTGCCTTCCAGGCAGAAGTGCTGCAGGTCTCGGCGCAGGTCCTCTAACTGTGGGCAGATGAAGCGGTAGCTCCACAGTTTATGGAAGATGATTTCACTAATAAACCGCCCCGCATGTTAAGGGCAATAGTGAGATGAGGCTTCAGCAAGATAAATACAGTTTTTAAATTTTAAATTGGCTTTATGTCAAATGTATAATTTGAGTAAAAGGACCTGTCTTGGTTCAGAGTATTAATAGCCAGGAATAAATGAAATCACTTTGAAATGCATGTTTTGTGTTTCTCATGAGAGACTTCAAGGCCAGGTAAGACTTTCCATGTGTTGGCCCAGAATGCAATCATCACATGTTACTTAGATTTAAAGAAATAAATGTAATAGACAACTTAGTGCGGTGACGGAGTAATAGGCCTCCTGCAGAGGACATGGACCTGCATCCTGCAGTGCCACCAAGGTCACCGTGACTGGTCATTTAACTGCTCCAAACAGGGAGAGATTAGTAATCACTACCTAACAGTGTTTTCCCAGGATCAGGTAACAACGAACAGTATGTGCAAGCAACAGGAAGTATTGGACACTTCTCTAGGATCTCAATTCACATTCATTCCTTGTTGCAGAATTTTCAAACATCCATGCCTTGGCTTGGGTTTTTAGCCATTACAGTAGGTCCTGGGTTACGTCGGAGATCCGTTCCTACGGCGCGACATAAGGCGATTTTCGCCGTAAGTCAGAACCCACCTACATAAGCACCTACGTCACTCCCATGGAGCACATACACAGCAGTAATGAAGTGAAACAGTAAAAAAAATTTTTAAAAAAGATAACAACTCCTGACCTTTACTTGTGGCAAATAAATAATAAAAAACATAAAGCACATATGTACATACGTTGAAATGACAGAACTTTTTTTTTCATAAATAAATGAGAGATGGCGATGTAACCACAAAACGACACACGTCGAGTCTGACGTAACCCAAGGACTGTCTGTGCATAAAATCTCCCTCAACTATATGACATTAAGCTATAACCTTCCTATATCATGATAAGGCCTTTAATTTTAGATTTCACTATTAAAGATCCAATTTTAATTGTCCCAAAGTGAATGAGTGAATGTATTTATGGAGGCCCACTGTGTGTGTGTGTGTGAGAGAGAGAGAGAGAGAGAGAGAGAGAGAACACAGGGTGGGGCAAAATAGTTTTACAGTTGTGAGTACACAAAAAAATTTATTCTTGTATTATAATAAGAGAGGAAGAGAAATACAGGGAGACCCTTTCTATATTGTAGTGTTATGCTTTGTCATGTAAGCAGTTATATTTTCTAAGAAAAACAAACATGATACAAAGTGTTAAAGACTCTATCTTCTCTAATTCTCACTCCTTAGACATGACCCTACCTTTCCACCTTAAAATTGATCTACAGAAGTGGACTTGCTGGTGGTGGTGAGGGGGAAAGGTGGGGCTCACTCATCAGTGATTGTTCTCACTGTGGGCAGCCCCGGTCTCAGCAGCCACCACCGCACCTTGCAGAGAGATTGAGCATTTCTGTTGTGATTGTCACAGACTTACTTTTATGTTTTCAACCTAAATTCAGTGGAAGGAAATTTCATGTTCTCAAGGCCTTTAGTTCTATGGTTTAACTTATTAAAAAGAGGAAACCTTCTCATAGTAATTCATCTGTGTTGAGAGCTTACTAGGCACAGGGTATTATGATGCAGTAACACATGTGAACTTATTTAATCCCTCAAAACAACCCTGTGAAGTAAATACTATTATTACACACCCACTTTACAAATTAGGGAAAACCAAGCATAGAGAGGTTAAGTAGCTTACCCAGACTACACAGCCATTAAGTGGCAGAGACAGGATTGAAACTAAAGAGGTGTGGCCTCGGAGGATGAGATCTAAGCCCTTCACACTCTGCTGTGATGCTGAAACACAGTCAAAAAGGAAGTGTTCCGGCCTTTGAGTAGAAGGTATGCCTTTGCTGTCAGGGGGGCCCAGGTGTCATCAAAGGATGACATTGTTCAGTTCCTTTTATCGAAGATCTCTGTTATAGGCATGGCAGTCGAAGATAGACATCCGCAAACAAATACTATGACTGTCGTCAAGGGACCCGTAGCCACATCTGGAATTCATGTAACTGATCACAATGTAGACTCATAGAGAGAGAAGTACAGTTCAAGGTGCCACATAAACTCAGATGAAAAATAATAAAATTAAGCAGAAGTATTTGTTTTAAACTACAATAAACACAACACTGTATTAAAGAGCTCTGAGGAGCTACAAAAGCAAGAGAAATATGTTCCATATCTTTTTTTAAAATAAAT
>NW_005357806.1:1771234-1771728 GCF_000412655.1 Myotis brandtii | reverse complement strand
AGGCCTTCACCACCCTATTGTCTATGACTATGGGTTATGCATATATGCATATGCTTTTACTGGTTGATCTCTTCCTACCCTCCCCTTCCATATCTTTTAAGGAGAGTCCAATCTAGTTAGAGAAAAAGAGAAAGCGTCCGTGAAAATAATTATTGCAAAAAATCAAGTACAAATTCATACTGTCCAAAATATATACCATAAGGCAAGTTATAATGAAATCATCAACCATTACTACCGCTCTTGTTTCTACAAAAGAAGCCAAACTAAAACCCTGCTACCAAGAACTTGCATAGTTAGTGAAAAATAAATTTAAAATAATCTATCTTTTTAAAATGATAGTATTATTTGTGTATTAAAGAAACTTTGGGCAGATAATTTTTTTAAATATACTTAGGTCACCATCAATACTGTTATAGAAAAACAACTATTAATATTTTAATGTATTGCTTCTAAGATTTCTTATGTGTATTTTGTTTCCTAATGTTATAATATTA
>NW_005357806.1:1765045-1771142 GCF_000412655.1 Myotis brandtii | reverse complement strand
TATGTATTCTTTATATAAATAAGTATAGATTTTTATATAGAATATTAATATAAGTATATTCATATTATTTGTGTGCTTCATAGATATATTTTACATAAAACTCTTTGCAGATGTATTATATTCTATTAGACTTATTATAATTTTTCATTTATAGATAATGCTATAATAAAGATTTCTACATAAAGCTTTTTCTATTTTTAAAGTGATATCTTTAGTTTGAATTCCTAGAAGTGGAATTACTGAGTCAAACAAAGAATGTGAAAATTTTTAAATTTCTTGCTATTTCTATCAAATTCCTTTCTGAAAAGATTTCCAGTGTATTGAGCAAACAGCATCATCTTTTTAAAAATCCTTTCAAAACTCCAATATTAGAGAGGTTACATCTTTCCATATGCTGTATTTCCTCTTTAAAATGTTCTTTACCCAAAACTTACTGGGATCTTGAGATTAAAAAACAGTCTTTGTAAACAAGTGTTCTTTTTCTTTCATTTTGTAGCCAAAGAAACTCTACCTGATTTGGTTGCCATAATTCCTGACACAGTTCCAAGTACTGAGCTTCTCATTGAAACTACAGCCTCTGCCTGTTACACATTGAACAACTTAACCCAGAACAGTTACCAGAATGCCCGGGACCTTCTAAACACTGGGGGCCTGCAGAAAATTATGACTATCAGCGCAGGCGATACGTAAGTCCTTCAGCATCTGCCCATCGGCTGTCTCCCCTTTCCCACCACCACTCCCGTGTGTAAATCTAGTTGTAAACATTGTCACTGTGGACCATGGGCAACATTCAGAGGTGGTCAAACTCCAGAGCTTCCAGCATTTTATTGACCTGATGAATTAATTTGTTTCCCAGAACGTCAGCTGTGATTTAAGAACAGCAGAATGTAGGCAGAGTGGGAGGACTATGGACAGGGACTACCCTTCCTGAAATCTGTGGAGCCCATGTTGGCCCAGGTGGCTAAGAAGAAGTAGTGATAACACAAGTGGGAGGCAGCATAATACATTCTTCCTCTCCCAGTTTTCTCTGTCACATCTCTTCCACTTCTTGTTCCCTTTTGAGAAGAGAAGTCTAATGCATATACATCATCCCACATCCCCATTTCTATCTTTGAATTTTCCCCATTTAAAAATGGAGGAAGAGCCCTGGCCAGTGGCTCGGTTGGAACATACACCAAAAGGTTGCGAGTTCGATTCTCAGCCAAGGCACATACCTGGATTGTGGATTCAATCCCCTGTTGGGGCAAGTATGGGAGGCCGCCAGTCGATGTTTCTCTCTCACATCGATGTTTCTCTTTCCCTTTCTCTCTCTCTCTAAAAAATTAATAAAAACATATCCTCGGATAAGGATTTAAAATAACTATATATATAAAAGCCTAAGTGACCATTACAACCGGACCACCGGTTGACCGGCTGGTCGCTATGACGATGCAATGACCACCAGGGGGCAGACGCTCAATGCAGGAGCTGCCCCCTGGTGGTCAGTGCGATCCCACAGCCAACTTCCTGCCTCTGGCCAACCTCCCACAGTCCCTCCCCCTGGCTGGCTGACTCCGATCGGCCCAATCAGGACTAGGCAAGACAGCCCCAATCAGCCCCGATTGCCAGCCAGGCCAAGGGACCTCACCTGTGCACAAATTCGTACACCGGGCCTCTAGTCCTATATAATAAAAGGCTAATATGCAAATCAACAGAACGGCAGAACAGCCGGTCGCTATGATGTGCACTGACCACCAAGGGGCAGACGCTCAAAGCAGGAGCTGCCCTCTGGTGGTCAGTGCACTCCCACAGGGCTCACAGCTGGCGAGCGCAGCAGTGATGGCAGGAGCCTCTCCCGCCTCTGTGGCAGCGCTAAGGATGTCTGACTGATGGCTTAGGCCCGCTCCCCATGGGCCTACAGTCAGACATCCCCCAAGGACTCCCGGACTGTGAGAGGGCATAGGCTGGGCTGAGGGGACCCCCCCACCCCCCACAAGTGCATGAATCTCGTGGACCGGGCCTCTAGTAATAAAATAAAAAGAAAGGAAGAGAATGAAAAACCTTGTATAATCAAATTATTACTATTACTTAATTTAGAGTGATAGGATCTAAAGGGGGCATGATTACTATCTTTTTCTCTTTATACAATTCTGAATTGTTTGACTTGTTAAAGACAACTTACTTTTGTAAATAACTAAAAAAGAGAGAAATGTTATAGCCCAGTTCTAACGAGTTGCAAAGCAAATGGACTTCCTCTGTAATGGACAAGCATGTGCTTGGCCACACAAGGGTGAGCAGCGGGGTCTGAGGCATCCTGGATGATCACCTGTGTCCTCTACCACAGCCCCACCCAGTATAAACCCTTTGTGCTTTGAGCCCCCCTCTGGCAAAGTTCATGGGAGGGAAGACCCCATTCAGAGCCAGAGTCACACGATTAAAAGGAGCACTGGTTAGAAGGTCAGTTCCCTAAGAGCAGGGAGTATTCACCTGTTCCCAGAGCCTGGCAAATAGCAGTTGGTCTGTCTTTGTGGGAAAAAAGCGAATTATTGCTGCAAAACAGAAATGACTATTTGCAGTAGTCATCCAAACTTCTAAGCAAATTTCCAAAAGACTGCATGATTTTACTTATTTGAGTACTCAGACGTAACAGGCACATTGGAGTACACACTATTGTTGCTGGTGAAAGTGGGCTCTTTTGTAGTGTCTCAAGAAAGAAATTTCAAAGGGCTCATGCATGGAGAAGTTTAAATGTAGTGGTAAGATTTTTATTGGGGTGAAGAGAAATAATACACCCTCGGGGATGTAGGGGGTGGGCAGGCTCTGGCAGCAACTTCCTTGAAACTTCTGACAATCCTCCATGTTTTTTCTCGGTTCTCCATAACGGGCAAGGTGTCCCTCAAACCATCCAACCCACTTCCTGATTTCTCCTGGGCTCTCATTGGGCCCTGCCCTTAACCAATCCCTTTCCTGGACCTACCAGGGTTTCATGCCCCCTATCCAATCTGATTCTTTTCCCAGATTTTTCCAGGCTAGGCTCTGCCTCTTTATATCACCTTTTGGCTTTTAGTTCACTTGCTTCAAGTAGAAGCTCCTCCCCTGTGCCATGTGGACTTTTAAGAATTCTGTTGCGTCATCTGGTTTCTACTGTGCATGTGCTGAGCAGAGGAGTTTTCCCTCCTCCTCCGTCCCATAATCTGGTATCATCAGGCAGCACCCCCCTGGAAGATTTTCCTGGCTGCTTGGAGGGTTAAGTCTCCTCCATGATACCCTGGAGTGTGTACATGAATTTAATGCTATAGCCTCCTAGTAAATCCAGCTTAATGGGATGCTGTAACTTCCTAGTGAAGCAGGCCCAATGTGTGATTCGCTTCCCAGTTTATTAAGCTTAATATTTGATTCAGCTCCCTAGTTTATTAAGTTCAATGTCTGAATCCCCTTTGGCCCCTCTCTTTATTAATAACTAGCTAACTACCTCTGCTTAACACCATCACTTTGGGGAACTTCTTGTAGCTTAGCAACATAGGGAGGAGCTAATCTGTTATTTCTTTGTTGCCCCAAGTGTCCATTTGTGCGCCAGTCCTCGCATGCCCTTTCTAAAAAAAGAAAAGAGAAAAAGTCAACAAGGAATTTCTACTGTCTGTGCCTGATGCTCCTTGCTTGCTAAAGTGTTGTACAGCTGACCTGTAATTTATGGCATCAATTTAAATGAAGACATTAACTGAGGCAAGCTCAGGTTCCCAGAATTTGAGCTCATTCAGGAGTAGCAGAGAAATGACAGTGCAGTAACCCATGCTGCAGCGAGCTTCCGGGGAGTCTCAGTCTTCTTTAATCAGACATTTACAGGGAGTCAGTCTCTCAGTTCATAAGTTCTCTTCTTCTGAGGGGGCATGCATGACATTCTCTATTTCATATCCTCTGGTTTCATTGTAGGTTGAAATCCTTTCACACGGGCTAGCCTGGGGACCAATTATCATTTATATCATTTTATCTTTGAATAAGTGAGTTCCCAAGTGTCAACAGCCAACTTATAAACAAATTTTATAAATATAACATCCTTGCGAAGGGGAGGAAAAAATACTTTTTTCTCTACCCTTTTAGTGTTATCGGGGGAATTGAGGTATTGGGGGTGGAGTCCTTATGATATCGCAAGAAAAAGAATTTTTTGAGACTCACACGGGAGGATGAGTGATTTTTATTTGCGTTGAATTACATCCCTTGGTTTCCAAAGTCCCATTTCCCTTAATCCAGTTCTTGAAGGAGTACAGCTGGGGCTTCAGTAGAGCTAAAAGCAAAGTCAGTGTCCACAGTTTCCATTCCACATTGCAGCCGGGTCCAGTTCAGCAGCAGGCTAGTTATATAGTCCATTGGTCCATTGTGTGTAGGGGTGGTCATGTGGGTGAATGCAGGAAGCAGGAGTGTGAGAGCCCCAAAACTGGGAGTCAATCAAGAGCACAGCGCGCTAAGAGCATAAGAGGAACCAAGAAAAAACGAGAGAGCTAACTCTTTTGTTTAGGGGATTATATGTTCCTGTGCTTGCAGTGGCCACGCCCATTCTGGCCAATGACCTTTTCCCAGGTGTGACTGACAAACAAGTACCTTCCCAATGTCACCCAAACTTTACTGGTCATGTCTCTCTCGCCCCCTGTTCAGTGCCTTCCTCCAGCAATCTGTAGGGAATAGACTGGCGGCTCCCTGGGGAGTGTAAAGCTTTAACTTCCTGGTGAAACTGCCTAAATGACATGTCTATAATATTTGGCCTTCCCTTTGCTCCTTTCCTGTTACTACTAACTAGGTTAATTACAACAGTATCACTGGGTTCTTGGCTGAGACACCCCTGCAATAAAAAAAGACAGATTAACAAAAGAAAAACAAAGGAAGTTTGATAACATATAGACCTTCTGTATCCTTGGGAGAGACCCAGGAAAACTGAGTAACTCCTAGAAATGGCCCAAGCCTCTAACAAAAGATGCTGGGGAAGAGGGGAGGCCAGTTTAGGGGGATTCCCAGGAAAAGCACAGTAAACAAGGGTTGTCAGGCAGATTTAACTCCTTGCCTTCTCCATTGATCAAACTTTCTAAAGATTTAGTCATCCCTCACTTTCTGGTACAGAAACTCCTTACAAATGGAGATTTTCCTTATAAATGTCTCTTTCAAGGGTAACTTCCACTCAGTTTTCAGAGCTTTCCCTTTGTCTGCTGTTTCTTAAACATAATCAGCTAAAATAATCCCGTGCCAGAGAGGCATATTTTGGGGTGGTGTATTCTGTTCCCCTTCACTTGCTGTTGAACTCGTTCCAATTTTAAATATTAGGGACCCATAGCTTTCATGGATTAATTAGTATCTCAGTTATAAACAAGCTAGTCTGAGAAATCCATGAGGTAACTAAAAAATTCTGTAGGGTGCTGATCTGCCTTACCCTCTCTGCCCGGTTGGTGTGGAAGAGAAAGGCTTTTAGCTGAAGAATGAGCCCAGCATGCGCTTCTCCATACAGCTTTGCATTCTCTATTCTTGGTTGCATGTTTACAAACTCCTATGATAGGAAAGATAAAAGATATGTTTCTTTGTTAAAAGAAAGTTCAGGTGGTAGACGAGAAAAAGATCAAAGAAAGCATTTTCTCCTCAGCCAGAAACAGGAAATTTAGGACAAATTTAAAAGCAGAACATCAAAAACTAAATACAATGTCAAATTCAGTGGTCTTGGATTTAAAACAGGAACACATTTGACATTTGCTCTGCACAAGAACAAAGACATCTTGAGCCTATTTTAACAAATGTTCCAACAAGAATTTATTTTATTAACTTGAAAAAATTATTCCTACCTATAGAGTCACTCAGTCTAAGAGAAGGATATATATTTTTCAGTCACACTTTCCTGATAAAAATACATGCACACACATTATAAGCATACATATATATTCTATAAATGACAGTATCTACACTAATAAAAGAGAAACATGGTAATTGGCGTACGACCGCTACCCTTTTCATTGGCTAATCAGTGAGTATATGCAAATTAACTGTCAGCCAAGATGGCGGCCGGCAGCCAGGCACTGAAGCGAGCAGGGAGGCTTGCTTGCTGCAGACTCCAACGTTCCCCGCCTCACTTGCCGGCCTCTCA
>NW_005357806.1:1759081-1763623 GCF_000412655.1 Myotis brandtii | reverse complement strand
GACCCCCCCCCTCCCCCGCCCCCCGAGTGCACAAATTTTTGTGCACCGGGCCTCTAGTAATATATAAATGTAAATTGTATTCTATAAATAAATTTAATGATTTGTAACATAGTCCTTATAAATATCAAAAATTTGCTCTATAGACTATTTGTTAGCACTGTTAGTGGTTTTAAAGGATTTTTTCACCTGGCTGGAGTGGCACAGTGGTTGAGTGTTGATCTATGAACCAGGAGGTCACAGTTTGATTCCCAGTTTGGGCACAAGCCCAGATTGTGGGCTCGATCCCCAGTAGGGGACATGCAGGAGGCAGCCAATCAATGATGTTGCTCTCTCTCATCAATGTTTCTATCTCTATCTCTCTTTCTTCCTCTCCCTGAAAAATCAATAAAAACATATTTAAAAGATTTTTTCAAAATAATTTCTAGCCTGGCCAGCGTGACTCAGTGGTTAAGCATCGACCTTTGAACCAGGAGATCACGATTTGATTCCTGGTTAGGGTACATGCCCGGGTTGTGGGCAAGATCCTCAGTGGGGGATGTGCAGGATGCAGGCGATCAATGATTCTCTCTCATCATTGATGTTTCTATCTCTTTCTCCCTCTTCCTTCCTCTCTGAAATCAATAAAAATATATTTAAAAAATAATGAGACTTTCTAAAAAGTGGTCCCTGGCCTGAAGCTTACCATTTGATTCTCTTGTCATTGTGAGTAACCTGACTTAATGGATGGCTACTGAGCAACAGCAGTTAAAGAAGATTTACAGACCGTCCAACGGCCACCTCCAGGAGCCTCAGACACATTCTCACTGATCTCGGAATGTCCTTTTCTTCTTTCAGCTGTGCCTCCAACAAGGCAAGCAAAGCCGCTTCTGTTCTCTTATATGCCCTGTGGACACACACGGAGCTCCACAATGCCTACAAGAAGGTAAGAGCGCTCAAAAGGCATGTGTCCTAGTTAGCAGAGCCAGATCCTAATGGCCCACTTGTCTGACCCTGGTGGGAAATCACTAAGAACTGCAGTTTTGTGTGTGCAAATGTTGTTGTTGATCATATTTTTTGTTTGCTTATTCCAAAGGCTCAGTTTAAGAAGACAGATTTTGTCAACAGCCGGACTACCAAAGCCTACCACTCCCTTAAAGACTAAGGAAAGTGAAAAAGTGCTCTCAGAAATACCAACCTCACCATTCTCGGCCACAAAAAAAACCCCAAAGGAAAACACCTATTTTTCTACTTCCCAGTCCAAGAAACCTCAGAAATAAAGCATGCCTTGTTTTTATCCTTTTCTATTTCCATGGTCCCCCGAATCCAGAAGACAAATAATCAGAATATGATTTTATTAGTCTTCCAGAAGATTTTCACAAGTTTGCCACCAGAAGATACTGGCAGCAGGCTCTATTTACCCTCCACAGATAGTGGTCTTTGGGATTAGGGCTTATGGCTCATGCCCTCCTGGAACCGAAATGTGAATTCATGTGGAATGGACGTTGACAGAATAAATAAGGAAAGAAGCTGTTGTAGTATTACTAGGATTTTAAAAGTTTTATCTACATTTCCATGTTTTGTCACTTATATGCACATTGCTTCACCAGAGAGCCATGCATATATTGTCTGCAGTGTTGAAACAGAATGGAAAAAACAAATATTTGCTAAGTTATCCAGGAGAAAATTTAATGGCAAAACTGTTTTTTGTTTGTTTTTTTATGACTTTGTGCTTGTTCTTATCCTCTTGAATTTTTTCTCTGACTTTAAATGAACTTAAGAAGTTTAAATCATGGAGCATGCATGTCTATAAGAAAAAAGAATTGAAAGGTAGTGATCAAGCAGATTTAAAATCTTTTCTACAGAAAAAGGAACTTTGGCTATGAAATTCAGTGTTTCCTCTAACCACTGAGTAAATGAGATTTTTGCTTAAGGAAATACTTTACCTATAACAACAGCATTAAATGCAAATCTCTTCTGAACAGTAGCACTCAATGTAATCTATTTCCTGGACTTTCTCAGCCTCTGCAGTGGGCTGGTGGAAGAATGGACTCTATATTTAGCTACAAAAGGAACCAAGGTCTCTCAAACTGCAGGGCCAGCCCAGGGCTCTGAAAACACAGTTCATTTAAATGAGTTAGTTGTTATCAACCAGCCCAAGTTTGCCCAACATTTAAAAAAGAGCACAGAGCCACTAAGTCTCATAATCTTCCTCAAGCCATTATTTTAAGTAAAGGAAACTCTAGAGAAGAAAAATAAAGACGTTATATTGAGGATAAAGGGGTCTAGGCCACCCAGAAGTGATATGAGAAGTACTCATATGTAAAAGTTGACAACATCGTCTATTAGGGCGAATCTGTATTAAGTGTTATTTTAACTGGACTCTGGTTTATGCCATTCATAAAGAAGTAATCTTCTCAACTACAATTCTGTTTTGTTATGTTTTTTTAAAAGAAATCTGACAATGTTTGTTATAAGAAATAAGAAGTAAAAAATTCATCTCCTTTTGTCCAGAAAAGTGTAATAGAAAATAAATCCCCATTTTCTATTTGAATGTGTACGTAAGTCTTTATTATATTTAGAACTTAAAATTTTTTCCATTTTAACAGCTCAATGGAGAAGATTGAAGTTACTAACCTAGTTTAACCTGAAATTATTTAGATACCCATTTTTAAAATACTGAAGATAGAAATTCTCTTTTTCCAGAGTTTTGACGATAGGCATTTGGAGTATCTTTATTTCTCCAGGTAACTGATTTCTGTTCAAGAAGTTTCTGTATTTTTTAAGGCACTAATGGAGCCTTTAGTAAAGTTCACCACAAAGTTAGGCAAAAATAATGTTGCCTGCATTAGCATCTGGGCATCTAATTTATGTATCTTAGTATATGTGATATGATTGATGTGACATTTGAGGATTTGACCTGATAAACTTTAATCTAATGACTAAGAGTTTAATACCTCGTAATTGCTTTGTAATTCTTCCCTAACTAAAGTCCTTAATCCTTTAACAAGTAACTCTTCCTATAAGAAAGATAAGACTAGCTAGTGACTAAAACATGTTAAAACGGAGAGACATACAAGTGCGTTAGCTATTGTTAAATTTTAGTTAATGGAGTGAGTCTGTGACCACGAAAGAGACTATGTTTGATCCCTGTGTTTTGCTTTGTCACTCTGTTTACAAAAACTTCATGCTTTGTATCTGTGAACATTTCTGAGGGAAGTCATTATTTGATTGATTATCAGTTTTGATCACTGGTTCACACACAAAGCTCTTTTATTTCCCACGTACCCAGACTGTGCCTATGTCATCAAAGGAACTGACCAGCTGAGCGGGGCCTTTGCATTTATTCATGGTAAGAGTTCCAAAGGGCTGTGCCTTGTCAGGAATTCTGTGTGGTCTTCAGGAATATGGGATATTCCTGCCATTTCTATAACTGGAAACATTTGTTTATACCCATGGGAATAACTAAAGGATTATCTGACAAAATAGAGAGGAGATTAACATGTCAAGTGGGAAAATAAACAGCATGAGTAGATAAACCACTTTAAAACCAATATAATCACCCTCTGAAGAAGCAATTTCCTATAAGAAAAGGGAAATGGGAAATATTTGTATTTATATATATTATAGTTATAAATGAAATTTCCTTTAAATAACATGTGTGATGAACTTACTGAATTGGAATGATGATGACTTCAGTATATGTGTACTTTAAGCAAAACTGAAGAAGCCTCAGTCACAGAATCTGAGGATTAAGAGGGAATTTAGAGGGCATCTGGTCATGTCCTCCTTAAAGTATCTTCTTGCATCAGAAAAGACTCAGTTCTTATTGAAGTGACAGAGAAGAAAAATATGCCAGCGCTCATTCAACTAATGCCCAACATGATCCTGTAACGAGCCCAACTTAAGACTCACTAGCTGTTGCATTAAAGTGTTTGTTGTGTGTCTCAGTGGAAGAGGGAATTTAGAGGGCATCTGGTCATGTCCTCCTTAAAGTATCTTCTTGCATCAGAAAAGACTCAGTTCTTATTGAAGTGACAGAGAAGAAAAATATGCCAGCGCTCATTCAACTAATGCCCAACATGATCCTGTAACTAGCCCAACTTAAGACTCACTAGCTGTTGCATTAAAGTGTTTGTTGTGTGGCTCGGTGGATGAGCATCGACCCATGAACCAGGAGGTCGTGGTTTGATTCCCAGTCATGGCACAAGCTCAGGTTGCAGGCTTGATCCCCAGTAGAAGGCATGCAGGAGGCAGCTGATCGATGATTCTCTCTCATCATTGATGTTCCTCTCTCTCTCCCTTCCTCTCTGAAATCAATAAAAATATATTTTAAAAAGTTTGTTTCCTTTTTTAATCTATACTTACTAGAGGCCCAGTGCATGAAAATTTGTGCACTTAAAGGGGGGGGTTCCCTTAGCCCGGCCTGAGCCCTCTCACAGATCAGGAGCCCTCTGGGGTTGTCAGACTGATGACTCCCCTTCAGGGAGCGGGCCTAAGCCACAGTCTGGCCTCCCTCTGCAGGAGGCGACCCACGGGCTGATCGGGGGATAGCACTAGCCAGCG
>NW_005357806.1:1733630-1758819 GCF_000412655.1 Myotis brandtii | reverse complement strand
GAGAATCATTGATTGGCTGCCTCCTGCATGCCCGCTACTGGAGATCAAGCCTGCAACCCTGACATGTGCCCTGACCAGAATCGAACAGTGATTTCCTGGTTCATAGGTCGACACTCAACCACTGAGCCACGCCAGATGGCCAGAAACAAACTTTTCAAAATAAAATTCTTTTTACTAGTAGGTCTAACATTTTAGTATATACTGGTACTGACCATTTAATCTCTTATGCAATTAAATGTAGCCTTTTAAGGACTATAAGAAAAAAAACTCTTCTTGTGATTTATTCAAGAAAGAGCACTCAAAATGCCACACATTGGCATAAGAGCTGTTTAAAATAGCAGAAGGGAAAGCATTCTGAAGGCCATAGTTTGGGAAACACAGTTAAAGAATCTGCAATATTTAGCTGGAGAGTGGTGCTATGTTATTCTGACAGAGTAGAATTGTGAGACTAACTCAGCAATAGTATACATATTGAGTATGCCCTACAGCAGTGATGGCGAACCTTTAGAGCTTGGCGTGTCAACATTTTGAAAAACCCTAACTTAACTCTGGTGCCGTGTCACATATAGAAATTTTTTGATATTTGCAACCATAGTAAAACAAAGACTTATATTTTTGATATTTATTTTATATATTTAAATGCCATTTAACAAAGAAAAATCAACCAAAAAAAATAAGTTCGCATGTCATAGGTTCACCATCACTGCCCTACAGCATCCTCTAAAGTGTGTATATATTTTTTCTTTTTCTTTTATGTTTATATGTGAAAATAACCTGAAACAGAGAGAGGTTAAGTCACATTCCAAAGTCACATAGCTGGAAAGTGCAGAGGGGCTCTATGAACAGGGCTAGGGGTGACCAGGGCTCCTGTGGGAACCAATAATGACAGACTCATGTCTCCGTGCTGGGGAAATGTGGGGTCTCTGGCTTGTCTCTCTTTGGAGAGTTCAGAGGACAAAATGTTGATTGATTGGGGACTGATTCTAAAACCAGCTAGCCTGAGCTCAACTTGTGAGTTCTCCACTGCCTTCTCCACTTACTCTCTCTGAGCCTCAGCTTTCCTTACCTATTACATGTGAATAAAAGTAGTAGTTACCTCATGGGGTTGTTTTGAGGATTAAATGTTTTCATAATTATAAAGCACTTAAAACTGTACCTGATACTATGTCCTCAGTAAATACTAACTAAATTTTGTGGTGTTTCTGGTTTGGGGGGTCTTTGCTTTTGCTTTTATTTTTTAGTCCATCTCTTTTGAATTTCTTTTTTCAGTTAGTTCAGTTAAAAATCCCAACCTTTCCCTCATCTACCCATTTTACACACACACACACATCCCTTAGAAAGCCAGGCAGAAATGAGGAAAGCAAATATGGACACACACACACACACACACACACACACACATCCCTTAGAAGGCCAGGCAGAAATGAGGAAAGCAAATATGACTCAGACAAGTGATTCTGAATGTTGATTCCTCAGAACACAAATTCTTTAGGGGTATTTATGAATGTTAATGTGAAAAGAAATACCACATACTTCAGTAAGTTGAGAAGGGCCAAGTTACACAAAGATCAAAAGACCTAGATTAATCAGCAGGTGAGTGGATTAGAAAACTGTGGCACATCTACACAATGGAATACTACGCTGCTGTGAAAAAGAAGGAATTCTTACCATTCTCAAAATCATGGATGGAACTGGAGAGCATTATGCTAAGCGAAATAAGCCAGTCAGAGAAAGTTAAGTATCACATGATCTCACTCATTTGTGGACTATAATGAACAACATAAACTGATAAAGAGAAACAGAACCAGAGTCATAGAAGCATCGAACAGACTGTCCAACCTATGAGGGAAGGTGGAGGGTGGGGGGCTGAGGGAGTAAGTGATCAACCAAAGGACTTGTATGCATGCATATGGACACAGATGGGGGTTGGGGGGTTGAGGGCTTGTGCTGGGGGTTGGGGCTGGCTGGGGAGAGGTCAATGGGGGGAAAAGGAGACTTATGTAATACATTAAACAATAAATAATTTAAAAAAAAAAAAAAAGCGTGTGCGAGAGAGAGAGAGAGAGAGAGACCTGGATTATAAATCTTGATTATAAGACATCTCAGAGTTCCTAACATGACATGTGCACTGTGAAATCTCAAGGAAGAGATAGAGTGGTGTGCTGCATGTCACAAACCTTTTGTTTGAATCAATAGTCTTTTTTTCTTAGATGACTCTTGAAGAGGCTATGCTTCTGTAGTAAACACTTTGACTCAACAGTGATCAGAACCATAAACAAGAGGACAGAATCTGTTTATGTGGTTCACAGTACTCCCATTCATCTGAAGATAGCCTGGACTTAGTCATGCACAGTCTTTTAGGAAAATCAGTGATTTCAGTAGATTGAGGTCTAGTTCCTGAATGTTTTCATTCCCACCTGGAGTGCTCCTAATCTGCAGACAGGATGCTGCCTCCTAGTCATTAGCCCAGAGAAGCAGGTGAAAGCATAACAGACATCCCTACATCTGGCTGATCAGACCCCCTCATAAATCTCACATCAAGAAGCAGTTCAATCCCTAAGAAAACAGATTTTCACCTGGACACCGCTAACACACAATACACCTGGCAATGAATGGAAAACAAGTCCAAAATGTTGCAGATTTTCTTACAACACTAATAGGATGTTCTTCCCAAGAACAACTAATCCTTTGGGTGTTTGTTTTAGAAAAAGAGGGTTTCCGTTTTTAATTCTTTCAGCATACCTGTGTTGGTAATTCATTGCTGGAGCAGAGGACCAGTGAGAGGCACGTTTCTGAGAAACTGCTCATGGACCTCAGTGAAACTGGCTTTATGATGCACAGTGTCACAATGTACAGTCTACTTTGCTTCACCTGGGAATGAAAAGTCACCAACTGTATGGAGAGGGTTAGGGAGCTCTGGGCACATAGGGATCTGCTGTAATGTGTCTCTCTCATAAAACAAGAAATGGTTAGAGTGAGAGATGGAGAATCATTAAGAAGATATCTTCATTTTTAACCAGGAGTTGTCAGAATTGACAACTTGTAATGAGTGCATGAAAATTTTAATATTTAGAAAAGTGATTCAAAAATTTTTTTCTCAAGAATTTATTTCTTTTACCCCTTGCTCTAATTGGATATTTTCTCAATTCCTAATTTTAAAAAAAACAAAACGTAATCAATTTTTGTGTATTGCCTAAGTATCTCTTTATAAGAATTATGCCTGGACATATTAGGTAGCACATCATCTCATGTTCTCTTTCTCCTGCTCTAGTTTATCACTTAAGATGCTTTATTTGCATTTGAATATCAAAAAAGTTCAACTCAAAATGGCTTAAGTGTGGGGAGCCGATCTAGGATTAAGCCTCGGACTGACATGTTAGCAAAATCACAAACAAGTCTTCTTCCGAGTCTTAACCCAATCCGAGAGGTGGCCGCTGATTTACATGTGCTGTCATTTAAAAAATAAAAATGGGGGAATTTGCCAGAAGCCGGTCCACCCTTGCTGCTTGACACAGTCGCTGCAGGGAAGAAACATCTGCATAGCTTATGTTTCAAGGGACCTGGCGTATATGGCATATGGTTTGCTCCCCCTCTTAGCACTATGTGTTTTAAACAGGACCACCTCCCCGAGAAAGGTTGTTTCCCCAGGTTAGGGATTAACAGGACTAAGGAAGAGAATAAATCAGTGAAACCCCCTAGTGTTACAGAAATACCATGTACTACTTATGAAGAACTTGGACTAAGACTGTTGGCAATAAATTTGGGACTTGCTGGGCCCACATCCCCAGGGGTCTGCCCACCAGGGAAAGCACCAAAGCCTATACCCCTGGAGATCCACTGACACAGGGCAGTCCCAGGGAAGGCAAGCAGCGAGGCTGGGAGGACATAACCTTTACTGGGTAGGAGAATCTCCTTCAGTCACTTCCTTGTAGCTTATCAGTAGAGCAGCGACCTTGGAATAGCCCTCATAATGGAACACAGAGATTAACCTAGACAAGATTAAAATCAACAGAACTAGACAGAGACAGGATTATGGAAATGAAACTAGGAACTGTATAAAGTTTCCCAAAACATTCCATGATGTAATTATAGAGGCATGCTTATAGGATCAAATAGTATAAATATAGATGTAACAGGACAATAAAGAAAGAACCTCGCTATGCTGATCAACTGAACGCAGCGTGTCATTCCTTCCTTCCTTTTTCGCTGACCCGTCCACACCTTTGGGAACCCCTGGACCTGCTGGGGCTGGACCCCAACACTTAAGCAATAAATGTTTTCATTGTAACAAAGGCATAAAGGTCCTTGTGTGAGAGGAAGACCAGATTTGGGCACAGGCTGGGTTATTTCAGCAGCTCATTAAAGTCATCGAGAACCCAGATTCCTTCCATCTTTCTGCTCTGCCATTGTCAGCCTGTACCTTTTGTGTCCTTGTTGTTTTTTCATGTTGTCAGAATGGTGTAACAGCTCCAAACATCCCATTTCCACAGACTAGAAAGTAATACAGTCCTTTCTTGCATCTGTTTCTTAATAAGTAAAGAAATTTTTCCCAAAAGCCTTTATCTAACATCTCTCATTTCATATTGCCTGGAATTACATCACACATTCCTTCCTAAATCAATTACTGATGAGAAAAATGAAACCAGTGTTCCTTTCTTAAACCAATCATATCTGACCTTTACCATACTCAAGGCTGGGCCTCATTGATGGTGGGTACTTAAAGTCAGGGTTTTACTGAGCAAGGGAGAAGGGCTGCAGAGCAGTCAACCAACATCGCCTGCCCTGTGTAGAGACACTCAAAGAAGAAAGAATTTAATATTTTTTAGCAAACTGACTTCTGGCCTATAAGATAACTGGGTTCTTTAAAAGGGTGCAGGTTTTCTTCTATGGCTGTTGCTGCATTGCATTTAGGACAAAGTCCATGAAAGTTTGTGGATAAAGAACAATGGGAGAGCAAAGAACTGCAGATAAACCTAATACTCATGATTTCAAGGAGAATAATGAAAGAAGATGGTAAAACTGGTATCTTCTGAATGACAAGGATGGAATAAAATCATTTCAGAAGCTTCTGTGCCTCTTGTTCATTCTCTCCTTTTCTTGATATCTACCATTCCTTACTTTTAACTATGAATTATGAAATCCAACTACAAATTATGGAACCCCCCTCCCATCTGGCAACCATCACTTTGTTTATCTATGAGTTTGTTTCTGTTTTGTTTGTAAATTTATCCTGTTTTTTAGATTCCACATATAAGTGAAATTATATAGTACTAGAGGCCTGGTGCACGAAATTCATGCACTCGGAGGTGGGGGTCCCTCAGCCTGACCTGCACCCTCTCGCAGTCCAGGAGCCCCACAGGGAGCAGGCCTAAGCTGTCAGTCAGACATCCTTAGTGCTGCCGCAGAAGCAGGAGAGGCTCCCGCCACCGCCACTGCCCTGGCCAGCCATGAGCCCGGCTTCTGGCTGAGCAGCACTCCCCCTGTGGGAGCACACTGACCCCCAGGGGGAAGCTCATGCACTGAGTGTCTGCCCCCTGGTGCTCAGTGCGCATCATAGCGACTGGTCATTTCGCTATTCAGTCGATTTGCATATTAGCCTTTTATTATATACTAGTGGCCCGGTGCACGAAATTCATGCACAGGGGATGGGGTGTTCCTCAGCCCGGCCTGCACCCTCTCCAATCTGGGACCCCTCGGCGGATGTCTGACTGCCAGTTTACAGGGATCGGGCCTAAACTGGCAGTTGGACATCCCTCTCGCAATCCGGGACTGCTGGTCCTACTGCCAGTTTACAGGGATCAGGCCTAAATTGGCAGTTGGACATCCCTCTCGAAATCCAGGACTGCTGGCTCCTAACCACTCACCTGCCTGCCTGCCTGCCTGATTGCTTCTAACCACTCTGCCTGCTGGTCTGCTTGCCCCTAAATGCCCCCCTGCCAGCCTGATCACCCCAAACTGCCCCCCCTACTGGCCTGCTCGCCCTTACCTTCCCTCCCCACTGGCCTGCTCATCCCCAACTGTCCCCCTGCTGGCCTGCTCACTCCAAACTGCACCCCGCTGTCCTGATCACCTCCAACTGACCCCCACTGATGGCCTGCCTGCCCACAACTGGCCCCCCTGCTGGTCTGTTTACCCCCAACGGCCCCACCCCCCACCAGCCTGATCACCCACAACTGCGCTTTCCTCTTGGCCTCTAACCACCTCTACCTCGGCCCTGCCACCATGGCTTTGTCCAGGAGAACGTCCGGAAGGTCTCCTGGAAGGTTTCCCAGTCTAATTAGCATAATGCCCTTTTAATAGGATAGAGGCCTGGTGCACGGGTGGGGGCCCTGAAGTGTGTCCTGGATCAGAGTGGGGGTTCCCTTGGGGCATGGGGCGGCCTGGGCGAGGGGCCTGTGATGGTTTGCAGGCTGGCCACACTTCCATGGGGTGAAGGTCCCTGCTGGGGAGTCGTGGCCAGCCTGGGTAAGGGGCTGAGGGCTGTTTTCAAGCTGGCCACACCCCCTTCAGGGTGTGGGTCTCCGATGGGGTGCCTGGCCAGCCTGGGTGAGGGGCTGAGTGCTGAGGGGCTGGCCATGGCCCCAGGCAACCTAGGCTCCCTGACCCTCCTTGAGTGGAGGCCACAGCGGCTGCAAGCAGGTATCTGGGATTTATTTATCTTCTATAATTGAAACTTTGTAGCCTTGAGCAGAGCCCACAGATGGCCAAGGCAGGTGGGAAACTTGGCTTCCTCCATCGCCAGGGGCAACCCAAGCCTCCTGTTCGCTCCAGCTCTGTGGCCACCGCCATCTTGGTTGGGTTTATGTGCATACTTCTCCTGATTGGCTGGTGGGCGTGGCTGGTGGGCGTGGCTTGTGGGTGTAGCAGAAGTATGGTCAATTTGCATGTTTCTCTTTTATTAGATAAGAAGATTTATCTTTGACTTATTTCATTTAGCATAATGCCCTATAGGTCCATCCATGTTGTCACAAATGGCAAGATTTCATTCTTTTTTATTGCTAATACTCCATTGTATATATGTATATCTTCCTTATCCATTCGTCTATTGATAGACACTTAGGTTGCTTCCATAGCTTGGCTATTGTAAATAATGCTGCAGTGAACATAGGGTATATGTCTCTTCAAATTGGTGTTTTGGATTTCTTTGGATAAATACCCAGACATAGGATTGCTGGATCATATGGTTCTATTTTTAATTTTTTGTGGAACCTCCATACTCTTTTCCATAGTGATTGCACCAATTCACAATCCCACCCACAGTGCACGAGGTTTCCCTTTTCTCCACGTCCTTGCCAACACTGGTTTGTTGATGTATTGATGACAGCCATTCTGACAAGTGTGAGGTGATATCTCATTGTGAATTTGATTTGCATTTCCCTAAAGATTAGTGATGTTGAGCATCTTTTCATATATCTGTTGGCCATCTGTATGTCCATTTTGGAGAATTGTCTGTTCAGGACACCTGTATGTTCATTTTGGAGAATCCTCTGCCCATTTTTTAATTGGAATGTTTGGGAATGGTTTTTTATGTTAAATTGTATTATGCGTTTCTTATATATTATGGATAATACCCCCTTATCAGTTGTATCACTAGCAAATATCTTCTCCTATGCAGTAGCTTTTTTCATTTTGCTGATTGTTTCCTTTGCTGTACAAAAACTCTTTAGTTTGACATAGTTCCATTTGTTTATTTTTACTTTTGTTTCCCTTGCCTGAGAAGACAGTTCTAAAAAATATTACTAAGCGATATCAAAGAGTTTATGGCCTATGTATTCTTCTAGGAGATTTATGGTTTCAGCTCTTACATTTCAGTCTTTAACTCACTTAAAGTTTATTCTTGTATATGGTGTAAGAAAGTAATCCAGTTTCATTCATTTTCATGTATTTGTCCAGTTTTCCTAACACCATTTATTGAAGAAACTGTCTTTATCCCATTGCCTCCTTTGCCATGTACTAGTATTAATTTACCATATAGGTATGGGTTTATTTGGGGTTCTTTATTCTGTTCCATTGAGCTATATGTATGTTATTATGTCAGTACCATGCTGTTTTGATTACTATAGCCTTGTAGTATAGTTTGATATCAGGTGACATGATACCTCCAACTTTTTTCTTCTTTCTCAAGATTGCTTTGGCTATTCAGAGTCACTTGTGGTTCCATATACAGTTTTGGATTGTTCTAGTCTGTGAAAAATATTGTTGGTATTTGATAGGGATTGCATTGAATCTATCAATTGCTTTGGGTAGTATGGACATTTTAACAAAGTTAATTCTTCCTATCTATCTTTGAGGATGGTATATCCTTCCATTTATTTGTATCTTTTTCAGTTTTTTTCTTCGGTGTCTTAATAGATTTCCAAGTGCAGGTATTTTATCTCCTTATTTAAATTTATTACCTATGTATTTTATTCTTTTCAATGCACTTGTGAATAGGATTGTTTTCTTAATTTCTCTTTCTGGTAGCTCATTATTGGTTTATAAAAATACAATTGATTTCTGAATATATCCTGCTATTTCAATGAATTCATTTATTAGTTCTAATAGTTTCTTTGTAAATTCTTTAGGGTTCTCTATATATATAGTATTGTGTTATCTGCAAATAATGACAGTTTTACTTTTTTTCTATTAGATGCCTTCTAATTTTTTTTCTCTGATTTTTGTGGCTAGGACTCTTAATACTGTGTTGAACAAAGTGGTGAAAGTGGACTTCCTTGTCTGTTGCTGATCTTATATGTGGAATGTAATGAACAAAATAAACTAAGTGGAGGCAGACACATGGATACAGAAAACAGACTGATATGTCAGAGGGGAGGGGGTTGGGGGCTTTGTGATAAGGGTGAAAGGATTAAGCAAAGAAAAAAAGAAAGACCTTGGACACACAACAGAATAGTGATTGCCAGAGGGAAAGGGAGTAGGGGGAAGTAGAAGAGGGTAAAGGGAGAATAAATGGTGATGGAAGGAGACTTGAATTGGAGCAGTAAACACACAATACAATATATACCTGATGTATTATAGAATTGTATACCTGAAACCTATATAATTTTAACCAATGTCATCCCAATAAATTCAATTAAAAATAAATTTTAAAATATATAAAGAACTTTTTCACCATTGAGTATGATGTTAGCTGTGGGTTTGTCATATATGGTCTTTATTATGTTGAGATAGGTTCCCTCTATCTCCACTTTGCTGAAAGTTTTTGTCAGGAATGAATACTGAAATTTGTCAAATGCTTTTACTAAATCTATTGTTATGATCTTATGATTTTTATCCTTCATTTTGTTTATGATTTGTATCATTTTAATTGATTTCTAGATATTGAACAAGATTTGCATCCTAGGAATAAATCCCAGTTGATCATGGTATATGATCATTTTCATGTATTGTTGAATTTGGTTTACTAGTATTTTGTTGAGAATTGTTGCATCTGTGTTCATCAGGAATATGTCCTATAATTTTTTTTATAATGTCTTTGTCTGGTTTTGGTCACGGTAATGCTAGCTTTGTAAAATGAGTTTGGGAGCTTCCTGCCTCTTCAACTTTTTTGAATAGTTTAAGAAAGATAGATATTCAATTTTTTTTTGAATATTTGGAGAAATTCACCTGTAAAACCATCTGGTCCAGGACTTTTGTTTGCTAAGAGTTTTATTTTGTTATATTGTTGTTGTTATTTTACTGATTCAATTTCATTAGTAGTTATTGATTTGTTCAGATTTTCTGTTTCTTCCTGACTCAGCCTTGGAAGATTATATGTTTCTAGAAACATATCCATTTCTTCTAGGTTATCTAGTTAGTTGTCATATAGTTATTTGTAGTGTTTCCTGATAATCCTTTGTACTTCTGTGGTGTCAGTTGTCACTTCTCTTTCATAACTGATTTTATTTATTTGGGTACTCTCTCTTTTTTTCTGGCTAAAAGTTTATAAATTTTGTTTATCTTTTCCCTTTATGTCTATCAATATTTGCTTTATATAATTAGGTGTTCCTACATTGGGTGTGTAGATGTTTACAAGAGTTGTATCCTCTTGTTGGATTGATCCCTTAATCATTATGAAACTAGAGGCCCGGTGCACAAAATCCATGCACAGGGGCAGAGGGGGCTCCCTCAGCCTGGCCTGCACCCTCTCACAATTTAGGACCCCTCAGGGGATGTCCAACTGCCAGTTTAGGCCCGATCCCAGGATCAGGCCTAAACTGGCAGTCGGACATCCCTCTCTCAATCCAAGACCGCTGGCTCCTAACTGCCTGCCTGCCTAACTAATCACCCCTAACTGCTCGCGTGCCTGCCTGATCAACCCTAACTACTCACCTGCCTGTCTGCCTAATCACCCCTAACCACTCAGCATGCCTGCCTGCCTGATTGCCCCTAACTGCTCACCTGCCTGCCTGATCACCCCTAACCACTCTGCCTGCCTGCCTGTTCGCCCCTAACCACTTGCCTGCCTTCCTGATCACCCCTAACCACTCTGCCTGCCTGCCTGATCGCCCCTAACCACTCTGCGTGCCTGCCTGATCTCCCCTAACCACTCACCTGCCTGCCTGATTGCCCCTAACTGCCTCTGCCTCAGTCCCCACCACAGCAGCTTTGTCTGGAAGGACATCCAGAATGACGTCCAGAAGGTCGTTTGGCTGTCCGGTCTAATTAGCATATTATGCTTTTATTATTATAGATGTCCCTCTTTGTCTCTTGTTATAGCCTTATTTTAAATTCTATTTAGTCATATAAATATTGCTACCCAGATTATTTTTCATTTCCATTTGCATGAAATACCTTTTTCTATCCCTTTACTTTCAATCTGTGTGTGTCTTTCAATTTGACATTGGTCTCTTGTATGCAGCATATGTACAGGGCTTGTTTTTTTATCCACTCATCAACCCTGTGTCTTTTAATTGGAGCATTTAGTCCATTTGCATTTAAAGTAGTTATTGATAGGTATGTAGTTATTGTCATTTTATTAATTGCATTCTGATTGTTTTTGGAGTTACTCTCTTCTCTATGTTGGTGACTTTCTATAGTGTTGTGTTTAGATTTCTTTCTTTCTTTTTATATCTCTTATAAATTTTTGTTTTGTGGTTACCATGTCCTTCCTATATACCAAGCTATATTTATAGCAGTCTATTTTAAGTTGATGGTTGCTTAAGTTTAAACACATTCTAAAATAACTACAATTTTTATTCACCCTTCCATGTTTATGTTTTTGTCATTATTTTTTGCTTTTGTGTGTGTGTTTGGTTATATCCCTTAATTTTACTGTAGTTACACATGATCTTCCTAGTTTTGCCTTTTAACCTTTGTACTAGCGTTATAGTTGGTTGAACCACTACTTTTACTAAATGTTTGCCTTTGTCAGTGAGAATTTTTTTTCTTTTCTGTATTTTCTTAATCATATTTATTCTTAGTCTTTTCTACTTTAAGAAGTCCCTTTAAAATTACTTTCTATACTGACTTAGCAGTGATAAACTCAAGCAGCAAGGATGGACCGGCTTCCGGCAGAAACTCTTTATCTCTCCTTTGATTCTATGTGGTAGCCTTACTGGTGAAAGTAATCTTGGTTGTAGGTCTTTCATCTTCATCACTTTGAAGATTTCATGCTATTCCCTTCTGGCCTGTTGAAAATCAGATATCTTATGGGAACTCAACTTGTACATAACGAACTGCTTTTTTCTTTCTACTTTTAAGATTCTTTCTTTATCTTCAACCTTTGGCATTTTAGTTTGACGTGTCTTGATATGGACCTCTTTGGGTTCATCTTGTTTGGTATTCTCTGCACTTCCTGGACTTGTATGTATGTCTGTTTCTTTGCCTGCTTAGGGAAGTTTTCAGTCATTATTTCCTCAACTAGGTTTTAAATCTCTTGTTCTCTTCTCCTTCTGGTACCCCTATGATGCAAATGTGGTATGCTTGATGTTGTCCCAGAGGTCCCTTAAACTATCCTCAATTTTTTAAATTCTTTTTTATTTTTGCTGTCTCTTTGGGTGTTTTCCACTACCTTTTCTTCCAGATCACTGATTTGATCCTCTGCTTCATCTAATGTTCTGGTGGTTCCCTCGAATGTATTCTTTTTAAAAAATATATATTTTATTGATTTTCTACAGAGAGGAAGGGAGAGGAATAGAGAGTTAGAAACATCGATGAGGGAGAAGCATCAATCAGCTGCCTCCTGCACACCCCCTACTGGGGATGTGCCCACAACCAAGGTACATACCCTTGACCGGAATCGAACCTGGGACCCTTCAGTCTGAAGGCCGATGCTCTATCCACTGAGCCAAACCGGTTAGGGCTCAAATGTATTCTTAATTGCAGTTACTGTATTCTTCAGTTTTGACTGATTCTATTTTATGGTTTCTATATCTTCGTTGCAGTTCTCACTGAGTTCATATGTTCTTCCCCTAAGTTCATTGAGCATCTTTATAACCAGTGTTTTGAATTCTGTATCAGCTTATTTCCATTTCATTTACTTCTTTTTTGGGGGGAATTTTGTTCTGTCCTTTCATTTGGGACATGTTTTTTGTTTTGTTTTTTGTCTTCTCATTTTGTTTGATTCCTGTGTTTGTTTCTATGTATTGGGCAGATAATTCTATATTTTCTGTGGCAGAGTGGCTTTACGTAGCAGGTGCCCTGTGAGGCACATTGGCACCATCTGCCTGTTCATCTGAGCCAGGTGTTCCAGGTGTGCCCTTGTGTGAGTCGTGTGTGCCCTCCTGTTGTATTGAGCCTTGAGTAGGATTGACCCTCAGGCTGACAGGCTTTGAGGACTGGTCATGACTACAGTGGATATGCTTTTGTATAGGAGCTTACCCCACAGAGCAGGGCGCTGGTGCCATCCGCCTCTGCCCTTTGGGTGGTTCCTTTGTGGAGCTGGTTGGGTGATGCCCTGGTGTGGTCTGAAGTTGGCCACTGGGTGTGTTGGTTCTATAGCCTCTTGGGAGGGGCTGTGATGCAGGCCACAGTCAGCTGCCATTTGTGCCTGGCTTGGGGCTTCCTGGTAGGAGCTACAAAGTAATTGGCATTTGGCAACTACCTGTGCTGGGCTTGGAGGCACCTGGGAGAAGCTAAGCTGCAAGCAAGACTGGCTGCCACTGGTACCAGGCTGGGACTCTAAGACCATGGGCACTATAGTGCAAGCCGAGGCCAGCTACCACTTGTGCAAGGTTCGTGGTTGTTTAATTAAAGCTACATTCCAAACCAACACTAGCCACAGCATATGACAGGTTTGGAGTGACCTGATGGGAGTTACAATGCAGGTTGAGATCAGTTGCCACTTGCGTTGAACTTGGGGCCACTTAGCATGAGGTACAGGGCATGCCGAGGCCAGCTATTGGGGTTTGTGGGTCTTTCAGAGGTTTTAGGAAAGTCCACAACTCGAGCCGAGGCAAGCTGCTTGAAGTGGCCCAGGTGTTTGAGTTGGGTGTGCTGCCCTAGGGAATCACCAATGATGTTAGCCAGGTTAATGGAGAACTCAGATTTGGTGCCTGCCATCTGGGTTGGGGGAGAGCTCAACAAAGGAGCGATGGTGCCTGCCAGTACCTCCATCCCTGGAGAGAGCTACCCTAACCCCTACCCTTCCAGCCCCCACCCTGAAGCTAGTCAATTCAGTTCCTCCCTGTATGTCCCTGGCACTTTTGGAACTGAACTGCCTCCCCTGTGCTGGCGCTTGGGCGAGTGAGTTTGTGAGCTGGTGAGTCCATGAGTAGGCCCCTCAGGAGGAACACCTAGGACTCCAGCAGCCCTCCTTCTCACTCAGATGCAATCCCTGCTGGTTTTTACAGCCAGAAGGTATGGGACTTTTCTTCCTGACCCTGGTGCCCACTGCTGGGGATCCCAGTGTGGGCTGGGACCCCTTGCTCCTCAGAGGGGACCTCTGCAGCTAAGATATACCTCCAACTTCTTAATCACTACACGTGGGTGTGGGACCAGCCCATTTCTCATCTCCATTTCTCGTCTCCGTCCCTCCTACCAGTCTCAACATGACTTCTTTATGTCATTAGTTAAAGGACTTCTGTTCAGCTGTCTTCAGGTGGTTCTCAATGATGTTTCTCTAATTTAGTTGTGATTTTGCTGTGGTCACGAGGAGGTGAGCACAGCCTTTACTTATTTTATCTTTTTTATTTTTTGTTGTTGTTTGTTTTTTGGTTTGTTTTTTAGAGAGAAAGAGAGAGAGAGAGAGCAAGGGAGAGAAAGAGACATCAGTTTGTTGTTCCACTCATTTATGCATCCATTGGTTAATTCTAGTATGTGCCCTGACCAGGGATTGGACCACAACTTTGACATTGGAACAGCACTCTAACCAACTGAGCATCCGGCCAGGGCATTGCTGCACCATCTTGACTGGAAGTTTTCCTGAATTCTGACTTTACCTCTCACTAGTTCTGTGACTCTGGAGAGTTATTTTAAATTTCTGAGTGTTTTACCTCATTGGTTAAATCATAGGATTTTTTTAGGGAATAAAATAAGATGTTTTCAAAATGCCTGGCACCTCAGTGCTCAAGAAAAGGTAGCGATTGCTTCCTCCCTCTTAGCTCTGGCTGCCACCCAGGGGTCTCCAGTTGTTTCCCCTGCTTTTCACTGTGTCCCAAGGATCACCTTAGAGCAGAAAGCAAACTCCAGGAAACAGTGGTGATAAGAGATGAGGGAAAACTTACCCGCAGAACCTCCTCGCCCCCTCCAGCCCCTCCCCATGCCTCCAGGTTTCCCTCACTCTTCTTCTGTTGACGTGTAATCCACAAGCCCACAGTCCCTTGTCCTGCCCATGTTAACACCAAACCACATCTTCCTGAAGAACCCGAATCAGCAGAACCTCCCAAGGGCAAAACGTGAACGGACTCCCCGGCTGGCTGCTGGGGTTGCAGCAGGAGACCCTGTGTTTTGTTAACTCAGGTGGAAATAATTTTTCTATTTAAAAAGTAAGGGTAAATAATGTGTCAGGTCAGCTGTGCAGTAAAGAAGGTTAGGTTTTTCGGAAGAATATTCTGAACCAGTAAATGTTTTATGTTTGTATGAAAGTTGGGTGTGGCATGGTCTACACATCACCCCAACTACACCCTTTCTCACCTCTTTCCAATACAGTAGAATTTTTAACAGGACAGGTGTCCAGAATAAAGACTACATTTCCCTGCCTTACTTGCAGCTGAGTGAAGGCATATGATTAAATGCTGACCAGTGGGATGTGAGTGAAGTATAATCCTGTAGCTTCTCAAAACCTTCCTTAAGAGACAGTGGGCAAGTGCCCATTGCCCTCTTTTGTCCTCTGAATCCATTCTGACTAGAATGCTGATGCTACATACCTGGACCACAAAAGGGAAGGCCACACTCCAGCGTGGCAGGACAATGACCTGAGAGGGACCTCGCCACACAAGCTCTGGACCACTTACCTTCAAATACTGCACACATGAGAGAGAAATAAAACCTTGGGAGGTGTAAGCTATTATTATTTTGGTTTTCATAACTCACAATCAAACTTAATTCTGTTACTTCTTGACACCATTGTCTAGAGCAGCGGTTCTCAACCTGTGGGTCACAAACAACCCTTTCACAGGGGTCGCCTAAGACCATCAGAAAACACATATATAATTACATATTGTTTTTGTGACTAATCACTATGCTTTAATTATGTTCAATTTGTAACAATGAAATTGGGAGTCACCACAACATGAGGAACTGTATTAAAGGGTCGCGGCATTAGGAAGGTTGAGAACCACTGGTCTAGAGCAAAATCAAATTAAAAGAAGAAATTTCCAAACCTCCATTCTAGATCAAAATGTCAACTCTAAGATTAAATTGCTAGTAAGAATACAGAGAATGAGAAGGTAATTCAGTCAGTTAACTTAGGACTTCAGATCCCTTTATCCTATTGATAAAGCTCTACAAAGCAGTGTGCAGCCATGTTGTGAAATTAGTTCTACTCAATGGAAAAATAAATACCATTCCAACAGGGAACTGGAAGGTGCAGGCTTGACCATATGGTATCAGGTTTCCTCTAAGAAGCATGCTCTGGGCATATTGCTTGGGGAGGAGGTGAGTAATACCTGCAACACAGTTCATAAAACTATGTGACCAGCAAAGCCTGTTTTCTGCCATGGATTGGCTGGCAAATGTCAAGAGGAAAGTTTCTATACAATGAAAACAGTCATTAAGTAGATAGCTAACTTAGGTCACATTTTTAAAAGATCTACTGGAAAACCATCTACAGGTGCCTAACTCAATGTATCCACAGGGGCTCTGACAAATGGCATCTAATTTCTGACTGTGTTTAAGAAACCTTACCAAGTCATAATAAATAGCCCTGTAAGGATTGGTGGAATTTGCATCATGGATCTTGTCTTTGGGCACTCAGTGTCTAGTCTCACCTCTTCTGAATTCCCTCCTATTGTATCCTAAGGGCTAGAAGGCAAAAAAACTACATTTTTCAGACTCTTTCAGCAAGGGTTTTGGATGCAGCTTATGGCCTGCCAGTATCATGCAGTTGGGGAGGAAGATGGGGGCCAATTTCCAGCTGCTGTTGTGCTGGGAAAGCAAATCCCAAAAGATGTAAGTGTACCAGTGTCCAGTCAGCCTGCTAGTGCTGGCAGCCGTGATAGTGGCAGATGTGAAGGCAGTAACAGCAGCAGCTGCCCCTGACTTCTAATCCACCAACTCTTCCATGGTGTGTGAGCACCAAATTCCTGTAGCAAGCCCTTTCTACTCAGATATCTAAAGTGAATTCTGTTTTCTGCACTGAACTCTCAGACAGTATTCCAAACACTTCTATTTTCTAGTAATTGGGGAAATTAACTTCACAGAAGAGCCTAATTTTGTTCACTGAGATTTTTTAAAATATATTTTTATTGATTTCAGAGAAGAAGGGAGAGGGAGAGAGATAGAAACATTCAATGATGAGAGAGAATCATTGATCAGCTGCCTCTTGCACACCCCCTCCTGGGGATTGAGCCTGCAACCCAGGCATGTGCCTTGACCGAAATCAAACCTGGAACTCCAGTCCGCATGCAGGCCAATGTTCTATCCACTGAGCCAAACCAGCTAGGGCTGTTCACTGAGATTTTTTTTTTTTCCACTGAGATTTTTAATGTTAAAAGGAATCTTTGGTATTTGATAATGACTTGTATATATTTCTCAAACATTAAGCTCAACTGAAATATCTGGCCATTTTCAATAAATCTAGTCGTTTTTCTATAAAACTTTTACTGGACCTGTGATTAAAATTCCAAGAGCTAATAAATTTGACTAATTTACCCCAAATAATTAGCACCTTAATTAATTATATTCACTTAAGCTGTAATCACATAATTTCAGTGTATCTCAATGCTTACATGCTTCTAAGGGTAGACCCAGATATTTAGAAAACTAAACTTTCCTAAGCAGTAAGCAGTTAAATGGTGCTGAGAAACCTGAACAGAGAGTTTTTAAAAATACCTGATTCCTTTAAACATTCAAATATTATTTATAAACCAAATAAATCAAATACCTTTCTCACAAAAATCACAAGACTAGTTGTAAACATCTGAAATTAAATCACAAGTACAAAACGTCAAATTCTCTTAAATGTATTAAATAACAAATATAGGCAGATTGTAATCATTTTAAAACTTGCCTCTAGGTGTACACAGAAGTATGAAGATTATTGTTTTGATTTATGTCATCATTTCTACGATAATTTCTCCGTCTCTGCGGGGTTATAAAGTCACCGATGGAACGAAGGGAAGCAGAGTTACCATCTCAGTATAGCTGTGACCATTTGACAGGTAATCCAGGCCCAAACTCAGACTGGTTTCAGTCAGATTCCAGACCTGGACCAGGGTTCTGAGTCCCATTTGATCCTACCTAAGCCACTGGAACCACAGAGGACCTCCCTCTGTCCTTTCTCACTGATTACCCTTCTTAGAGAAATAGGACTTTCGAAGTACATGCTTTTTTTTGCTACCTTGTCCCCTTACCCAACCTCTAGCAACATTTCATTATCTTACTTAGGTGAGGTGAATTCCTTACTCATACACATACACATACAATCACACACTCCAAGCAAATTGCAATTAATCTCTTTGCTGCCTGAATACAGTTAATTGAATTCTGCAAACCCACATACACATAGTAATTAATGTTTTTATGCTTTGCTTTGTTACCTATCTCATCAGTCATCACTTTTAACAAAAACATTATATGGACATTGCTGACTTTGGGCCCTGATACAAAAAGTCTAAAATAATTAAAAATTGGAGAGCAGTATTCCTTTGAAAGAAAAACTTTTTGCTTTTAATCTCTTGGGGGTACAACCATTGTTACTGAGAGCTTAATAGATTTAATTCATGGGAAATGAAAGGCACTTCCAGGTCTTCAATTTATATCCTACTTCAAAGACATTTTCCTGGATCAAGAATACTTGGCAGTTTTAAAATCATTTTTGAACAAGTGCCTACTGGGGCTTTTGCTTTCCACAGTTTTAGTTTAAATTTTGGTGAGCAGATAGTTAAAACCATTGATTTGTTCTGTGTTAAGCCACTGGAAATCATACTGAAAGCCAAGGTTTCTTGTAGGAATTTTTTCTGCATCAGGAAAACCATTAGAGAAAGGCCATTTCCCGAAATGCTATGCGTGGCAAATTAATCTTTTTGCAAGACTACTCACAACATTAATACAATATAAAAACCCAAGCAAGTAGCCAAATTCCTCATTCTTGGAGTTGTGGGCTGAAGTTCAACATTTCTTGACTCACTGCCCAAGATCCATTATTTTGAAAAAGTGTGTTCTGGACTTCAACACCTGTTTGGTAATCACAACAGTAAAGCTCAAACATGATAGTCGGGGTTATTCATGAGGTGCCCATACACATAATTTGTTTCCATATACCAGTTATTTTTTTATTCTTGCTTATCCTTTTGACCTCATTTTTTAAAAGACGGTATTCCCTTATTTAGTCTTTCAACTGTAGAGTCATAGTTTACCAATTATAAAATGTTAATTTCTAAAACACTAATTATGATCTGACAAAAACCAACAGTCCTTTGTGGGTCAGTGGAGTCTGATTATGTGATATAAGAAAAAACATTTGTATTTAAAAAGTTCATACTTGACTAAGATATTTGCTTGTCACAGTGCCTGGCATTCCACAATTAGAGATTGAGGCTCTGGTTAAATATAAAATCTCTTTTAAATGCCAACTCTCATAGACAAGTTAACACCAAAAGTCCAACCAACTACAGAAGACCATATAAAACAAAACAGTAGCATTTCATAATAAATCATCACACAATGGAATAATAGTAAAGAAAACAAATGAGCTACACGTACCAATGAAAGTAAACTTCAATTAGATATTGGTTAAGCAGAAAAAAGACTCTAAAGACAATATAAAGTGGGATGATCCCATTTAAATGAAGTTCAAAAACTAAACTAAACTGAAAATCATATTGATTGGGAATAGATGTTTGTGGCTTTGACAAGCTATAAAAATGCATGTAGAGAAGTGTTTAAGAACACATGTTCAAAAGATGTTTGTGAGAGTATCGTTGGCCATGAGAACAGGGCCAAGTCAGTGAATGGATGTCACAGACATTCTGTAATGCATGTAGAGGAGTGCATGTAGAGAGGAATACTCGTAACAAAGGTGTTTGTAAGAGGAAAGAAATCTTATAGGCTGAATTGTGTCCCCTAACCCAAGCCAACTGGTGCCCTTATTTAAAAAAAGAAAAGCTATAAAGCATAGTCAGTAAATGATGAACCCCAAAACAGGTCAGCAGTTACCTCTGGACAGAAGAATACAATTAGGGAGATTCATGTGGGAGCTTCCAAGGCTTTGGAAATGGTATATTTATTATACATACAGGTTGTCCCCCCAAAATGTATACACACTTTAACAGCTAGTAGCTCAATTTTGATAATGAGATATATTTTAATAAACACTGCCTTGATAATTATTCAAAGTATGTGTGTACATTTTTGGGGACACTCTATATTATTATGAGTTCTCTAGTATGATATATGTCATGATTTAAAAGTTTGAAACTAATTTCAAAATTAAAGGTGTACTGCTATGCTTAAAAACTGAAGAAGCCCGAATTCTGGGCAGAGTCCCACACACTTGTGCCACCCCCGTCTCTAGTAGAGGCCATGGTGCACACCCAGATCCCCTGCTCAGGTCTGAAGCACACACCCCAGCTCCTGGGAGTGGTGGCAACCATCATCTCAGCTGAGTTCCTCTCTGACACTTTGGATAAACCCAAGGTCAGGCCCCCTTCCCAGGGAAAGCCCATGTCCACAGACTAAATCGAGATTATAAAGGTTAGTCCCTTTGCCTCTTACAGGATTTAAATATGATGACATAAACATGCTGTAAGTAATTATGCAAAATATTAGAAAAATATGAGGTTATTGAAAGAAAGTGCCAGGTAAATATCACTGAAAACAGATGTTGCTCTTAAAATGACATGTTAATCAAAACTACATCCTATCCAGAATCTCTTCCCCTTGTGGAGGTGTTTTTCATCAGAGACCTCGTACAGTAACACAAGTGCTATAACATGGACTGTCCCGTTTTCTTTGTTTTTGTGGATGTGAGGCATTCTTTCTTAAATGTAATAACAACAGAATATAAAAGCCTAAATGTTGCCATCTAAAGAAATATTTCCAATGCAAATGATCGCCCCTCAGTTATCACCGGGCTACTGTCCAAGGGCTGTGGCGAGGAATTTAAAAGTCAAAGAGACTAAAACATGATACCAGCATGTGCCTTTCAGTCTTGTCTGATAATCAGTCGGTAACATCCAAGCTCTGCCTTAAATAGAAAACAGCACTTTGTTCAGTTCTGCTGAACAACAAGGCAAGCCCTGAGGGGGCCTCCTAAATTATGCAACAAATGGGGACTTTGGAAAGAGGCAAAAGGAATCTATTTTGGCTGAAAATGGAGAAGAGGAGAGAAATGATCTGAAGGCTCCTGGGTTTTATGTTAGAGGAGGAATGTAGAACCACCCTATCATTTTCATTCCTTCCTTCAGTCTTGTTGTGTAACAATGTCCATTTAGATGTGAACTCTACAAACTACCCATCTGGAATTTCTCAGAACTTCATCTGCTTAGGGATTCTACCAAGGAATATCTAATGGGATAGTGTGACAGTTGTTACCTCAATGTCAACATAATGAAGTCAGTGTCTCCCCCAAATATTTACCACCTTTCCCTTGGATTATGTGAAGGCCCTGCCATCTTTGAGCATATCTAACCCCTTTCAATACCATTCATTCCTTCCTTCATTCAGCAGATGCATCCTTGCTGCCGGCAATGTGTCAGACACAGTGCTTAGCAGTAAGGATATAATGAACAAGGTAAAGATGATCCTGCCCTTGGGGAACTTACCTAGGGTCTGCGGCTTCCTTGCGAAACGGCAGTGTCTGTATAACATTGATTGACAAAAAGCTTCACGTGGTTATGATTCACCAATTATAAGAAGTAGAATTTTCTTTTTTTGGTCTAAAATGATTTCAATGTAAAACTCTCTTAAACCTTTAAAATGAGCCCAGCACTGATCCTTGTTTCTACCTGAAGAACCTGGCACCAGAGCTGGAGAAGCAGAATGCACACATATGGGCCAGTCCGAGAAAGCTGCAAAGCTACTCATTTTCTCTTGGACCTAGAATGCTACAAAATTAAAAAATGGTAATCCTGCCCTAACTGGTTTGGCTCAGTGGATAGAGCGTCGGCCTGCGGACTGAAGGGTCCCGGGTTCAATTCCAGTCAAGGGCATGTACCTTGGTTGTGGGCACATCCCCAGTGAGGAGTGTGCAGGAGGCAGCTGATCGATGTTTCTCGTTGATTTTTCTAGCTCTCTATCCCTCTCCCCTCCTCTCTGTGAAAAATCAATAAAATATATATTTTTTTTAAAATGGTAATCCTACTTTCCCCAGGACTCTGCAAGAAGGGTTTGGACTGGAAGGGCTGGTTCCAGGTGATTTGAACATCTTCCACAAAAGTGAAGTATGAACAAATACCTGTAGAGGTCTTAGGTCAACCAACAGCATTAACCAACACTGAAACCTAATTTTCTACAGAGGTATTTACCCCAAGTCCATTTACAGTCCCTCACCTGTCCATAGACACAGCCCCACCAAATACAACACAGATGGTTCATGGTGAGCCTAGCTTATGCCCAAGGGTTTACTCTATAGAGTTATTTTGAAGAAGGCGCAACTTTAGTTGTATGTTCAAAGTAATCCCCCTGAGATCACAGCAGTGATAACTGTCATGTTGGGAGTTCACACTGGGTGCCTCCTTAATTTCACCATCCCTAAAATTGGTATTAAAATTATAACTGTGTCATAGAGTTGTTGTACTTGCCAATTTCTAGCATCATGGCCTTGGGTCATCATCCTTGGAATAAAGTATTTAGACCAGAAGATCAGCAAGTTTCTCCCAATTCTAAAATATCCTGTGATTTTGTTGCCTCCCATGTTCCTTTATTTCTTCTCTTGGTTCCTTTCTTATTGACGAGAGAGAGAGAGAGAGAGAGAAGTGAGAGGGAGAGAGAAACATCAATCTGCTGCCTCCTGCACGCCCCCTACTGGGGATTGAGCCTGCAACTGGAGATAGAGCCTGCAAGTGCCCTGACTGGGAATCAAACCGGCGACCTTTTGGTGAACAGCAGGACACCCAACCAACTGCCACACTGGCCAGGGCTCCCCTCTCTAAACTCCAATCCCCACAGACACATACTCAAGAACTGGTTAGAGCCCTTGAGCAACTCTCAAAACCGCTACTGCTTTCTTTTGGGTAGGAGTATTCCTAGATCAAAGATTACATTGAAGATTGTTTTCAGTATATTAAAAATGTTGATTGCTAGCCTTCCGGGTAATAAAGGACCAGGCAAAATAACTGCAGGTCTACTCGACAATGTTTTCAATCTTGCTGCAAAGCTGTGCTCACTTCTAGGTTATTCCACTTAAAAATATGGAGCCTTTAAGGAGACTTCAAAGTGGAATCAGATAACTGAAAAACAGAATATCTAAAAGCTTTCTAAAAATTAGAATCACTTAGCTTGGTAAGAAGTGGCAAAAGGCAAACTTAATAATGGCCTCCAGACTTGAAAGGTTTTTGCAAAAGAACTGTAACAAATAATTGTGAATCTCTCTTCCGAACAAGAAAACCCCCCTTTTGAGTGCTTGGTGTTTGCAAATACACCTATTGCACAAAGCAATCTGATTTTCTCGTCTTAAGAAAACCCCCCTTTTGAGTGCTTGGTGTTTGCAAATGCACCTATTTTCCTTACACCTATTGCACAAAGCAATCTGATTTTCTCGTCTCGAGTTTTCATGGTCTGTATATTAACTAACGTTTATTGGCTTTCTCAACGTAAGGAAATTCATGGTGAAAGATTAGTTTCTAATCTGCTTCCCTCTTACACTATTATGCAATACAAAGATAATTGTAAGGAATGTGGGTGTGTGAGCTCTATGCTGAAAGCCTGTGTTTTCCCACCCATTAAAAGCCATTTCTAGCACTAAAAAGAGCCCTGGGCTTGGAACTTCCAGAGGAGACCTCCTCTTGCCTCAACAGGGGGCTTAAGAACACTTCCGTCTTTTTTACTCAGGATCATGAAGAGGAAGAGCCCACATACCTATCATGTTGGAAGAGAAGAAAAGCAGAAAAAGGAATGCTTCCCCTTTATCTCTTTAAGGGCAAATAGTCATCAAGACTGCCCCAACCCTCACTGATTGGAGGGAAAAGCAGGCTCTGGTCAAAGGTGGCGGCGGGGTGGATACAGTGCCAGTGTTTGCCAAAAACGTTATGCACGTTATTGCTTCCAATCTTATCAATAAAACCTCATGAAGTGGACACTACTGTCTCCATATTACAGATGACAAAGCTGAAACTCAAAATGGCTGAGTAACTTGCCAAAGTCACAGCCAGAAAGAAATGGAGCTGAGACTCAAGACCATGTTTGTCTTACTCCAAATCCTGGATCTTAACTGCACTAGATGGCTCCCCGGATTTGAAGGGACTTTACTCCAAACCCTAGCAGGCAGTAAAGCTGCTAAAGTAGGACGCAGGCTACAGGGGTTTGCATGGACCAGCTCTCAAAGAGGGAAGCGCGTAGTTACCATGACTTCTAACAGCAAAGCAGAGATTAAAAGCCAAGTGTTGAGCTACCTCTCACCTGAGGTCCCTGCAAAATTCAAACTCTGGGTAAGCAAATCAGAGAGAAGAGTTCAAGACTGCCAATAAGAGATCTGCATGGTGTCATTTACTATTGTGGAATTCAACATCCAGGCTGATTCAAGGCTTAAATGGGGGGGGGGGGGGGGGGGGGAGCCAAGAATAGAACTAAGTTTAGACCCATTTGGATTGGGATCAATATCACACAGTCTTTAAAAATAGAGTGTACCCACAGAGCTGTGACATTGAGCAGGTCTGCCTCATTATCTCGGAACCAGGCCTTTCTGTCCTCTGCTCTTTTTGTAAGTTGCCATTAGATGTGGGTGAATATGGCCAAGCCAGCGTGTTTAGCTCTCAGAGCCAGGCAAGGTTCTGTGTGCGTCCTTTAGACCAGAAGGCTTGGGCCTCTGCACACCGTCATGGTTCTCACAGAGCTTATGTAACCTAGAGATGACATTTATAGCAATCTACACTCTTTGGTGTAAAGGTATAAATAATGCAAATTAACATATAGCTATACAAACCCAAATGCTGGAGCATCAACCCCCTTGCCCAGTAGTTGCATCCTCTGTCCACTCTTTATTCTTTATGCTTTAAATTCAGAGCTCTGGGCATCTTGATGCCATCTTTCCTGCCAATAAGATTTCATTTACTGCCTAAATGCTTTCAACTGGAGATAATGCTGAACAATGTCCTCTGCTTCGTAGGTTGACTTTAATTGAGGGGTTAATGAGAATATCTTTTGATCCAAAGAAGCGCACCTGGAAGAACAAAGCAGGCTTTGCCTCTCATCTGAACAAACAGGCCCTGTGAAGATGATTTATTCTTGATTTGGGGTTTATATACAGAGCATTACCCTTAAAGATTACCCTTACAGAGCATTTTCTTAAAGCAGAAGTTTTTTTGAAGGCAAAGCCATTACAGCTAGTCTGATGCAAGTTTGTAGACTGAGGTGTTGGGGTCCAGCCCCAGCAGGTCCAGGGGTTCCCAAAGGTGTGGACGGAGTCTGCGAAGAAGGAAGGACACGGAGACAGCGTTCAGTTGATCAGCATGGT
>NW_005357806.1:1728093-1733448 GCF_000412655.1 Myotis brandtii | reverse complement strand
TGTCCTCCCAGCCTCGCTGCTTGCCTTCCCTGGGACTGCCCTGTGTCGGTGGGTCTCCAGGGGTATAGGCTTTGGTGCTTTCCCTGGTGGGCAGACCCCTGGGGATGTGGGCCCAACAAGTCCCAAATTTATTGCCAACAGTCTTAGTCCAAGTTCTTCATAAGTAGTACATGGTATTTCTGTAACACTAGGGGGATTTACTGATTTATTCTCTTCCTTAGTCCTGTTAACCCCTAACCTGGGGAAACAACCTTTCTCGGGGAGGT
The DNA here is from genome assembly GCF_000412655.1 of Myotis brandtii. NCBI lineage: Eukaryota > Metazoa > Chordata > Mammalia > Chiroptera > Vespertilionidae > Myotis > Myotis brandtii. The sequence goes on along the minus strand of NW_005357806.1, from coordinate 1,733,182 downwards.
GGTCCTGGTTAAAACACATAGCGCTTAAGAGGGGGAGCGAACATATGTCATATACGCCAGGTCCCTTGAAACATAAGCTGTGCAGATGTTTCTTCCCTGCAGCGACTGCGTCAAGCAGCAAGGGTGGATCGGCTTCCAGCACTGAGGGTGGAGTTTAGATGGACAGCTTATGTCTGAGTTATCTGTGCAGGCCAGGACAAGGAAGCAAGAAACCCAAAAGCTCACTGGTCTTACATGAGCTGGTTTTGAATTTATTATCGAGAATAGTCATACTGCTTTAGTCTCTAAGATTCTCTATTTCTCATTTCTATCGCATATGTTGCTTTATTTGATTTTACAACAGTTAATTGGATCAACAAATGAATATGTGAGTTCTTAGGAACTATAAAGCACTGTACCCAGCATTGAAAAGGACACACACACAAACTCATAGATGAAACAGATCGCTGCTTGCAGGAATGGGTGGGGGCGGGCAAAATGGGTGAAGAGGTACAAAACCCTAAATAAGTTATGGGGATTTAATATACACGTGGCAACTACAGTCAGTCATGCTATATTATATACATGAAAGTTGCTAATAGAGTAGATTTTAAAAGTTCTCATCACAAGGGAAAGCTTTTTTTGTAACTAAGGTGATGTATACTGCCAGAAGCCAATTCTAGCATGTCATAATTTCAAGAGTTTCATCGAAAGGTTGATGGAACTTGGGGACTCAACAGGGTTGAGTCACACATGTAGTCACCTGTTGGGAATGGCTGATGGCATTTCCCCAAACCTGAAAAGGGATGATTGCTTGGCTGCCAGACAGCTCAGGGCATCTTAATCTACATGTTATGGCCTCCTACTGGCCAAACACCTGAATAGCCGTAGGCTAATTCCCCAATTCTGACAATGGACTCTGTATATGAAAACCCTGACTCTTTGAAGTGTATATCTCTGCCTCGCCTCAGGACAAATTGTGTTAATAAAAAACATGGGGCCCTGAGACAAGGAGAACTTAGAACTTAGATCTTAGTTTCCTTTAAACTAAGCTCCTCTGACCCCCAAATGCCTTTCAAAATTATGCTTCGTCTCTGGACTCTTATTTAATCTACGCACAGCCTTCTCCAGATTTCCTGAACGCTTCTTGATGCCGGAACAAGAACCCCGGCAGTATACTATCTAAACTTATTATAGTGACCATGTCATAATACGGGGTGGGCAAAAGTAGGTTTATAGTGGTGAATACATGAACACAGAGTTTATTTTTGTATTATTATTTATCAATTATTGTATTATTTATCAATTATTGTGTTATTTATTGTATTACAACTATAAACCAACTTTTTCCCACCTTTATATATTTAAATATTGAATCATGTTGTACACCTGAACTAATATAATGTTACATGTCAATTGTTTCTCAATTTTTAAAAAGGAAATAAAGTTACAGGTTTTTTATGAGATTATTATAAAAACAAGGGTGCTCTTTCTGTGCTGACTGGAAACTTTGCCAAGATATAATGTTAAATGAAAAAAAAAAAAGAAAGAAGCAGAAAAGTCTGTATAGTATAGTCTTGTTAATGTTCTATATGAAAACATGCAAAAGAAACTGGTAAGAATGGTTGGCTTCTGGAAGAAAACTGGACCTCTCTTTAAATGCCACAAATTCAACCCACAGGCTTTTGACATTGATCTTAGAATCTGATGGCCAAATGGCTGAGATCACAGCTCTTACTATGTCTTAGATAAAGAGTTATTTTTCTAGTGAAAAGTAGTACAGGTTTTATTTCTATTCATGTCGCTCATATATATTTTCACATGTGGTAAACCCCAATTTACTTTCCAAATTTCCACCCAATTGGTGATTTATCCAGACTTTGAATGGCTTCTAGGTTCTTTCCACCTTGGACAGAATCCAAGTGGACTGACTCGAAGATAAATCATTCCCTCCTCACTTGCGTGTGCGTCCTGTCAGTATTTCTGGGAACATTATTTTGTCAAGTCAGTGTAAATGCATATGTTTTTAAATGTTAAAATGCAATGGGAAATAGGTAGCTTGAGAGAAAACAAGACTGCAGATAAAAAGAGTGAGCAAAAAGAAAGAAATAAGGAACAAGAAAAATTAAGGATTAAGTTAGTTAAGGCCTAAAGTAAGAAGGATTACCTGAAGGCATTAAGAAAACTAAAAAGCCATCAAAAACTAGTTTAGAAATATTCCTTAGGAGGGAACAGGGGATTGGCCACTGCAGGGGGTGGCTTATTTGCATTTTTTTCTGAACTGTATTCATCCTAAAATAGAGTGTGTATACCCCATGCAGGGTGCACATTTATCCATTAGGATACAGGATTAAAAATTAGAATTTTTATATTTTTAGTTCCATTTGTATTTAGTTCCAATATGTATCACTCCATACATCATATATTCTTTCAATAGTACAGTAGTCCTCCCTTATTCGTGGTTTCACTTCCTACAATTTTGGTCACTTTTGGTTGACCTAGGTCTGAAAATATTAAGTGGAACATTCCAGAAATAAACAACTTGTACATTTTAAATAGCATGCCTTTCTGAGTAGTGTGATGAAATCTTAGGCATCCCCCTCCATTCGCCCAGAATGTGACTCATCCCTTTGTTGGTTATCTCCATGCTATAGATGTGCCCTGCCTGTTAGTCTCTTAGTAGCCACCCCGGTTATCAGACCCATTGTTGTGGTCTCACAGTGCTTGTGTTTAGTTGACCCTTATTTTACTTAATAATGGCCCCAAAGCACAAGAGTCGAGATGCTAGTGATTCAGAAATGCCAAAGGGAAGCCATAAAGTGCTTCCTTTAAGTGAAAAGGTACGTGTGTGTGTGGGAACAACATAGTATATAGAGGGTTTGGTACTATCCATGGTTTCAGGGGGTCTTGGAACATATGCCCCACAGATGATGGGGGACTAGTGTACAGTCATGAGCTACATAACGATGTTTCAGTCAATAACAGACCCCATCTACACTAATAAAAGACAAAGATGCTAATTGACCATACCTTCGCTATGCCCATCAGCCAATCAGAAGAGTATGCAAATTAACCCAACAAAGATGGCCATTAAATTTGCATACTGCAGGCAGAGCGGGACAGCACCATCCGCTGCCTGCCCCTCCACCATCCGGGCCTGCTATCTGCAACTTGACCCGGGGCGGCTGGGCAGGACAGCAGGGATCCACCAGCCCGACCGGCCGCCAAGGCGGCAGAGATGGGAGGGAGCCAAGGCGGTAGAGACGGGAGGGAGCGAGGCAGCAGAGAAGGGAGCGAAACCCACTGCGTGCTTTGCTCCCTTCTCTGCTTCGCTCCGGCCTCAGGAAGCCCTATTCTTGCAGGAATCTTCCTGCAACGGGCCTCTAGTATACAATAATGGTCTCTTAAAATTATAATGAAGCTGAAAATCTCTATCATCTAGTGAGTCATCGTCATGTGGCAGCATGATGCATGACTCTTGTTTGTAGTGATGCTGGTGTAAACAAACCTACTGCGCGGCCAATCGTATGAAAGCACAGCACATTCAATTACGTACAGCACATAATACTCGCTAATAAATGACTATGTTAATGGTTTACATACTCACTGTACCATAACTTTTATCATCCTTTTAGAGTGTACTCCTCTTACTTATTTAAAAAAGTTTACTGTAAAACAGTATGCCATGTTACGCCTGCAGCAGCCTCATGCATCCGTTTACCGCATCCCTTGATTGTATCATTTTCTCTTGTGCTTGTATTGTTTTGTTCATTGTAGCCCCCAAGTGTACAAAACCTGCTCCTTAGGTTGCCAGTAAGAGGCCACATTGAGTGGTTGACCTTAAAAGGAAATTAAAAGCAACTAAGGACGATGAAGGTGGTGATGGTGATGGTAATTGCTCATGTTCCATTCCACCACAGCTACTATCTTGAAGAGCAACATGACAGAAGCTGTTCAAGGACCCACTTCACTGAAGGCAACAAAACTTCAAGAAGGGCCTCTGTCAGACCTGGAGAAACTTCTAATGCCCTGATGGAAGGCCAGACGCCGTGCGTAGCCCTCTCAGCACCAGGACCATCACAGCCAAAGCAGAAGGTGTGTTTGTGATGCTAACAGGCTGGACCTGCCTGTGGTGTTGAATGTACTGCCAGCTCTGGGTGGTTTCAGTGATCCAGGAATTGTCATTCATTACACAGTATGAAAGTGCGTGGTGGCGATTCTGGGAGTGCAGATGTGAAGGCGGCTAAAGAATTTTTGGAAACTCCAGAGGTGCTGATTGTGGAGGGAAATTACCTGCCAGAGCAAATATTCCATGTGGATGAAACCTCCCTGTTCTGGAAACAGATGCCTGAAAGGACTTTCATCCACAGGATCAATGCCAAATCAATGCCAGGTTTCAAGACATTTAAGGACAGGATACTAGTCTTGCTTGGGGACAATGTTTGCAAGCTACAAATTGAAGCCCTTTTACTCTAACACGGCTTTCAAGTGTATCATCAAGCACACACTGCCAGTGTACCACAGAAGCAATGAGAATTCGTGGGTGACCCAGCTCCTCTTCCATGATCCCCTCCTGTGTATGGTACTGTCCTAGACCTTCACATTCACTCCCCACTCACTCACTCACTCACTCACCAAAGGCAGCTTTCTGCAAGCTCCACTCATGGTAAGTGCTGGTACAGATGTACTATTTTTTATCTTTTATACCATATTTTACTGTACCTTTTCTATGCTTAGATATATTTAGACACACAAATACCATTGTGTTACAATTTGCCTATAGTCTTCAATATAGTAACATGCTGTACAGGTTTGTAGCATAGGAACAATGAGCTCTACCATACAGCCTATGTGGTAGGCTATACTATCTAGGCTTGTGTAAGTGCACTCTGTAATGTTTGCACAATAATGAAGTTGCCTAAGAATGCATTTCTCAGAAAGCATCCCCATTGTTAAATGACTCGTGACTGCAAGGTGAATAAGGTCTGAGGCTCTAATGTACTAGTACAACATGGTGACTATAGTTGATAACACTATTGTACAATTGAAATTTGATAAGAGAGTAGAGCTTAAACATTCTTGAAGGGAGGGAGGGAAGGGAAGAGAAGGG
>NW_005357806.1:1713377-1726734 GCF_000412655.1 Myotis brandtii | reverse complement strand
GGAAAGGAAGGAAGGAAGGAAGGAAGGAAGGAAGGAAGGAAGGAAGGAAGGAAGGAAGGAAGGGGAACCTCCAGCACACACCTGCCTCCACATCTCTCATGAGTATACTAGTATCTGATTGGAGGAACCCAACTTATGGTTAGAACCAGCTACAAGAGATTCTGGACAATATAGCTTTTAGCTTTCCAGCCCTTGCAGCACACAAAGGCATAAAGAAGGAATTAGGAATAAATGTCAATCCACTATAACTAACACAAATGCTATCAGGCTAAAATAGTCTAATGTGTTCATTTCACAGCAAGCCTGAGATTGTCAGCAGCACCTTCCAACTGTAACCTACTAAAATTTAAGGACAAGGGCCATCTGTTTTCCTATGTTAAATTCTCAGAACCTAATACAGTTCCAATACCTATCTTTTAAATGAAAAAACTACTGAACAATCTTGTACAGGGTGGCTAAGAAGATGTTCTTTGTTGTCAGAGAGATCTGGATACAAGTAGTGATGTCTGATGGCTAATCGTCTGTGAACTAGCTAAAAATAATGAAATTTCTCTCAAGAGATTTTGGTGAGAATTAGTGCATGTAAAGCACTTACCACAATGCCCAGCACATAGCATTTAATAGTGTCTATTGTTATTACTGGTATTATCATGATTGTTCCTGCCCCTTGTATCCAACTCTACATTAGGGATCAACTTGCCAGTTCTCACCATGGACGTGTTCCAAGTCAGAAAGCAACATCTCCCTCTCTTCCCTGGACACTGGCTGTGAGGCATCACCAAGGTTCTCCTTATGGATCTTTTACTCTGTGAGGCTCCCCAACCACTTGTCTGAGCATCATTGACCTATCTGTATAAAGATATGCTTTAGATCTTCTATCATCTTTAGTTCTCTAAGATCAGTCCCTGCTGCCTTAGAATCCAGGCCCTGCTGCCTCAGGATCTCGTCAGTCACTTCAAAATCAAAACATTTTATATGAGAAAACTATGGCTTTAAACTCTAGTACTTTAATTACTGGTGAGCCTGAGCATTTTCTAAAATGTGTTTATTGGCCACTGAGCTGTGTGTGTGTGTGTGTGTGTGTGTGTGATTTGCTTATTGGTTTATCTATTGGAGTACTAGGTTTCTTCTCACTGATTACATATTTGAGATATGTTTAATAAGTTAGTTGCTTCTTGTATACATTACAAGTATTTTTATTTTTTTTACAGAAATTCTTTTTTTTTTCAGTTTTATTGGAAATAATTGACATACCTCACTGTATAAGTTTAAAGTGTATGGCATGATGGTTTGATTTACTTACATTGTGAAATGATGACCACAGTAGGTTTTGTTAACATTCATAAGCTCATGTAGATACCATAAAAGGAGAAGAATTTTTCCTTCTAATGAGAGTTGAGATATGTTTAATAAGTTAGTTGCTTCTTGTATACATTACAAGTATTTTTATTTTTTTTTTACAGAAATTCTTTTTTTTTTAGTTTTATTGGAAATAATTGACATACCTCACTGTATAAGTTTAAAGTGTATGGCATGATGGTTTGATTTACTTACATTGTGAAATGATGACCACAGTAGGTTTGGTTAACATTCATAAGCTCATGTAGATACCGTAAAAGGAGAAAAATTTTTCCTTCTAATGAGAGCTCTTAGTATCTACTCTCTTAACAACTTTACTATGGGGGGGGGGCAAAAATAGGTTTACAGTTGTGAGTATGTGAAACAGAGTTTATTCTCGTATTCTTATTTATTAATTACTAGAGGCCCAGTGCACAAAATTTGTGCACTGGGAGGGGGGGTGACCCTCAGCCCACCCTGCACCCTCTCCAATCTGGGACATCCCTCTCACAATCCAGGAATGCTGGCTCCCAACCACTTGTCTGCCTGCCTGCCTACTTGCCCCTAACCACTCCCCTGCCAGCCTGATCAACGTCTAACTGCTCCCCTGCCGGCCCAATCGCCCCCAACTGCCCTCCCCTGCTGGCCTTCTTGTGGTGGCCATCTTTGACCACATGGGGGCGGCCATCTTATGCGAGGGCATGACAGTAAATTTGCATATTACCTCTTTATTATATAGGATTGTATGTTATTTTCCATACAAACAACTGTAAACCTATATTTGCCCTACCCTGTATATCATATAGCAGTGGTTACTATAGGCATCATGTTGTATATTACATCCCTAAGACTTATTTATCTTATAATTGGAAGTTTGTGTCTTTGACCACCTTCCTCCGATTCCCTTTCTCCCACTCCTCACCTCTGATAACCATAAATATGGTATCTTTTCTATGAGTTTGGGTTTTTTTGCTTGTTCATTTAGATTCCACAGATAAGTGAGATTATACATAGTGACTTAATTTACTTAGCATAATCCTTTAAGTTTCATCCATGTTCTCACCAATGATAGGATTTCATCATTTTCTATGACTAAGTAATATTCCATCATATATACATTCACCCATCAGTGGACACAATGTTGTTTCCACATCTTGGTTATTGTAAATAATGCTACTTTGAATATGGGAATGCAAATATGTTTTTGAAGTTTTTGTTACTTTTGGATATATTTCCAGAAGTAGAATTGCTGGATCACATGGCAGTTCTATTTTTAACTTTTTGAGGAACCTCCATATCATTTCCATAGTGGCTGTACCAATTTACAATCCTGCCAACAGTGCACAAGTGTTCCCTTTTCTCCACATACAGGTCGGCACTTGTTATCTCCAACAGATAGTCTTTTTGTTGTTGTTGTTAATCTGCACATGAGGATATTTTTAGAGAGAGTGGAAGGGAGGGAGGAAGAGGGGTGGAGAGAGAGAAAGAGAAACATCCATGTGAAAGAGACACATCTCAATTGGTTGCCTCCCACACATGCAGGGGCTGGAACTCTAACTTACAACCCAAGTATGTGCCCTGACCGGGAATCGAACCCCCTCGACCCTTTGGTGCTTAGACCAATGTTCTAACCACTTAGCACACCGGCCAGAGCTCCAACAGATATTCTTAATCTCTTCATGTATGGCTCCACTTTTTGTTTTTATTTTAGAGAATTTTCCCAACTCAATATGAAATATGTATCATTTTGTTTCTGGTACTACTCATTTTATAACCACAGTTTTAATGGGTATAAAATATGCCAGAAAGGGTTATATCATAATATACAAGGTGTCCCCAAAAAAATGTATGCACACTCTAACAACTGATAGCTCAATTTTGAAAATGAAATGTACTTTCATAAACACTGCCTTTAAGTTATTCAAAGTGTGCCTATGTCTTGGGATATTACATTTCTCCCCAACAGTTTGCTATTTAAAATAACCTGATGCACATCCTTGTGCCTGTCTTTTCCCATATTTCACATTATTGAGACCCAAATATATAAAGATTTCATTGTTCTCATACATGGTTTCCAGTGTAGAAACTTCAGGTAGCTTGACCAAATAATTTATTGTCAAAGCGGGACACTTTGAGAGCAAAAGGGGCCATATTAAGAATTAGGCTGAGACAAGAGGCATCTAAAATGGGCTTATAGTCACCTACTTTCACCACCATTCTCAAGTGTGCAGTGTGAAATAATGTTGGCAGTCCATGGAGGAGGTGTCACAATTGGTGGTCTATGCCAAGTATTTTGTCACAATGTGATACAAACGTAAGTGTCCCTGATTCACACTTCCCTAAACCTTCCTTGGACTCCATGCTTTGAAAAGAGTTACATGAGAAACATCATGGGGAGAGGGGCACAGGTATCTATAATTTCTTCTGGTTTTAGGAAAAACAGCTATGCACACACCGAGGAGTCACTCTCGTTTTCTCTGTCTGTTACTGAGACCCTTCCAGTTTGGTCTCCCGCCCATGGATAGCTACCAACGAGATCACTGGAGACCAAAACTGCTCAGATCTTAGCATAGCCACTTGAGTCTTGATTATACATTTCTGCACACATGACCCATGTTTCATTGATTGTCACTTTCTTTTCTTTTTTTTAAATATATTTTTGAACCGCATCCAGCACGGCCAGTGGTGAACCTGAGGCGGGAGGGCGGTGAAGGATTAAAGAAAACAGACAAGAGAATATAGCTGGGGCCAGGTGGGACACTGTTCTCAGATGGAGAGACAGTGCCACCGCCTGTAAGCTGAGTCTTTATTTTATAGTCAAATCCCATGAGGCAAAGCAAGGGTGTGGTCAAGATGTTTACAATGTTCTTGTGAGTTTCGAATCTACTTGATTAAATGCACCTGAAAACTCTATCAAGCTTTGTTTTGGCAGCACTTGCTGCACCTCCCACAGCCCACATCACTCAGCCACCTGGAACCACAGGTTCAGGCCATAAGGTCAAGCTTACAACCATAGCCTTTGGCTATAATTGTGCTGGGAGGGCTTTGCCCTCCAAGCTGGGACCTGCACGTAGCTTTGCCACGAGAGGACCGTGCCCTCTCATTAGTCCGAGGCTTGAACCTGTCCAAATATTGTAGCCACTCTCCACAAATTTTTATTGATTTCAGAGAGAAAGGGAGAGAGAGAGAGAGAGAGAGAGAGAAACATCAATAATGAGAGAGAATCATTGATCAGCTGCCTCCTGCACGCCCCCTTCTGGGGATCGAGCCCGCAACCCAGGCATGTGCCCTTGACCAGAATTGAACCCAGGACCCTTCAGTCCACAGGCCGATGCTCTGAGCCAAACCAGCTAGGGCTTGGTTGTCACTTTCTAAATCTTCATTTTTCAAATTGTGACATAAAACAATTCGACTCTAACTGCAGCCATGCAGACATTGACTTAAACTGACTTCTATTAAGCAACCAATAAAGGAGGAGATAGATCAACATGCTTTTAACCTCCTCTCTAGTGTGACAGCTAAAATAATGAAGGGAAAGAAACAATAAATGTGACATTTGACTAATGTATTAGCAGAAAAACATCTCGGGATTTAAAACTGAATGAGATTTTAGAAATAACCTAACCCAGGCCTTCACCTGTAAAATGAGGACCCCAGGCTGCGAGTGACACCAGCTGGGTCCATGAGTCCTGGTCCAGAGCTCTTTGTGCCACAGCGCAGAGCTGTACTTTCTTGTGAGGATGGAGGAAGCAATGTTTGACTTTTCTGTTTGGGGTAAGCAAAGTATGTATTCCCATTATAATGTTCCTAGTGGCCCAGTGCAGATTCATGCACATTGAAAGGAAATTAATTAGAAGAAATATTTTAATATCGCTATTCACCCTTTCTCTCTAATAGAAGTGTCAGAGATGAAAGAAAATTAGTAAAATGTATATGAAAATAGCCCTGACTGGTTTGGCTCAGTGGGCAGAGTGTCGGCCTGTGGACTGAAGGGTCCCAGGTTCGATTCCAGTCAAGGACATGAACCTTGGTTGCGGGCACATCCCCAGTGGGGGGTGTGCAGAAGGCAGCTGATTGATGTTTCTCACTCATTGATGTTTCTAACTCTCTATCCCTCTCCCTTCCTCTCTGTAAAAAAAATCAATAAAATATATATTTAAAAAAATGTATATGAAAATAATATATCAATTGATTAATAAATAAACAATAACAACATGATATAACAATGACATGATATAAAAACATTGGTAAAAAACAATGACTGATAAATTGATTAAATTTATTCTAATATCTCCCTGTACACCACATTAAGAGTAACAACACTTTCAGAGTGCTTGACCAATTTCCCTTGTGATAAAGTACTTACAACTTTAATGTCACACGCTCTTTGAACTCAAGAGAAAGCAACATATAACTGACCATGTCCGAAAACGGGTTCGGGTAGGAATATTCCTACTCTGTCTGGAGTTTGTCCTTGTGATTTATTAATAGACATCGCAAATGCTGGCATCACGGGAAACTGTCTTCGAATTAACTTAAATGGGAGGCCAGTGTCAGAAGGGGACAAATAAATTCTTGGAATCAGAACAACCTCCACTTTCTTTCAGCTTCAGAATGTCAACAAAAACAACCAAATTCACAATCGACAATGACATCAAAACACAGGTGTGCAATTGGTGCCAGCGAGAACTTTATATGTATTGCGCATGCGCCAGTCAACGTTTATTTTTAAATTGCCAGTGTGCGTCATATGTACCAGCAGGTCGGACTGTTGGACGTAAGTACAGTCAATCACTTAGGCTTACTCTGTCTGGAGTTTGTCCTTGTGATTTATTAATAGACATCGCAAATGCTGGCATCACGGGAAACTGTCTTCGAATTAACTTAAATGGGAGGCCAGTGTCAGAAGGGGACAAATAAATTCTTGGAATCAGAACAACCTCCACTTTCTTTCAGCTTCAGAATGTCAACAAAAACAATCAAATTCACGATCGACAATGACATCAAAACACAGGTGTGCAATTGGTGCCAGCGAGAACTTTATATGTATTGCGCATGCGCCAGTCAACGTTTATTTTTAAATTGCCAGTGTGCGTCATATGTACCAGCAGGTCAGACTGTTGGACATAAGTACAGTCAATCACTTAGGCTTTTACATAGATCAGGGGTCCTCAAACTTTTTAAACAGGGGGCCAGTTCACTGTCCCTCAGACCGTTGGAGGGCCGGACTATAGTTTAAAAAAAAACTATGAACAAATTCTTATGCACACTGCACATATCTTATTTTGAAGTAAAAAAACAAAACGGGAACAAATACAATATTTGTATTTGCATGTGGCCCGCGGGCTGTAGTTTGAGGACCCCTGATACAGATAGATAGAAGAGCAGTTACAGAGATGTTTCCAGGCTTGGTTCCCATTGTATAACTAAGCACACAGAGTTTACAACAAAAGCATATAAAGCCTGTGTTAAAGACACTAGAGAGAAAAAGACAAAAATAGGTGGAATCACAATGGAATGCTCTGCAAAACTTAGACTAATCACTTATCGTTTTACTTCTTCTCCAGTGGTGTGATACATTCACTTCGCCTTGATGGAAAGACAATGATAAGTTGATTGATTTGCTTGGACAGTATGTCAGAGAGATGAGGAAATTACTAAGGCAATTTGAGAAATAGAAAAATTCCAAAATTATCTTATCTGAAGATGTTATAACTTTTGAACGAAGCTTTTCAAAATACAATCACAACTGGTGTCTCCAAGACTCTGTTTCTAGGAGACAAACCTGGCTTTGTCATCACATTAGCAAACAGATAAGCAGCTCCCCTGGCTTGCCAATCACCCCTGAAGTATGACCCTAGCAAAGAGTCTGAAACAAAATGTTGGTGTAGGCCACACCAGCTCTCACCAAACTCAGAGAAAAAGAAGGGTTACTTGAAGAAAAACATTCAGTTACTTGAGAGAAAAAAATTCATCGCAGCAATTGTGAAGGGAAGACACAATTGCAGATTGAAAGGGGAAGAACTGTTTGAACTCGATCCCTTTAACTCTGGGATCCCTTTAATTCTGTGTCTACCACAACTATTCAGTAAGGGTCTCCTATCCTCCACAATGTTTCTCTCCCACAGCCCCATCCAAACCTGCAGGTTCCTCAGCAGTTGCCTTGGAGTCATTCCCTGTCTCTGCTCCAAGGTTTGGGGGTGGAACAGGACTCTGGGTCAAAAAGAGAAAGTTGCTGAGAAAAATATAACTTCACAGAACAATTCCATCTCCATGAGGTCAGGCATCTTTCTGTGGTTCATGAATGTGTCCTAGGCTATTAGACCAGTGTCTGACTCATCGAATACTTAAATATTTGTTCAATGAATGAGCAAACTTCTGAGTCCTTAACCCACTAGAATGGGAGAAGACTGCTTCCACCATCACTGAGCTCCTTCCTCCCAAAATTTTAACTAAAATTTGATCATCTTACATGATGCCCAGGAAATAATCTCTCTGATCTCCAACCTAATCTGATCACTCTAGCCATCCTTATTGGCCAAGGCCTTGGTGGTTCTCCAAGGCCTCCAGTTGGCACTCAGGCATTCCCCTGCCTCAAATGGAGCAGAGGAACCCTTGGTAAGACCAGGAACCCCAGGCCTAAAGGGTCCCAGGAGACCTTTTCTTTGAGGTCAGAGAGCAATGCACAGCTCCTCTTGCAAATGGGGCCAACAGCCCAGTCTCTCTTGCCCAGGTTGAGGGTTCTCTTTACAAGGGCCATCCTGTCCCTCTCTCTTCTGCTTCTCCAAGCTTATTTCCTCAAACTTGATCCTATCCCAAAGGTTTCTGACCTTTCGAAATAAACGACACAAAAAATCCCAGGCCTACTCTGCATTCTTCCCTGACTTCCCCCAGGCACTGACACACAGAATTTACTGTCAGCTTAAATGGATGGACTGGAAAGGGAAAGATGAAGGATAGAAAAGCAATGTCATAAATATCTCAAATATTCAGCTACATGAGTACGTGACCTGGTGCATACAATTAAGTCAACTGTGAGCCCTACAGGTTATTCCACAAAATCAGCTTAAAGGGAAGTAAGAACAGTTGTTTATTCCTCTAAACTGCAATACAGAAAGGAAATACTCATTTAGTAACCCCCTCTCCCCCCCACCACACACACACACACACACACACACACACACCCTTTGGTCAATATCCTCCTATAACAAACAGCTTAAAAGAAAGTAAAGAAAGTGATCTCTTCTAAGAAATGTTTGGGTGTTAAGTTGATCACCAGCCTGAAAGGCATTAGAGCCACTTTAATAAAAGGATGTAGACTCAGTTTTAAGGCACTTTACTTATATAAAATTATACTTTTAATCTAATATAATGGCATTTTCTTTCTTGTGAAGATGATAAGCATTATTGATCTCACATCCTAACACATCTTGGGAGTAGGATGAACCTGGATAGTAAGAGCCTTTTTCTCATCCCACCTAACACAGAGGAAACTTCCTAGAAGGAATTCATTTGGAATGAAAGGGAAGCAATTGACTTCCAGGTAAGGGTGGGCAGGGTGGCAGGATTCTTTAGGATGTATGGTGTGAGTTTCAAGAATAATGGCAATAGGCAACCCATGACAGAGGATGAAATTATGAGGCAAGTTGATTTATTAATTATACACAAACAACAAAGGATTGAAAGCAGCTTTTAGAAACGTTCTCAAGTAGTAGGAAATAGGAACATCAGGGAAATACTTCAACTGCAAGCAGGGCCATCCATAAATCTCTGAAATGAGTTGCAATTTTATTCTTCGTTCTGATCCATTTCCTTTTGCATCCTATGTCCTCACTTACCTTCCAGAAGAAGCCTACACCTCCAGTCTCCAAGAGAAGAGAAAGCACAAGTGGGAATAAATTTTTTACTAAATTTATTGGGGTGACATTGGTCAACATGAATGTATAGGTTTCAGGTGTGTGTTTCTATGTTACAAGATCTGTATCCTGCACCATGTGCCCACCACTCAAAGCCAAATCTTCTCCTGACACCATATATTAGGACCCCCTTCTCCCGGGAATAATATTTTATAGTGATTACAATGATCAGAATTCCTCAGATTCCTTTTGCTGTCATTTTGCTGTGACCTTCTGACAACTCACATGTCAGGCCAGCCATATCTCTGCTGTGATTTGAACATGTAACATGCTACAGATAAATGCTTCAAAATGAAGTGGGACTGCCTACCTTTAAGCTGCGGGGCATAAGCGGTGAGAGCCTAGTTAAAACATATTAATATTTACTCTTTTTGTGCCTTTTGAATGCTTGCAGGCAGACCTCATTTTATTGCGCTTCACAGATGTTGTGTTTTCTACACATTGAAGGGAAGACCCTCCACCAGTGAAAACATTATAACTCACTGAAGGCTCAGATAATGGTTAGAGTTTTTTTAGCAATAAAGTATTTTTAAATTCAAGGATATACATTGTTTCTTAGAGACTATGGTGTAGTGTGAACATAACTTTTATATGCACTGGGAAACCAAAAAATGTGTGTGATTTGCTTTATTGTGGTACTCACTTTGTTGCAGTGGTCTGTAACTGAACCCGTAATATAGCCGAGGTATGTCTGTATATGTTATAATTGATTACATGTTAAAAACCAAACTATGTAAACCAGGGATCATTCATCTAATCGAATATTTATGTGACATTTTATTAGACATAAGGTAATGGCAAAATAGACATGCCTCTAATGCAAAGTCAGCTAACTTCAAGTTATCACAGTTGAGATAAGCCGTATTTCTAAAACAATTTTTAACACTACTCACTTTTTCAGATTAAAAAAAAAAGTAAGAATCAACTTGTACACCTTTCCTTACCCCCAAAATTCAATCCATGGGTCCAGTCCCATAAACTGTAAGCCATGTATACAATTCCAAAGGTTTAAAAGTCCACCGTCTTCTATTGCTCCTGTCATTTTCCCTATTACACCAAGACAAATTATAAAAGGAAAATAATGGTTGCTGTCACTGAGCCACTGTCCAGTCTCTTAGAACCTGGCCTGATACCAACTTCTGTCCCAGACTTCGCTACTTGTTCATGAAATAACCACACTTCATGAGCAACCAAGTTGAATTTCAGTCTATTTTTAAAGACCTTACAATAAAGGCTAATCTCAGATATACATTGTCTGTTTTTCCACAGAGTTCTTCTCCATGAGGCACAGGTCCGCCACGTAATGTTGAAACAGGTACATGTTTCCATAAGGAGAAGTATGTTTTCCTGAAGTCATTAAGTAATTAAACCACAATATGAAGTCATACTTTCTGGTATAAAAGTGTTAACATTCTTGTAAAAGGCACAGATAAGTTACCAGTCATATTAACCAGAAACCTCAAGAATAAAAGATGCCTCTGTAAAATGTTCCAATCTTCCTGTGGCAGGTACTAAACAAAAAGCACCATCTGCTGTGTGTTCAGGAGAATTTCCTGCTACACATACTGAACTATGTCCCTTACCAAAGAGGTGTGAAATACAGCTGCAGGCGAACAGGTTATGATCACAAATTCAAGGATATTTTGAATAACAATATGAGAGAGAGAATACACCCTGCTTATTTTCTTCAGCATTTGGGATGTTACATAGTCTGTTGAATAAGTATCTAAGCATCCTATTGAAGTTACTCTTTAGCAATGAAAGTTCACTTCTCTAATAATTATACATGCAAAGAAACTAATTTTCAAAATATTTCATGTTGTCAAATTACTTTATAATATTAAAAATTGGAAAGGGCCCTAGCTGGTTTAGCTCAATGGTTAGAGCGTTGGCTGCAGACGGAAGGGTCGCATGTTTGATACCGGTCAAGGGCAGGTACCTCGGTTGCAGGTTTAATCCCCAGCCCAGGTCAGGGGCAACCAATCAATGTGTCTCTCTCACATCAATATTTCTCTCTGTGTGTTTCTCCCCCTTCCTCCCTTAAAAATTGGAAAGGGCCCTAGCTGGTTTAGCTCAATGGTTAGAGCGTTGGCTGCAGACGGAAGGGTCGCATGTTTGATACCGGTCAAGGGCAGGTACCTCGGTTGCAGGTTTGATCCCCAGCCCAGGTCAGGGGCAACCAATCAATGTCTCTCTCTCACATCAATATTTCTCTCTCTGTGTTTCTCCCCCTTCCTCCTACTCTCTAAAAATCAGTGGAAAAAATATCGAGTGAAGATTAGCAACAAAAACAAACAGTGGAAAGGCCTTGTAAGGAATGGTTTGGAGCATGGCCCAGATTCCCGCTTCAGGACCAAGGCACTCAATCCCCCAGCTGCTGAGAATATCAGTGTTGATGGCTCACAGCTGAGTCCTCTTCTGCATCTCATCCTCTGACAAGGTTTTGCCTCCTTTCCCTGGGGTATCCCACATTTCATGACTGGTTAATAACAGGGTGCAAAGGCCTGCCTCCTTACGACAATTCAGAATGACTGAGTGGAAATCCCAGCTTCATAGCCCACTATGGTTTTGGCTGAGGCCTCTACTGCAAATTGTTCACAGTTCAATTTCTCTCTCTATCCAACTCTGCTTCCATCACTCCATTACAGATGTTGTTCCCAAGAGCACATCCCAATAATCTTTCTGTACACAAATCTCCCATTTGCGTCTGCTTCCCAAAAAACTCATCCAAAGACAGTTGGTATTGAAAGTGGTCCTGGAAATTAGACTCTAAAATTGGGTTTGGGGGCTGATTCCCTGCCAGCCAGCTGCCAACAGAACACCATGCCTAGTGAGTGGGTACTGATAGCACCTGGCAATGCTGTGGCACTGTGCTTACTAATTTGCATCCACTTATGCCGAAGCTATGTCCCCACCTGCTTACCTGTAATTAAAAAAATAAAACATAGGGCTTTCTGCATTTATTATATTGACTTTTCTCTCGCTATAGTTTGGACAAGACTGCCACCTCCTGGAGACGCTGGTGAACACTGGGGACTGAGGCGCTCTCATCCGCTTGGGGAACCAGTAATAGGAAGTTGTTTGCGTCTCAACGCCAACTGCGTCTCTCTCCTTGAAATTAAACCAATGCCTAACCCCTCACAACTTCTGCGAACAAATTTTTGTATAGAAACAAGACTTCAAAGGACTTGCGCATCACAATGTTTTAACGTGGAAACTTAAACAAAAGCTAACATCTGTAGCTCGCAATATGCCAAGTACGTACTTCCTTAATCCTTACAACAGCCCTATGAGGTGGGAACTATTATAATAAACACCTCCACATTACAGATGAAGAAATTAAGTTTTAAGGGAGTTTAAAGCGACTGGGCATTAAGCGAAAGTGTTGATATCATCACTGGCTAATGAGAACTAAAGGGCTGAGTTAAAGTATTAGGTGTGGGATGTCCTAGAGCGCTGCTGGAAATAGACCGCTAGTCAGGATCAGGATTGTGCGCTTTAATTGCCCTAAGTAGCTCTTTCTGTTTCTGATCTGAGAAACTGCTTTTCTTTGTTTACACCCCTGGATAGTTGGAACTCCAGTGACAGCCTCCAACGCCAGCTCCGTAACTAAGTAACCGCCTCGCTCTACCGGGCATGCGCACAAACCCTGAAGCTATTTGTAGGAGGCCGACGGCGAGCGTCGCGGCGGGGTCCCAGCATTCCTTTCGCGCCACCACCAAGATGGCGGCGCCCATGTTGCGGTGCATTTCTCCGAGCCGGTGGTTTTGCACCCCGGGCCCGTTGGCAGTCTTGCCCCGGGGGCTGCGCGAAGCCCACTCGGGCGATAAGGGGTTGCTGGCGGTGCAGAAGGCTCGGGGTTTGTTCAAGGAGTTCTTCCCCGACAAGGGCACGAAGGTAGAGCTCCCAGAGCTCTTCGACCGTAGCATCGCGGGCAACCGTCCCCAGACCATCTACTGCGGCTTCGACCCCACGGCGGACTCGCTTCATGTGGGGCACCTGCTGACGCTGCTGGGCCTCTTTCACTTCCAGCGAGCCGGCCACAACGTGATCGCCCTCGTGGGAGGCGCCACGGCGCGCCTGGGAGACCCGAGCGGTCGCAC
>NW_005357806.1:1659359-1713324 GCF_000412655.1 Myotis brandtii | reverse complement strand
GCGCGCCCTGCGCCGAGGGCTCGAGGCCCTGGCAGCGCATCACCAGCAGCTCTTCTCCAATGGGCGAGCCTGGGGCAGCTTCACGGTGCTGGACAACTCGGCCTGGTACCAGGAGCAGCACCTGGTGGACTTCCTGGCGGCGGTGGGCGGCCACTTCCGCATGGGCACGCTGCTGAGCCGGCTGAGCGTCCAGACCCGGCTCAAGAGCCCGGAGGGCATGAGCTTGGCCGAGTTCTTGTACCAGGTGCTCCAGGCCTACGATTTCTACTACTTGTTTCAGCGTTACGGATGCCGGGTGCAGCTGGGCGGATCTGATCAGCTGGGCAATATCACGTCGGGATACGAGTTCATCAACAAGTAAGCGTCTCTCGGCCCTGGAGAAATCCTGGGACCAGATCATTGACACGCGAAATAGCCGGCGATGCACTGTTAGGATTGTGAAGTGACGCCCGCCGTCCACGCCCTTGTTGGTTTTCCCCCCAGTAAGGGTCTGCAATGGTGTTAACATTATCATCGGCCAATGAGAACTAGAGGGCTGAGTTAGTGTTAGGTATGGGAGGTAGCCTAGAGCTCTTCGGGAAATAGACCACTAGTCAGGATTGTATGTTTTCATTCCCCTAAGTAGCTCTTTGTGTTTCTGATTTGAGAAACTGCTTTTCTTCGTTTATACCTAAGCAAGTATATAGGCTTCCTTGAGTAGCCTCTGCTTTAGCTCGGCACCTTCCGTGAAGCGAGGGATGAGCCACAGGGCTAGCCCATGTGCTACTCATTTTTTTAAAAGTCCCTTTAAGTTAACTCCTTTAGTGTCTCCACCTGACTCCCCCGTTAGCAGCACCTCCCCTTGGCTTCTCCCTCTTAAGGAGCACATCCCCTTGGCTTCTCCCTCTTAAGCAGCACCTCCCCTTGGCCTGCCCAGAGTCACTGGTTCAATTGCTATTCAGAACGACAAATGCCAGAATAGAGTGAATGCTGTGAAAGCTGTAAGAGGTCACAGAAGTTTTCTTAGAGCAGTGGTTCTCAACCTTGGCTGCACATTAGAATCACCGGGGAATCTTGTTAAAATCCTGATTCCTGGGCCTCATCCTCCGGACATTCTGTTTCTTTGTTACTAATGTTGTGGCCCCACCCCATAACAAAGAAACAGAATTTCCGGAGGATGAGGCCCAGAAATCAGGATTTAAAAAAGATTCCCAGGTGATTCTAATGTGCAGCCAAGGTTGAGAACCGTTGTCTTAGAGCAAGAGACCGCCCGGAAATTTGAAGCGTGATTAGCAGAATCTGCCATCACCTGTGCCTGAAACACATCATGAAGTTTTCCTTTATGCATAGGTTGACTGGAGAAGACGTATTTGGAATCACTCTTCCTCTGATTACAAGTACAACTGGAGCAAAACTGGGAAAGTCTGCTGGCAATGCTGTGTGGCTGAGCAGGGATAAGACATCTCCATTTGAACTGTATCAATTCTTTGTCAGGCAGCCAGATGATTCGGTAGAAAGGTGAGTTCTGAATAGTGTGCTGAGAAAAATTAAGCTCATGATACGATTTTAGCATTGAATCTCTATGTATGCTTGGTTGTTGTTGTTTTTTAAGTTAGATTCTATTAAAGGCATAAACAATTGCAACACAGAACATTGTAACTTTAACTGTCCTGAAGTTAAACACTTTTGTTGGTTAAGGCAGAAAACCACTGTGGTTGCTAGAAAACTTAGATCCAAGATCCTGATCTGCATCTGGCAAGTACAGTAAAACCTTGATATATAAAGACAAATTCTGGTGAAGGGGTGTCCATTAAAGCTGCAAGTCCAGTATATAATAAAGTAGGTTTTCCGAATGTGTATGTTAGAAATTGACAAATTAGTTTACTTGTTTTTACTTTTGTAGACACGTTTGTGTAATTAAAATTATGTATGAAAAGTTTAATTTTACAGAAAAGTTTTCCATATATATTGTAATTTTAAATTTATACTGAATAGGTCTAGTAAATGTGTGCATTCACCAGTTACTGTGACTAAACAAATGCCCTCAGCTGGGGCGTGGCCTAGCGCACATGGGAACAGCAGCTGGCACTGGTTAAAACTGCTGCAGAAAGTCATGCCATTCGACAACAGAACCAATTACCAAGCTTGATTCGGTGTGATCATTCCCTGAACATTGTTTACAAGCAGTGACTCTTGCATTTAAATATACAGACTATTGTTGTAGATACGTAATATTTATGTAGGCAAAATTACTAGTGTTTTTTCCAATGTATGTATTCACTAGAATTTATTAAAAATAACTGAATTGCCCTAACCCAGTGGTCGGCAAACTGTGGCTCGGCAAGCTGCGGCTCGCGAGCTACATGCAGCTCTTTGGCCCCTTGAGTGTGGCTCTTCCACAAAATACCTGCTCTTCCACAAAATACTGACTTCTGCGCATGAGCCACGAAGTTTCATTCGCACTGTATGTGCGTGCCCGCACGTGGTATTTTGTGGAAGAGCCACACTTAAGGGGCCAAAGAGCCTCATGTGGCTCGCAAGCAGCGGTTTGCCGACCACGGCCCTAACTGGTTTGGCTCAGTGGATGGAAGAGCCACACTCAAGGGGCCAAAGAGCTGCATGTGGCTCACAAGCCGCGGTTTGCCAACCACGGCCCTAACCGGTTTGGCTCAGTGGATAGAGCGTCAGCCTTCGGACTCAAGGGTCCCAGGTTCAATTCGGTCAAGGGCACGTACCTTGGTTGCAGGCACATCCCCAGTAGGGAGTGTGCAGGAGGCAGCTGATTGATGTTTCTCTCTCATTGATGTTTCTAACTCTCTATCCCTCTCCCTTCATCTCTGTAAAAAAATCAATAAAATATATTTAAAAATAACTGAATTAATAACAAAAAAATAACCCGTTAATGTAATTATAAACAAATCTTGGTTAAAAGCATTTTAAAATTTACAGGGTGTTAATTTTCACATATGACACGTGGACCAGATTTTGTCTAATAAATCCAAAGTCTGTTAAATCCAGGTCTGCAAAATCGAGGGTTTATTGTATTTGAGCTCTGACTTCCCGTCCCCAATCTTCTCTTTTATTTCCCTATGTGTCAAATTAATGGTGTGTCTATTCATGAAGTTGTCCATTTATCTAAAACATTTTTTGAAAGTGGGTAATTGTTGTGTGACATGTCTTGCCCAAGGAATGTAATATCATAATAATAAAAGACCAAGAGGTGTCACGACCAAAACGACCAAAGGACCGGTCGCCTTGAGGTGGCATTGACCACCTCTTGGTCCCTCCCTCCCCGGCCCGCAAGTGGCAGCGGGGGGCAGGGCACGACTGGCGAGCAGGCTGAACTGCTGACCTCTTGGTCCCTCTCCCCGGCCCACAGGCTCAGATGGATCAGCGATGGTGAACCGGAGAACCCGGGTGGGTGGTGGGAGGACTGGGCTGGCTGTCAGGCCGTTGGGATCATCAGCTCATCCCCAGCTGCTCGGGGGCTCAGGCCTGCGGGAAAGCAGGTGCCAGCAACTTCACCTCCATGCACGTGCACCGGGCCGGCCACTGATGGAAGGCACTGCCCGCTCAGGGCCACTCACGCCAGGACAGGTAGGTCGCAGGCACACCCCACAGCCTCCGTCAGCACCTCAAGCCCCAGCAGCAGTGTCGGAGGCAGCGGCCCTCGCGTGAGCAGCCCCAAGCAGGCAGCAGGTTCCATCAGTGGCCAGCCCAGCGCACGCACATGGAGGTGAAGTCTCCGGCACCCATTTCCTGCAGGCCTGAGCCCCGGAGCAGCCGGGGATGAGCTGGTGGTCCCAATGGCCTCACAGCCTGGCGGCAGAGGCGGCATTCAGCCTGGAGACTGGTGAATGGGCAGAAAATGGCCCAGGTCGCAGGAGGCTAGGCCTAGGGACCCTACCCACACGATGTAATGGTGCGCTGGGCCTCTATTAAGGAAATAAACAGGTGAGGGCAAGCAGTCTAAATTGGTGGTATTTCTAGCAGGGGAACAGTCTGGCTCCGAATGCACATTTCAGCTTGCCACAGCGGGGAGATTTGATGCAATGGTGCAGTAGGCAGATGATGTCCTCACAGTTTGCAGGCACCTTGGTATAGGGTAGGGTCAGCTGGTAAACACCAGGCAAATTCGGAAAATATTCCAATGAGTCCCCTGATTGGAATCAGGACAATACGTTTAGTCCATTGTTCCTGCAAAGTCTTAGTCTCCATTTAAGCATTTTGCCAAGTTTGAGGTGGACTAGGGAGTGGGGCCATTTGGGCAAGTGGTGAGGCCTCTGACATGGTGATATGTCCCTGGGGTGTCATCTCTAGTGTAGGGGGCATAATCATCTCCAATGGCAAACTCTTGAGCTGGGGTGATATCACCTGAAGCATTGTCCTCTCTAGTGATAAGTCCATCTCACTAGGGGTGCGGTCCTCTGGAGTGGTTGCCACTAGTGGGTTGGTGACCCTCCCATGTGGGTGTCCAGTTGGGGTCTTGGTCATGGGCTAGGGGTCATTTATTGATGAGGGGCTCATATTGGACTACCCATCCTCAATCAAGTCATCAACGTGAAGCAGATGGCAAGATGATGGAAAAGCATAGCAGAAAGGGGAAGATGAGCCTGAGGAAAAATAAATGGATGCTGTCATGGAGGTAAAAGCTTGACTCCCAGAGGACACCAAAGGTGGGATTTGGAGGAGTGTATGATAGTTGGTATATGGGGTATGTAGTTCCCCAGGGTGTGAGAATTAAGCAAGATGAGGGTTTGGGCAAGAGTTCAGTCCATTTTGGGAACCACTTGCCTGAAAGTAATTTAAGGAGTGTCTGAAAAGGCTGTTGTGATGCTCAGTGAGTGAGAGTTCCCAAGGGGAGTCTGGTATAAGTATTTAATGATTGTGGAGGCATATCTGGAAGCCCCAGCAGAAGGAGGGCAGTGGGCAGTGAAATCAATCAGCTAGTGGGAGCATGGTCAATCTCCCCAAGGGAATATGTCCTCATGTAGATAGCTTCCATTGTTTGGTTTGGGAGCAGAAAATGCAATTGTCTATCATACCTTTGGCTGCCACAAAAGAGAAAGGAAGTCCCCTCATTTGAGCCCAAGTTGTTAGAACATGAATTCCCTAGTGACCTGAGATTATAGAGTCCATTTCTCAAGCTGGTTGGGAAGGGTTGCTACCCTGAGAAGTCTGTACCATGCAGAGTGTGGAGGGCTCAGTGAGGGAGTCTACGATATTGTTGAAAATGTCTTCTGGCATAGAGCGGTTAGTATGAGCAGAAACGAGTTACAATGATAGGAATTGGGGACTCCTTCCCTAGCTGGGCACCCCAAATGGGCTTGTCTATATATGAGAAAAGTGTCCCTTAGCCATTGGCCAGACCAAACTATAAGGCGATAATAAGTTCACAGTTGTGAGTACACGAAACAGAGTTTATTGTTGTGTTATTATTTCCACACGAACAACTATAAACCTTTGCCCACCCCTGTACAATTGGCAGTATGTTTATTCAAGATGGATGTCTTTGAATAGACTATATCCCATGTACATTTTTGCCTCCTTTGTAGATTGTTAATTGACCATAAAGGAATGGGTTTGTTTCTGAGCTCTCTATTCTGGTCCATTGATGTATATGTCTGTTTTTATGCCAGTACCATGCTGTTTTTTATTACTATGGCCTTGTAGTATAGTTTGATATCAGACAGCATGGTTCCTCCAATTTTGTTCTTCTTTCTCAAGATTGTTGAGGATATTTGAGGTCTTTTGTGATTCTATATGGATTTTTGGAATATTTGTTCTAGTTCTGTGAAATATGACATTGGTATCTTGATAGGAATTATGTTGAATCGATAGATTGCTTTGGATAGTATGGACATTTTAATGATTTTAAGTCTTCCTATCCATGAACTACAGTATATGCTTCCACTTATTTATATCTTTTTCTGTTCCTTTCTTCAATGTTTTATCATTTTCCAAGCACAAGTCGTTTACATCCTTGGTTAAATTTATTCCAAGGTATTTTTTTTAATGCAATTGTAAATGGGATTGTTTTCTTATAGTTCATTATTGGTGTATAAAATACAACTGATTTCTGGGTATTTATTTTGGTGAATTCGTTTATCAGTTTTAGTAGGGTTTTTGTGTAGGTTTTTTGTTTGTTTTTTGGTGAAATCTTTAGGGTTCTCTGTATACAGTATCATGTCATCTACAAATAATGACAATTTTACTTTTTCCTTTTCAATTTGGATGCCTTTTATTTCTTCTTGTCTGGTTGCTGTGGCCAGGACTTCCAGCACAGTGCTGCATAAGAGTGGTGAAAGTGGACATCCCTGTCTTGTTCTGTTCTTAAGGAAAACACTATTAGTTTGTTTGTTTGTTTTAAATATATTTTATTGATTTTTCACAGAGAGGAAGGGAGAGGGATAGAGAGTTAGAAACATCGATGAGAGAGAAACATCGACCAGCTGCCTCCTGCACACTCCCTACTGGGGATGTGACCGTAACCAAGGTACATGCCCTTGACCGGAATCGAACCTGGGACCCTTGAGTCCACAGGCTGATGCTCTATCCACTGAGCCAAACCGGTCAGGGCGGAAAACACTATTAGTTTTTGCCACTGAATATGATGTTGTTTGTGGGTTTGTTATCTATGGCCTTTATTACATTGAAGTATGTTCCCTCTTTGCTGAGAATTTTTATCAAAAATGAGTGCTGGATTTTTATCAGTGGGTGCATCTATTGATATGATCGTGTGATTTTTGTTCTTTATTTTGTTATGTTGTGTATCATGTTTATTGAGTTGCAGATATTGTACCAGCCTTGCATGCTCAGAATAAAGCCCACTTGATCATGGCATATAATCTCTTTAATGAATTGCTACCTCTGGTTTGTTAATATTTTGTTGAGGATTTTAGCTCTATGATCATCAGGAATATTGGCTTATAATTTTCTTTCTTTGTAGTGTCTTTATCTGCCTTTGGAATTAGGATAATTTTGGCTTCGTAAAAGGAGCTTGGGAGTCCTCCCGCCTCTTGAGTCTTTTGGGATAGTTTGAGAAGGATAGGTGTTAGTTCTCCTTTGAGTAAATGTTTGGTAAAATTCACTTGTGAAGTCATCCAATCCAAGACTTTTGTTTGTTGGGAGTTTTTTTATTACTGCCTCAACCTCATTAGTTGTAATCTCTCTATTCAGATTTTCTGATTCTTCCTGCTTTAGTTTTAGAAGATAGTATGTTGCTAGGAATATCCATTTAGTCCAGATTGTTTAATTTGCAGGCATATATTGTTGTTCGTAATATTTTTTTACAATCCTTTGTATTTCTGCAGAGTCACTTATTACTTCTTGTCTTTCATTTCTGATTTTATTTATTTGAGTCCTCTGTTTCTTAATGAGTTTGGTTAAAGCTTTATCAATCTTTTTATCTTTTCAAAGAACCAGTTCTTGGTTTCATTAATCTTTTGTATTTTTTTTTAGACTCTAATTTATTTATTTCTGCTCTGATCTTTTATTTCCTTTCTTCTACTCACTTTGGACTTTGTTACTGTTTTCTAATTTCTTTAAGTTTAAAATTAGATTGTTTGAGATTTTTCTTATTTCCTGTAATGCTATTAATTTCCCCCTTAGGACTGCTCTCACTGTATCCCATAGATTTGGGCCATTGTATTCTCATTTTTATTTGTTTTGATGTATCTTTTGATTTCTTCCTTGACCTCATTGTTAACCCATTCATTGTTTAGTACCATGTTAGTTAGTTTCCATGTCTTTGTATGTTTTTCAGTGTTTTTCTTGTGATTGATTTCTAGTTTCATGTTATGGTCAAAGAAGATGTTTAATATGAATTGAGACTTGTTTTATATCCTAACATGTGATCGATCCTAGAAAATGTTCTGTGTCCACTTGAAAAGAATTTACATTCTGCTGCTTTGGGCTGAAATGCTCTGAACACATCAGTTTAATCCATCTCAGACCTTTCTCTTAGCAAGATGACAAATTTAGAAGGAATATGTCAGAATCAAAATTTAAGGATGAATAGAAGGAATTGGTTAATTCCTCATTTCTTGTTCCAATGATTCATAATATGGATACCAGTGCTGCAAAAATTTCTCCATGAAGTTTAGTTGACCACAAATTCAATAGTCACATAGCTACCAAAAAACAGTATCATGGACAGCATTTTTCATTAATACAACATTAAAAATTGATCAATTACTAAGCTGTTCTTTATATTTCTTTTCACAATAATCATATATGATACCTACGTTGCCAATATGTGTTCTCCCACGTGTAGATAAACTTTTATTCAGGTACACTTTATACTAGATCTCTGGCAGAAACGTGAAAAATCAAAGTCCCATTGTCTTGCTTTTACCCAAAAGAAACCTAAGGCCTACAGAGAACTGCCATACGACCCAGTGATCCCACTTCTGGGACTATGTCTGAAGAAATACAAAACACTGATTCAGAAGTTATTCAGGTACACTTTATACTAGATCTCTGGCAGAAATGTAAAAAATCAAAGTCCCATTGTCTTGCTCTTACCCAAAAGAAACCTAAGGCCTACAGAGAATTGCCATACGACCCAGTGATCCCACTTCTGGGACTGTCTGAAGAAATACAAAACACCGATTCAGAAGACTGCAGTGTTATTTACAATAGCCAAGATTTGGAAGCAGTGCAAGTGCCCATCAGTAGAAGAGTAGACAAAAAAGCTGTGGTACATTTGCACAGTGGAATACTACTCAGCTGTAAAAAAGAAGGAAGAAGGAAGAAGAAAATCTTACCTTTTGCGACAGCATGGATGGACCTGCAGAAGTATTGTGCTAAGTAAAATGAGCCAGTCAGAGAGAGACAAATACCATGTGATTTCACTTAGATGTGGAATCTAATGAACAAAATAAAATAGAAACAGACTCATAGATACATAGAATAAACTGAAAGCTGTTAGAGGGGAGGGTTATGAAGACTGGGAGAAAAAGGTGAAAGGAATTAAGAAAAAACCAACACCTCATTGACACAGACAACAGTATGGTGATTACCAAGGGGGAAGGGATATGGGGGGGCGGGGTGAAGAAGGTAAAAGGAGGGTAAATAGTGATGGAAGGAGACTTGACTGGATGGTGAACACAAAATATAATATACACATACGTGAAAAACAAAAGTGTAAAATAAAAACATGTTTGGGAAGAATGCACACAAATTTAGATTGGTGATTATCTCTGGGGGCAAGAGGAGAATATGATGGGGCTGGGGCCTTCATCTATACCTTTGTTATTTTGTGACTTTTAAAGAAAGAAAGATCATGCTCTGGCCAGTGTGTCTCGGTTAATTGAGCATCATCCCATGCACCCAGAGGTCAAGCATGGGATTCCCAGTCAGGGCACATGCCTGGATTGCAGGCTTGTTCCCCATTAGGAGGTGTGCAGGAGGCTGCTGATTGATGTTTCTTTCTCTCTCCCTCTCCCTTCTTTTTCTAAAATCAGGTTTTTTTTAAAAAAACATTTGTTAAAAAATAAATAAATAAAGATGTGAAACAAAGATGGCAAAATAGTAACACCTTCAGTCTGGGTGGCATGTGTATGATTGTCTTATGTCCAGTACATTTCTGCATAATTGTTATGTTTCACAATTAAGAATAATTTTAAAAGTAAAGGGAGCCAGAGATAAAAACTCGGTATGTGATCTAAATGTAACACTTTATTTTTTGTCCCGAAGGTACCTGAGGCTCTTCACTTTTCTGCCCCTTCCGGAGATTGACCACGTAATGCAGCTGCACGTCAAAGAGCCAGAAAAGCGGGGTCCTCAGAAACGGCTTGCTGCAGAAGTCACGAAGCTGGTTCATGGGCAAGAAGGGCTGGATTCTGCTAAAAGGTGACCTTTCCCAATAATGAACACTGATGAAGTTCTTTAGTTAATAGTAGACTTGGGAAAATTTAGAGCCGCGCTGCTTTCAAGTTGTCCTTCACTGCTAAGAAGGATTATCAGTGTGGGCTATAGTTGCTTTCAGATAGCCTCTCTTTATCATAAAAAAGACAATCCTGAATTAAGTTGATAAACTATACCAGGTAAATGTTGCTGTTTCAGAAACTTTCAGTCTAGAACATAGTGGGGACTTCATAATTGGTTACTGTGTATTAGGATGTGTATCTGAATAAGCAGTCGCATGATGTTGTCCTCAAACTGTTTTTCAGGTGTACACAAGCCCTTTATCACAGTAGCGTAGATGCACTGGAGGTCATGTCTGATCAAGAGTTAAAAGAGTTGTTTAAAGAAGCTTCATTTTCTGAATTAGTTCTTGACCCTGGAACAAGCGTCCTAGATACGTGCCGCAAAGCTAATGCCATTCCAGATGGTCCCCGGGGGTAAGATTACTTAACTTTCAGATTCATAGTTAATTCACTATTAAATGTTATAATTCACAGCATATGTTTCCACAGCGTGTTTTCCTGATAATTCATTAATGGTGTCTCATTTCTTCTAGGAGTTATGTTGGTCTGAGAATAGTGGTTCTCAACCTTCCTAATGCCGCGACCCTTTAATACAGTTCCTCATGTTGTGGTGACCCCCAACCATAAAATTATTTTCGTTGCTACTTCATAACTGTAATTTTGCTACTGTTATGAATCGTAATGTAAATATCTGATATGCAGGATGAATTTTCATTGTTACAAATTGAACATAATTAAAGCATAGTAATTAATCACAAAAACAATATGTAATTATATATGTGTTTTCCGATGGTCTTAGGCGACCCCTGTGAAAGGGTTGTTCGACCCCCAAAGGGGTCGCGACCCACAGGTTGAGAACTGCTGGTCTGAGAATAAAGTGAAAACTGAGATTAATGGTGATAATAGCTTAATTTTCAGCTTATTGCTGAAAATAGCTTAAATTTCCTATGAAGTCAAGTACTACTATACTGCTTCTTATTAAATGGAACCCAGTCAATTTGTTCTCCAGCATTGGAAAAGGCTTGCATTTAAGTAATCAGTATCTATAATAATAAAAGCATAATATGCTAATTAGACCAGACATACTTCCGGACAACCTTTCGGACGAAGCCGGGGCTGCAAGGGAAGCCTGTGTCATAATATGCTAATTAGACCAGACATACTTCTGGACAACCTTTCGGATGAAGCCGGGGCTGCAAGGGAAGCCAGTGTTAGCAGCCAGGGGAAGGAAGGCCTACTCTTGCACAAATTTCGTGCATTGGGCCTCTAGTATTAAATAAGTACAGTCAGATCTGTCAGCTCAGGATGGTCACAGTTTGAGAAGGTCACAAGAACAGAGGCCCTAAGTGGACAGAGCCACATGAACCCTCTCATTTCAGTCTGTATCCTCTTTATTTGGGGGAGTAGAATGGTTATCCAACCTTATTAAAATATTAGTTGAATTTCAGAAAACAAGTAAGCATGTGATATAACTTCCTAAGACTATTATAAACTACATACAGTTATTCCTCTTTTGAATTTTATTTTCTTATTCAGGAAGCAGGTAGAATATTTAAATTCCTCAGTTATGTGGTATTATTAGGGAGTAAGGTGTTCCATAAGGTGTCATAGGGCTTATATTTGATGCTTACCCATTTATAAATGAAACTGTGATGTAGAAGAAGCATTAGTTGGCCAAAAGACCCTGGGTCCCTCACCTACAGGAGTTCTAGCATAAGTCAAACAGTTATCAGTCCATGTTCATGGTTATGAAGGACATTTGTTATATTATAGTTGGTGGGTGTGTTTTTCCCCCCAATTATTCTGTATTATTTGCCTCTATCTCAAAGAGTTTAGATTTCTCTATAAGGAGAAAATATCCATTGTCTCTCTTTGTATCACCTGCCACTCCACCTTATTGATTTCCTGATATGCTAGTTTAGTTAATATTCACTGAACTGAGGGTGGTATCATGCACTTCCCCACAGTGAGTCAGTGGTTCTAAGCCTTTTCCTCCCTGTGGAAGCATTTTTCATTTCCTTCTGAACTGTTCTAGTGGTTTATTTACTAATAACAAAAGTTTTACTGCTACTTAAGATGACGCCATATCTGATTTAGCCAGAGTTCTAAATAATACATTTTTTTAGATTGTATAAGCTTGTGCTTTTAAACAAAATGTAGACCATGATCTGGAAACAATAGCAAACAGCTTAAAATAACGCTTTGTAAGAGAAAATTTGTTCCTAAATATTAAATCATTTACTGTTGAGCTAAAACCATGCATAGTAGTTTCTTAACTTCGGTAACATATTCAGATAAAACCGAGATTTGCCTTGCAAGGACTTCCAAGGCCTTTCATGCGCTAGCCCTCTACTGAAATCTCACCTCCTTCTGGCTACTCCCATGTTTCCTCACTGTTCAGGAAAATAACTGCAACTTCCTCCCAGTTTCAGTGACTCTTCTTTCAGGAAAACTTCCAATCCCCACCCCTCGGTGCACTCCTAGTGCTCGTAGCTCATGACAGCATTTGATCAGTGTGCCAGAATTGTTCATTTGTTTGCCTCTCTCCACTAGTTTGCTATATTCTATTTACATTTAGTGCATAGTAGAGCTCTGTAAATGTTTATTGAATGAATTGCATAAATAACTTGAATAAAACCTAATTACTTTACATAGGCCAGCAAAAACTTTTTAGTAATCTATAATTTATTAGTGTATTGATTTTGTATTTCTGAAATTAGCCAACTTTTTAAAAGAGTTTTGCTTTGTGTTTTAACAAAATTTGCCCTTATTTGCATATACTCAGAATATAATTTGAAAGGGTTTTCCAATTTCATAAGCAAGTTTCTTAAAAATCTCTGTAGCTAATACTGTAACAGCAGGTCCTCAAATAAAGTCATTTCATTATGTTAATGAGAAAAAACAGGAGTTTCTGGCCAGGCCCACTGTGTGGAGTCTGTATGATCTCCCCATCTTTGTGCGGGTTTCCAGGGACCCCGGTTTCCTCCCACATCCCAGTAACAGCAGGTCCTCAAATAAAGTCATTTCATTATGTTGATGAGAAAAAACAGGACAGTTTCTGGCCAGGCCCACTGTGTGGAGTTTGTATGATCTCCCCATGTCTTTGGGGGGGTTACCAGGGACCCCACCCCGGTTTCCTCCCACATCCCAAAGATGTGCACGAGTCGTGTCTACATTGTCCCAGTCTGAATGTGTGTGTGTGTGTGTATGTATGTGTATGCACATGCATGTGCACACACATGCCCTGCAATGGAAGGGCGTCCTGTCCACGGTTGGTGCCTGCTTTTGCACTCTGAGCTGCTGGGCTGGGGAAAGCTCCAGCCACGGGCAACCCTGAATTGGCATTAGGGGGTTGGTCTTGTTTTTTTTGTTTGTTTTTTAAAGAAGGGATTGAGATTTTATTTATTTTTAAATATATTTTATTGATTTTTTTACAGAGAGGAAGGGAGAGGGATAGAGAGTCAGAAACATCGATGAGTGAGAAACATCGATCAGCTGCCTCCTGCACACACCCCACCGGGGATGTGCCCGCAACCAAGGTACATGCCCTTGACCAGAATCGAACCTGGGACCCTTCAGTCCTCAGGCCGACGCTCTATCCACTGAGCAAAACCGGTCAGGGCTGGTCTCGTCTTTATTGATCTTAAATGTATATATAACTCAGTTATTTCAGTGTTTAATATTATAAGTGTTCTGAGTCTGTAGTTAGAAGTTTTGTGATATTTTTGTGACCAGAAATATGCCATAGGAACTTAACTCTATTATCATTCAGCCTATGATAAAATTGGTTTTGTTAAATGTTGTTTCGCTTAAAGTCAGTTTCCAAGAACCTATGAACAATATTAAGCGAGGACTTCCTGTATTCACTTGTATCTCATTAAAAGCAGCGATGCCCTGGAAGTTTCTTTTCTGTGATTTTTCTCCCCAAGGTAGGGGGCGCCCTCCAGAAAGTGATCCATTATTCCAATTCACTTTGTTAAACCCACTAAACAGTTCTATCAAGAGATGAGATATCCCAGCTCTTTTTCGCTAGGAAACAAGAAGCCTATTATGCCTTAAACCTCCTTTAGAAGAACATTAAAAGGAGACATAATCCAGTGAAAGTGAAGATAAATTCAGTGATTTAGTGCTAAAAGGTTTCAACTGGAGAGCCCCTGAAATTTAAATGAAAAACAATAATGATGTATCTGTATTATGGGGAAAGATCAACAGTGGTTGGATTTATGTAGTTACTAAATATTTCTGTTTTTAGGTATCGGATGATAACAGAAGGCGGAGTCAGTATAAATCACAGACAAGTAACAAATCCAGAGAGTGTTTTGGTTGTTGGACAACATATTCTTAAGAATGGACTTTCATTACTTAAAATAGGAAAAAGGAATTTCTACATTATAAAATGGCTTCAACTATGATGGAAAATCCTTCTGATGATTCAAACTTACCGTCATTCATTCTCAAGACATACGAAAGGTTGGCTCCAGAACTTAACATTCCTTCACTTACGCCAATCAGCAGAGAATGGAGTATATACTCTAGGCCTCACAGTGTGAGTAATTTCATTATTTATATAGGTTGGTTAATAAGTTGTTTGTCTAAATGATGGGATTTTATTTCTTGATCCTTAAACATTAAGGACTACCATAGAAAACCATGGTTTCCAGAGTTAGTATGTTTTAAAAATTATACTTTATGAAAAAACTAAATGCTGTCTTTCCAGTCCTATCTTGCTCTCCTTTTTGGACATGAGGAACAATGAAAAAGAGGTAACCTAAGGAATTGCAGATACTTTTATATCAAGTATATATATCTCACTGATCTCGCTAATGTCTGTATTAAAACCAGCAGTGCCTCTAGCATCCACATTAGAAATCTAGTACTGGAAACTGATTTTTGTTGTTGTTTAGGAACCAAATACAGTTCTTAGAAAAGATTAAAATTCAGTACTTGACTTTTCAGAAAGTTTCTAATTATTTTCCATTTCCTTACCTGTGTTTCAGTGGAACTAAATTTACTCACCACCTTATTTTGTCAAACTACTGAGGTAGCAATATTTTATAAATTTAAAAACTTTTAAATTAGTTTTAAGTTTCAACTTCTGTCCCCCACCAGATTACAACTTGAGATAAACTGAAAACTTAAGTAACCAAAGAAGTAAAAGAGGCAAATATTATGTTATACCAACTATCCAATTATATGAGAATATCAAAAGATACTCGGGTAAGGGAAGTTTTCAGGTCAAATTTAAAGGATTTCCTATCAAGACTTAGTTAAGCTCTACATAGTTTAGGCAAATTAAATCTCCAGAACTTAAATTTCCACATATGACAAATCCATTTCCCTGAGGATCAAGTGAAAGGCACAAACATACAGAATGGTTCATAACCAAATTTACTCTAGAAAACCTTACAGGCAGCAAAGGGTGGCTTTAATGTTCAAGTTCTAGCCATTTGCTACCTGGATTACTTAGAGAAAGTCACTGTCTTTATATGCAAAAATGGAGATGTAGTAAGAAAGTCAAAACTTTGATACAATATACACTGTATTAGATTTGTAAGTTAAAAAGCTAGAGTTTATCTAAACCTTTTTCTGGGAGTAAAGTGAGGAAGAATTCATTTATTGATAAACTTTAATGTCATTTCATACCAGCAATTTTATTTACACAGCAAGAACATACAGGTATCCATTATAAATGTCATAGATCATCTCCACATTTCAGAACTTAACCCAGTTTAGAGCCAACAAAGGTTTCTCTTGCCTATTTTTCTTTGTACTAGTACAAGGTATGTAGTACTAGAAAGTGCATTACCATAGCATGTCTTTAAAGGGAACATTTTTTAATTGGAAATCTGTTTGATATACTGGAGAAAGATGTGTTAGAAGGGTTTCCCCCCCTTATAAATTCAAAAGGCTAAAACAGTAGTTATCTAATCTGTCTAAAGTAAGTAAACATGGAGGGGTATAATTCAAAGCTAATGTTTAAAGATGGCAGAGTGATTTTAAAGTGCACTAACAAACATTTTGATACGATGTATTCTATCAAGATCTGAATCTGGGTTTTTTTATGTTTGAGATAAGTTGGTGAGCCTGTTTCTTAGTAAATGGGTACCTAAAGTTAACAGATGTATTTATATTGTCAATAGTCCTTCATAAATATTGTAACTTAAAAAGAAATTTTAATATCTGCTAGATGCCTTAAGAATTTTGACCATTATCTTAACATTTATAATGTAATTCATATCAAAAATCACCTGAGGAATTTTAATAAAATATATGTTCTAAACCTCACTCCTGAATGCAAATTAGTTGTCTATAAGCCATTAGGAGTGTGTCAGCATGGTTGTTGTTTTTTTAAATAAGGCTCCACCAGTATTGTCACACCTCTATGCTAATTTTGTTGGTGTGAAGCAAAAGTAACAATTATCATCTAATATTACTGATCTAGCACAGAATTTGGTTTTAAGTCCCCCCTCCAAGTAAGAGCATGGTGTTAAGTGCCGCAATTTTAAGATATATCTGAATTTTTTTAGAGCCTCTAAGTCTTACTATAAAATCAAGTGTAGGTGTTTGTTTTTAATACAGGAAAATGTAGTACGTGCTTCTAGGTTTGGGTAAGAATCAGATATTTTAATGCACTAGGGCCATGTGGACCAAGAAATGGAAGGGCTCTTAAGCTACCCATTATGCACACTGCATCATTGTCATTGTTAGAGATCCTCTGTACATCCACCTTTCTGACTAACACATCAAAGGTTGCAGAGATAGAACTAATAAGGACAGGTGGAATACAGTGACTATGAGTAACTTGTCAACCCGCATCTTTCAAAGCCAGACCAGCTTATATAATGCATGCAGTACAGTCGTATGAAATGTCTTGGTGCGTTCTTCTTGAAGGACTGTGGTAGCAGCGTTAAGACTACTAACAGATTACACGGGTAAGCTGCTTGTACAATGAGAACATTAGCATTTCTTTTTAAGTTCAAATGAAACTATCACAAGAAAGAGCTGATGTATTTTATATATACTGGGAAACTTTAGAAACAGCCATTTATTTGGATTGTGTGATTTCATTCTGTAATACAGAGTACAGTTTTCAGTGTATAGCCAGTCTTCACATGAGCAGTTCATACCATTGCAATACATAGGAGTTCATAAATAAAAATCTACTCAAGTAGGCAGTAACTTTCGAGTCAACAAAGTCTCAGTCTTACGTAGTTCTCTTCACCAAAGATGAGTCTCTCTGATTTCAGCAATAATTTGACCTGCTCCTTGTAATGCCTGCATTAAAGAAGATAAAAATTATAATTCTATTATGTGGTTGATTTATACTAACCAGTATCTATCTGAGACTCTAATAATTACCAACATCATATGAAGACCATAGTTGCACTCAAGAATCAGAATGCATTTTTAACAGATGTTTAAATAAAGTAACAGGAATACCTTTAGCATATCAGCTGCTTCTTTCCTACGTTGTGCCATGTCTTCAGATTCAGTCAGAAGATCATCCAATAAGGATGATTTATACAGCTGTCCTACTAACTCACTCTGAAGAGTATCTTTCACATGATTAACCAAAAAATGCATTACTGCCTTTGGCACACTGCAAAACAAAACAAGATGATCCATTTGATTTAGAATAAAAACCTAAAATTTTAAAAATGCATGAATTTTCAAAACAGATCACAGAATCATCCAGCAGTCTGATTTACATCATGTACTACTAACCTGTCTTGAATGTTCTTTCTGACAATAAGAAAGTAAGATTTGATGAGTCGTTCAATAACTTCACAATCTCGCTGCTCACGGGCAGATAGTTTGCGTGCAACAGGAACCGGCTAAATGGGATGAAAAAAAATACCACTTTTGTGTCATTTTGAAATGGCAATATTTGGCATTCAAAATTCATTGAGTTTTTGAGACTTTTAGTTCCTTTTGTCTTTAATAGTGTTTTCCTAGTAATTATCTTATTAGTCCTCAACCAAATTCTCATGGCTTACCACATCCAACAGATTCACAGCATGGCCTTTCTGTGGACTAGCTGGCATAATTGGAATTGGTTTTGATTTTTCTTCAGCTAATAACTCTTCAGCTTTTGAAGTTTTCAGCATTCCTCTCCAGTTGCCTGTTGTTGGTTCTTGAACAGCATCTCCAACCCCACCACCTCCAGATAAAACCTAAAAAAAACCCACACACACACCATATGCTCCAAAATCTCTACCAACCATATGAGATCTGATCATAACTAAACAAAGTTCGTTTTCTTTGACAGCAGTCAAGGCGAACACACATCCAATACCTAGCTGGAGGTATAACAGGTCAGAAAGATGGGGTGGCATGTATGGCCTTCTTTAGCATTTGCTAGCTTTTCAAAGTTTTTCCTTTTTTCCAAACCCTCTTAAACTAGGTTATAGAAAAAAATATAAGATGCCCTGAAAAACAAGACTGCTTATTAAAAGCAGGAAACACAGAACTACCACTCGGCTTAATTTCCGCAAAGTAACCTTAAACACTGTTGAACTATGATCTCTCCAAAAGTTCTAAGAACTCAAGTTACTTTACATTTAGTCAAATAAAAATGTCTCGTAAAAATAGAGACATTTTTAATGAAACAAGAATATACCCATGATTCTTAGTGACTTTAAGCTGCCTAAAATGTGACATAAATACACACAGGTTCCCTCAATATCTATATCCTTGAGAAAGGATCTGCTGAAAGAAATCTAGTGCTACCATTAATCACAACTACTTTTAACCTTGATTTCTCAAAGAAAAATGACTAAGAAAATGAGAAAAATAGTAGTTCATCAACATTTAAGAGATGAGATGCTCTTTAAGATCTTAGACTCCAAAACGACAACCAAAATTTATAGGTATTAATTAAAATGGCTTATATAAACTTAATAGAAAAGTGAGTGTTATGACAACTGTTTAAAAAGTCAGTTTGGGTATTATTCTGACCCAAAATTATCTGTTAGTTAAGATCAGCTTTATCTAAATATAGGCAGTATATTTACACATTAATTTTAAAATGTTAACTGTACATGAATGGTATAACAAATAAAATCTTAAGTAAGCAAATTCAGGGTGACGCCATGAGTGAAATAATAAGCAATGATTTAGATGTTAGATGGTTCTCTTAAGGTCTGAGCACAGGGCTGAGAGAAAACAAGACATTTATCAGGTTTTATTTGAAGTTGAGAATCTTAATCTGGACAATAAAGAAAGGAGCCAAGTGGCAGAATAACCAGATGAATGGTTCTGAAATTTACAGATTAATAATTTCCCCCTAAAAAGATTATCAGGAATCAACAAGTCTCAAACTGTCAAAGACCCCAATTGTATTAATGTGCTTAAGCTGTTGAGACTTATGTTAAGCTACATATATAGGGTGGGTGACAAGTGCAAACTGAATGGAAGCATAAGAAAGAAGCATGAGAGGATTACCCATTAGTACTAGACAGATCTCAGATATCCAAAAGTACAGTTTTCATCTCTGGAATCTTAATTCCCAACCAGAATATTAAATTCAAAACTATTCTCGACAGTAACAGAAAACAGTGGGAAATACTATTATTGTTATTACTTAAAACAACATTAAAACTAGAATTAAAGGGGTTAGTTAGATAAAAGCAACATTAAAGACATAACACAGACAACGAGTTAGATGCCACTGTACAGACAGGTTCTTCAATGGTTTTGAAACAGTGTTTCAGTGAGAACCAACATTGCCATTCTGAAACAAGACTCACATTTTTAGTTTCTCTTCTGCTGTCCTGAATTAACTGTTAAAAGATATGTTAAAACATGCAGTTTAACAAGCAAAATTTCATTATCAGTGGCTTGAAAGTCAAAAAGTGCAGAATAATTTCCTCTTTAACTTCTTTTTCTGTATGCATTTTCTATATTGCAAGCAAAAGCATTTTATAAATATACATTGTTATTTATAGCCCATATTAATATTGTTTTTCAGTGTACTGTTTTCAGATGATTATGTAGAACCAAACAACTAGGCATGCAGGCTTAGACCAAGAATCAGAACAGACCTTGCCATCAGCCTCAGCAGAAGCAGCAGGGGAGGGCTCCTGGGAGGCAGGTGCCAAAGCACTTGGAACTTTAGAAGACTAAAGGCAAAAAATGCAGGGAAAAAAATCAAGGATGCCAAAATGCATTCAGAAACATTCTATAAATGTGAATTTTCCCGTCTGTATCAAAATAATAAAGTAACATGAAAAACAAAAGTAATCGTGGGTCATAAAATTAATGTTCATTCTGCCTTATTTCTTGTACTAATGTCACCTTTGTTAAAGGGTTTTTTCAGATGCATACCTAAGGAAATTCCAAATCCAAAAATTTCATTTTTAGTTTTGGAATTTGGTAAAATCTTTTCTGGTAAAGAATTCAAGGTATTGGATTTTTATACATGCAACTATTGCATGTATTAACCTGTTATGTGCATATTGTCTCCCTCTCCAAAAAGCCTTCCTGTTATAATAAAGTCATTAGTCATTTCAACTAATTTTACAAAGTTGATAAAGTCAATGTGAATTTTTAAGAAAAATAAGGCTAGACACTTAAAATCCACCTTTATGCATTAAAAATATTTTTAAATTTTATTTTTCAATTACAGTTTACATTCGGTATTATCTTGTAATAGTTTCAGGTGTTCAGCATGGAAGTTAGATAATCATACTTTACAAAGAGTCCCCCCTGATATTTCCAGTACCCACCTGGCACCATACATAGTTTTACAATATTATTGACTATATACCTATGCTGTACTTTACATTCCCATGACTATTTTGTGACTACCAATCTGTACCTCTCAGTCCCTTCACCTTTTCACCCAGCTCCGCAACCCTCATCCCCTCAGGCAACCATCAACCTGTTCTCTGTAAAAATACCATTATCTTTAAATTGTTCAAAGCCTTTTTAAAACTTGCATACCTGTACTCAAAGAATGAAATAGCTCCAACGGAATATTAAAGGGAGAAAAAGAAAAAATTACTCCTAGGAGTAATATTCTGAGGCTTACCAATCCATCTTTGCCTAATAGGACTAAGCTTTAAAAATTGTTTTTTACCTTATCTCGTGATACAGCTGAAGGCAATTCTCTTGCTAGCCTGTTTCTCCTTTGTTCCTATAAAACAACCAAGCAAAAAAAAAAAAAGTGATTATCAGAGCATTGAGATATAAGCCTACTCAAAAATGTTCAGCTTAATTGAAAAGTATGGAATAACTTACAGTATATCCTCTCACTGTTGGAACTCATGCCATAATTATATTTTAAAACAAACAAATCATTTAACCCAATGCTTCTCAATCTTTTTTTTTCTGCCCCAACACACCTGAGGGATACAATACAACTGTCAGTAACAGTGGCTCCCCTGTACCAGGGATTCTAAAATGAGGGGCCATGGATTGAATCTCATGAAATATAAGCTTTGTGTGATATTCCTACAACTCCCACACACAAAACCGTACCTTTTAGAAATATCTGTGGTAAAGGTTATCCTTTAAGAATGGTTCATTCTCTTTACCCTAAACCTTCTCCAGAATATAAATGTAGAGTTGAAAACCGACAGTCCTTTCGGTAACTTGGCTGATTTAATAGACTAACTGCCCATTCTTCTAGTTTGCTAATATCAAAGTAACTCTAGTACAAGTAGCTAAAGAAACTGTTACATTCAAATCAATAGGTACTGAATAAACACCTGTATGTCAAGCACCATGATAGCTGCAAGACTATGAAAATATATAAGGATGTGGGCATTAATAATGACTCGCAGGCAGCATCAAATATAACAGGAAAGCATTTAGTTAAAATTGTTGCTAAATTGAGAGCATTTCATGAATACTCTCAAACTTGCAAAAAAATTAAAGTTAATAAAGCTTCACAATGATGTTTTGTGGCTAATAAAATTTTCTGACTGAAATTTGACCCATTTTCTTCCCCCTCTCTCCCCATGGAGTGATTAAGTTAACACATTAAAATGTACATTTTGAAGAGGGACACAAAGCAAAAAGTAGGGAAATCCAAAGACCAGAAATTCTCACCCTAGTCCAGTGATGGCGAACCTTTTGAGCTCGGCGTGTCAGCATTTTGAAAAACCCTAACTTAACTCTGGTGCCGTGTCACATATATAAAAGTTTTTTGATATTTGCAACCATAGTAAAACAAAGACTATATTTTTGATATTTATTTTATATATTTAAATGCCATTTAACAAAGAAAAATCAACCAAAAAAATGAGTTCGCGTCACCTCTGACACGCGTGTTATAGGTTCGCCATCACTGCCCTAGTCTGTTACCAAGAAGTTATGACCTTAGCTGGCCTATAGCCCAACAGTCATGGCTTTCTTGCTTTGTTAATAACTGCACAGGTCACCAACGATCTACTCTCATAGGGTTATTGTAAAGATTAAATGAGAATAGTCACATAAAGTTCTTCAGTGCAGAGTCATTAAAACCAGAGATATACTTACTTGTAGAAAAATACTGATCAGAATTAAATATCATAAATGACCTTGTCTGTAATTACAAAAACTTCCAGACACAATTTTACATAAAGTTGGTTTCAATGCTACAGTAACTAAATCCTATCCTAACATAGTGTCTACATGCTAATTTTAACATAACTATTATCTAGTCTACTTTTCCAATGTTTAACTTGAGGGCCTTACTCATGTGCACTTTAGAATTTTCTGACAACAGGAGTCACTTCAGCTAAATAACAGTTCCCTGTACCTGTTAAAGAGAAGGTGCTTGTTTCCTCCAACAGTGCCCAGCAAAACAGG
Source organism: Myotis brandtii (assembly GCF_000412655.1). Lineage (NCBI taxonomy): Eukaryota > Metazoa > Chordata > Mammalia > Chiroptera > Vespertilionidae > Myotis > Myotis brandtii. Next base: position 1,690,618 of record NW_005357806.1, on the reverse strand, counting down.
CACTAAAGCAACAGCTGTTACATCTGTGGGTCTCAGATTCCTCATCTGTTAGTTTAACCAAAGGGTTGAAGTCATAACCCAGGGTCTCCCCATTTCCCAAATTCCACATTTATAATATTCTTTCCATGCATATACATAAGAGGAAACTTGATATAGAAGGGTCTGTGAGGTCCTACTGTATTAAGGAGTAGCAGAAAAATTTACTGTTCTTGGATAAAAGTGCGGAGAAAAACAGCATCAAATCGGTTGCCGTATATCCACCAGCCGAGGCTCCATCTGAGGTCTTATGTAATTGCTACATTAACCTCAAATGGAAAAAAAGGTCCATGAAATGCAGCCAGCCCAGTGAAAAGAGTACTCTGCTTTTCCAAATTTACTATTACGTAGTAATCTTGGAATGTTTCTTTCACAGCTTTCAGAGCCAAATGAAAACAATTTTAAACATTCACTTTGTTTTACGCACTTCAACCTGAATAAACTGCAACAACAGTTGCCACAGTCGAGCCAGGCAGTTCTTCAACACTAAATCAATGAAACCCAGATTCTCTGAGTTACAGTTTCATAAGCAGAAAATGAGAAGAATGCCTCCAGGTGGTTCTGAGAATTAAATTTAAGAATATAATACCCTTGGCATACTGTTTAGCATATAACAGACAATAATATGGTACAGGTATATTTTATAGTTACCCCATGCTCAATATATTTGATATAACTGAGTTACAAGACATTTTTTTTTTCTCAAAAATGATCATTCGAGTTGCATTTACCTCTATATTATTGTTCATTAGCCCACAAGCATCAGCAAAATCTGGATGTTTTGTGTTGATATAAGCCAATTCAATTGCCACTAAGTTATGGACCTAGAAAAAAATAAAATTAGGCTATATACAAAAATATGCCAACTTATTTTACTTTAATAAACTACATATATATACAGTGGGGCCTTGACTTACGAGTTTAATTCGTTCCGAGACCGAGCTCGTTAACTCAAATTACTCTATCAACTCAATGCAAAAAATCGGCCCATAGACAGCTGGTATCTCAAAAAACTCGTTAGTCGGGACACTCGTAAGTCAAGGCCCCACTGTAATTTATTAAACAGATAATTCTTAAAAAAGTATAGGAAACTGATGCCTAAATAAATATCTGAGAATTATACCCAAACTGATAAATCTTATGCCAAATAATAATTTGCTCTATCTTTTGGATTATTTCTATTTCAGCATCTGAGATTGCATTTCTGGGGGCGGGGAATGATTAAAGTAGTTAGAAGTATTCTGTTAGGGAAAAAATGTTACCTACCTTATGCAAATCTAAGTTCCAAAGCTTAATGAAGTTTGGTATTAAAACCTCAGATCATTCATTATTCCAAGTCAAAATTTTAGGTCAGGTTCAACATTAAGAAAACATTTCATAACTAGATATAAAGATATGAACTTTAGGTGAAGAATACATTTAAAGACCTGAGGCAATGAATAATTAATTATGAAGCACCTGGTTTAAATATAAACTAGAGGCCCAGTGCATGAAATTTGTGCACTGGGTGGTGGGGGCAGGGGTGGTGTTCCCCCAGCCTGGCCTGTGCCTTCTCACAGTGCGGGAGCCTCACGATCGATCCCCCAAAGAGGTAGGCCCCGCCCATCCATCCGGGGCTCCTCAATGGATTGCCCCAAAGAGGTAGGCCGGAGCCAGGGGTCCCGCCTCCACGCCTCACGGGGCCACAGGACCCCCAGGCCTGGCCGTGCGGAGTGGCCGCCGGGCCCCGCCTCCACGCCACGCATGCAGTGTCAAGTCTCTGCCCATCCATGCACACCCGCTGCACACGAAGCCTCCTGGTGATGGATTGTGGGATTATCACCGCGTGAGGGCATCACGGTGTGAGGGCGTGACGACCACCTAGGCTATTATTAGTACAGATTACATGGGGTTCAAAATCCTAGTGGGACAATAATCAAAAAGGAAGGTTGAAATTAATTGAACTTCAGTATTGCAGAGAGATTACAGTAATTTCATCTGCACTGTCCTGACAAATGTCAGGTATCAGAACAGCACTAAAAGGTCAAGAACCAGGTGAAAAGGATCTATTCAAATGAAATTCCAACAATTCTGTGACATGAGTGGGTAGAGTCTGAGGTCACCTGGGGGTCATGCTTGCTCGGGAAAATTAGCAGCACTAACATTTTCTATTTCCAAGGATGCTTTTGTCCTCTCAGTGAACCTCCTTCGGGGCTTGCCATCCTGAGCCAAGAGAAACCCTAATGCACTTTTAGTAATCAGAAAGGAAAACAAAAAACAAACCCCAGTCAAAGGGCAATTTCACATGTTTATATTTCTTTTGTTGTTGTTTTTCTATGAATTTCAGCATTTACATCATTTTAAAGGATAGCAGCAACACACAAAATTAAAGCAAGCAACCATGATATTAAAGTATTAGGTCATCAACCAAGCACACTATAGAAGTGGACAAATCATAGTTAAAATAAGAGCTTGCTATAAAGGCTCAGATAAAACTTTCTGTTAGATCAGTGTTCAACATAAACCTCAGTAACTCACTTGTCATGAAAACCTGTGGCTGCAGACTAACAATGATTAAAATATAAAGAAAAATACACTTTGTATCAGAATTATTGAAATTTCCTTTGAAATAAGACTGAAATCCACTTTATTTTCCCCTTCACAAATTACACATTACATCTAATCTCTAATCATAATGCTGTACAAAAACATTTTTATTAACAGTAACTACAGTGATGATTTGTGAAATAATAGCTCACCATTTCATTTGTGACTGGCAACCGTTTACGAAGAAGACAGGTCACTACTTCAACTATGGCATCATGAAGTTTAGGAAACCGCAACAGCTCCTATATATGGTAGAAGAAGGAAAAGTATAACGGTCTATTTTGTTTAAAGGGAAATTAAATAATCACTGAAATAATGAATTTGATTTGGAATCTACATTTAAATATGCTATTTCAAACCACTTTTAGTTAAGGGAACTGCATATTTTAACTTATAGCCCATCTTATTTACATATTTCCTCCCACCCCATGAAACCGCTATCGTGTCTTTTACTACCGACTCTGCACCTGTTCCATTTCTCAGTCACCTGGGTACTGTAATTGCTGCAATGCTGAATGATCCTTTGCATTTCCTCATGAACCAGCTCCACACAGCGGAGGCTCGGCTCTTCCAGGCGTTTGATCTGCCGCTTGACCAGTAACTCAAATGAAACTTCAGGCACAAACAAAGCTGGACGGGGACCCTAAAAAAATTAAATTTCAAGCTCTTATTGCTACATACCATTTTCGTTCTTCCCAAAGGTTAAAATGAATCACATTTTGGTATTTTTCATGAGAAGTGCTTCCTAATTTTATCTAAGAGAGCAAAATAAGAAGCTGTACAATATGGGTTAAAAAGGAAAACAAAGGTTTAACCTCATTTCAAAAAATTCTGAGTTAAACATACTCACAGTAGCATTTCTAATGGCAGTCAATATGTCAATAGTGTTAAGGCCACCTAGTGGGTCAACAGATTCTAAGGTTCTCCCAAAAGTCTCATGGAAAATGTAACAGATTCTAGCACCACCGCATCTGAAAGGCAATGACAATGAACTATATTGTTTCTAGTATTACTAAAAGGGAAAGAAGCTGCAAGTTAGAAATTTTTCTATAAGCTTTAAGCTTGACTCATCTTCTGAGAAAGTCTCAGAGACACAGTTACATTTAGGCCATTGTTATTTCCATGTGTCCTCAACTCCATTGTGAACCAGTTTCTATGGCTGTTGTTGTTTTTTATGGGGGAAAGGAGTCATTTCATGAAAGGCATTCACACACACACACACACCTGTTCCATCAGGAAACACCAGTTTTGATAACTATTAAGCATCTTTTCTCTGCCCTAGTTTTCTTCAACTAGACTATAAGCACTCCTTAAGGACAAGAAACAGTATATTACTTATTTCTGTTTATTCACAATCCAGAGTAGAGTTTGGCAAACTTTTTCTATGAAGTACCAGATAATATTTTAGGCCTTTCAGGCCGTAATTGTCTGTCACAACTACTCAACTCTGCTACTGACACAAAAGCAGCTATAGAAAATATGTAAACATAAGCAGCTATGTTCCAATAAGACTTATGCACACTAAAATTTGAATTTTCCTTAAAATTTTTTTTCTAACCATTTAAAAACTCAGAAATCATTCTGAACCACTGGACTATAGTTCAGCAGTCGCCAACCTTTCGGACCTCACAGACCACCAGTCCTGCTTTAAACAAATTAAATCTCTAGGCCTATGTACTAGGCATGCATTTCTTATTTTAATGACGAGAACCCCTGGTATTATCCTTTATTTTTTTTTTATTCAAGTCCAGCTGAATTCTACAGATGTCTTTATGTCTCCCCAAATCACCCCTTTCTCTCTATTTTCACCGTCACTATTCACTATTTCCTTACAGTAGTCCACGCAAAAGATTCAAGCCTAACATTATGCTAAATAAAATAAGCCAGACACAGAAGGACAAATGTTACATCCCCCTTATATGAAAGATCTAGAATAGACATATTCAAAGAGGCAAAGTAAATTAGAGGTTTTCAGGGGCTGGGGGAGAGAGGAGCAAGGATATAATACTTAAATGGATACAGTGTTTCTGTTGGGCTGGTGAAACATTTTGGAAATAGATATTTGATGGCTGTACAATATTTTGAATGTAATTAATGGCACTGAATTATATGCTTAAAAATGGTTAAAATGATCAGTAATTGGTCTTTCTGACTCCAACCTTTCCCTCTCCAAATAATATTCATAATGACCAGAATTATCCTTATGAAACAGCCCTCTGACTAAAAATTCTGAAGATACTCAACTTTCCACAATATTATTCTTAGGTACCTTTCATGTCTTACTCCTGTTATGTCCCATCACTGTACATGCCATTCTCCAAATATATCCTGGATTATTCTTAGCTGTTACAAAGCCTAAAGCACCATTCTACCTACTACCTTCCCAAATTCTATTCAGAGCCCAACCTAAATGCATTCTTAAGGAGGGAGCTCTCTCAATCCCTGAAAGAAATGTAAATGGTCTCCTCAGTGTTCTAAGGGCTTAATTAGGTGATTACACAGGTATTTGCTTTATTAACTACTTACAAAACTCCATGTATATCACATGTACTTTTCTGGGTATGTATTATATTTAGTAAGAAGTACATAAATAAAAATAATTGATTAGACTCCTATTTGTCATCTAATCAAGTCTCATGTTACCTTGACATGCCTTACTCACTAAACTCTTTAAAAGGCTCATTTTAGTAATCTTTATTTCCCTCCATATGCCATACGTATACTATTCAATAATTAGTTTGTTAAATACTCTCTTTATTGAATTAAATCACAAAATAAGGCCATTGGCATCACACAAAATTACATAGAAGCACACATACACACACGAGTAGATGTATAATTGGTGAATTTCAATATGATCTATGGTTTGTACCAAAGTCCATTTTCTCATTTTGTTATTATACTACAGTTATTCAAGATGGCAACATTGGGGGAGATAGGGTGAAGAATGAGCAGGACCTCCCTATATATTCACTTACAACTTCCCAGAAGTCTATAATTATTTCAAAACAAAAGTTTTTTTTAAGAGTTTATAGAAATAGAGATTCTTATATACTAATAGTAAAACAATAAATCGATTAATAGTATGGCAATAATGAGAGACTCTGAGGATGTCATACCCTTTGATGCACTTCTAGGAATTTATCCTAAGGGTATACTTGAATACTTGCCCCAAAGACAGTAAGTCACAACATTGTTTATATTTGTATATAACTGAAAACAAACTTATCAATCATATGGACTGGTTCAACAAATGATAGGTAGTATATTTAAAAAATAAAATTCTGTATAAATCATAAGATTGATCATACAAATGTATAATATTGACATGTTGATTTAAAGAAATTCCAAAATAGCGTGTATAGCATCTGATTTTTAAAGATGTATATATAATACAAGCATATTTATGTTTTACAGATGCATAGAGAAATGTCTAGGTTAATGCCAAAATTAGCAGGAATTATTTCTGGATGATGGGATTAAGAGTAATTTTGTCTTATGCTTTATTCTTTTTTCATATCTACATTTTCGTATTTTTTCATGAACAGTTATACAGTGCATATTAAAGAAACAAGTATTTTAAAAGGTAAATTATGAAGTATTCTTAAGTGTGTCTTGGGAAAAAAATGAAATTTTTCCTGTGCTTTATTTACATAATTTATAAAGAATTTTAATACACACATCAGATAAATCCTATCATTTCTACAAAATTATATTCCTGTTTTACAGGTAATAAATCATAGTCAAATAATCTCATTGTATCTTTTGTTACTGTGACAGAAGATAAAGTAACCTATCAATCCAACAGCCAAATTGATAGAGAAATGTCTTACTTACAGTTCTGAAGTTTCAATATATTTTGCAGTTCCTTCAATAGTATTACAATATTCTGTGGCAAATTTGGTAATAAGCTGGAGTAAAGTAGCACTTTTATCATCTACAGGTTCACCATAGCTATTTAGAAGAGACTGATATTGAGCAGCTAAAACATTTATTCTTGTCTTCAACTCGGGTAAGCAATCTCTGATGTGATGCATTAGTAACCTAACAAAGGTTAAAAAGGAAGGATGTTAAAGCAAAATTGTGTATTTTGAAGACTCAAGCAGGTCAAATTTTAAAAATGCAAATAATGGAGCCCTGGCTGGATGGCTCCCCGTACACCAAAAGGTAACAGGTTTGATTCCCAGTCAGGACACATAGCCAGGTTGCGGGTTTAATCCCAGATTGGGGCACATAAGAGAGGCAACCAATCGATATTTCCCTCTCACATCAATGTTTTTATCTCTCTCTCTCTCTCTCTCTCTCTCAAACAATAAACATCCCCTCAAGTGAGGATTTTCAGAATTAAAAAATATTTTTAAATGCAAATAATGGGGAAACCTGTCAATTTGTCTTGTCAGGAAATGATGCAATCTTAGACTAGAAGTAAATACTCAAGTCTAAAAAAAATGACATGAAGGAAGCGGTCTTGGTCATTGCTTTTTCAATTTGCCTTGAACCCATCAAATTGTAGCTATTGCTAGAGAACCAAATATAAATTGAAGAAAATTAAATTATTACAATTACCTCAAAAAAAGTAAGCTACTCAATCCAATTTTACCTAAAAAATTTTGGTTCCTGACTTATCTTTTACAATGGGTGCTCAGCACAGTGAAAATCTTATTAAGATCCAAGTCCATCAGCCTTTAATTTGTTTAGGGAATAAAACAAAAGTAAAACAAAACAGCTTTGACTTCAGTCATTTATAAACTATCTAGAAAGGTATTCCAATCCCTCTACCATCTATCTGTGGGTATTCAGAATTTAAGATAGCTTAAATTATTTTTATGAATAGAACTAAAAGATATGCTGAAGAATAGATTATGTGAAAATTATACATTTCAATTCTTGAAATCAAAAGTGGAATTGAAGTCATCAGCTATCTAGTTCTATCACCAAAAGTAAACTGACTGTCAAGAATTTCATAATGTAGCATTCCTAGACTACATGATTTAATGCCAACCACCCCAATAAAAATAGACACCTACATTACAAGAACCTATTGTACAAGAAACAAAAAGTGAAGTTGTACATGCAAGAACATTATGAAAATATAAGAAACTGAAAATGAAAGGTCTCAAACACCTATTGGCAAACGAAAAACATCTCATTTTCCAAGAGGTAAAAAACATTACCTGTTTAAGGTCCTAGCAAGATACTTTGTTCCATTCCTGTTAGCCAGAGATGGATATTTCTTTTGAAGGAAGGCATATTCATCACGGATTGAATCGGTTACACTCTTCTTATTGTTAATATCTAGTTGACTCCTAAGGTTAAAAAATAAAAAAACTGTTTAGCTGAAGTCAATTGTGGTCCTCTATGTACCTTGGATGATGAAGGTGATGCTATAGCAGCACCAGGCATTGCTCATAATGCCTGACATGGATTGTTTAATTCTCACAGTAATTCCATGTGGTATTATCCACAAAGGAACTGAAGCTCAGGAAGATTAACAACTTACCAAAGGTCACATATTAAATAAATAGTTCAGCCAAGATTCAAACCATGTGACTTATAAGTAAAGCCTAAATAGTTTAGGCCTCTTCATTACCTGTAACTACAGTCAAAAGCAGTACTCTTAAGTAAAAGGGATAGAAAGGTGAAAAAAAATGTGTGTAACTGTATATTTTGCCCATGGACAGACAACTAATTTCTATGAAAAAATAATTAAGTTAACTTGAACAGCAGTCACCTACAAATACAACAGTGTGATACCACCTGCTTGCCTGAAAAGAGAAACTGTTGAGAATTAAAAAAGAAAGTTGGAGTAGGGGTGAGTTAGGACATATGAATAGAAGCAGACTGTAATGGACCTTAGATATCACTTACTGAAAACATTTTAATTTTAAAAGGTCTGAAACCTGAAGATGTTAGGTGTCATTTAAACCCATGTTATATCTACTCTGTGGACAATATGGTAATTTCAGTGCTTCTGATTTTATAAAGGCTTTGGTCTAAGAGGGATCTTCACTTGAATCTGGCTCTGCTTTCACCAGCCATGTGGCTTTGGTATTGAGTTTTCTGATTATAAAATAGACATCCAACGTATAATCCTACCACCTTAAAAATTCCTTCTAGATCGGGCACACATTATATAATACTTTTTCCCCTCTTATCCAGTGCTCTCTTCATACATAACAGGCTGGAATATTTCAAGCCTAGCTATTAAATTTCCTTCCGTTTTGTGGCACTGCTTACTTTGAAACCTTTTGTCTGCAGGAGGCTTTCATGAATCTCTTTTCTCCCTGTAAAGCAATGAATTCTTTAGCAAAAACAAGATTATAGTAAAAAAGGAAAAACAGGGACACTGTCACATGTCAAACTGATTTTTAAAATTCAGATTTGCTCTGAAATGAGAATGCTGCCATTCTTATCCCATGCTTGATTGCTAACCTGTTCACTACTCCAATTATTCCAAGTTTGACTGGTATAACCCTTCCCATTAATACATCCATGGCATCAGTACCCGCATCCATGAGATCAAGTTTAGTGATTACAGCTAGAGTTCTGCGACCTGGTAAATGCAAAAAAGAAAAGAAAAGAAAAAGTCCTATTAAACAAAGCTTTTAAGAATTAATCAAGAAAATCACCATCTATAATCCCACTGAACATTACCTCTTGTCATCATTTTGATGATGCTTTTCTAATCTTTGCTTACCAATGCTTTTAAAATCTAATTTTAATCATCATGTCTAATTTTTTTAATTTCACATAAAAAAATTTTAGCTCTTAGGTTTAACTTTTTAATAAGCATTTTAAAATTTGTTTAAAATTCACACAATGCTGGTGTACAGTTCTATGAGTTTTTGTTTTGTTTAATCCTCACCCAAGGATATTTTTCTTGATTTTTAGAGAGAGTGAAAGAGATGCAAAAATCAGTGTGAGAGAAAAACATCGATTGGTTGCCTCCTGCACACACCCTGACCAGGGCCCAGGCCGGGGAGGAACCTGCAACCCAACCAAGGTTGGTGCCCTTGACTGGAATAGAACCCAGGACCCTTCGGTCCACAGGCCTATCCACTGAGTCAAACCGGTTAGGGCCAGCTCTCTGAGTTTTGACAAATGCAAAGAGTTACATCACTGCCACCTCAAGAGACAAACAGTTCCAATACCCCCAAATTTTTCTTGTACTACCCAATCAAACCCATTTTTCATCCTAGTTTGCCTTTTCCAGAATGTCATGTAAATGGAATCATATACATAACACCTTTTGAATCTGGCTTCTTTCACTTGACATGATGCATCTGAGAATCATCCATATTGTTGCATATATCAATTGTTCATCACCTTTTCTTGGTGAATGTACTATATGGATATAATATACTATGGTTTGGTTATTCATTCCTCATTTGAGAAACATCTGAGTTGTTTCCAGTTTTAGAAAATTACAAAGCTACTATAAATATTTGCAAACAGGTTTTTTATATGAACATGAGTTTTCATTTAACATGGGTAATTACCTAGGAGTGGAACTGCAGATTTCATTTTTTTAAAAATATATTTTATTGATTTTTTACAGAGAGGAAGGGAGAGGGATAGTTAGAAACATCAATCAGCTGCCTCCTGCACACCCCTGACTGGGGATGTGCCTGCAACCAAGGTACATGCCCTTGACCAGAATTGAACCTGGGACCCTTCCGTCCGCAGGCCGACACTCTATCCACTGAGCCAAACCGGTTAGGGCCAGATTTCATCTTTTATATTTATGGCTCAAGTTATGTTTAAATTAGAATGCATATAAAATGCTTAACAGTTTACTATAAATAAAACTTAAATCTCTTGGTATAGTTTTATCTTTTAATCTAAACTGAATATTACTCATATAGTAAAAAAGTTCCTTAAAAACCTGAAATAATGAAAAAAATTTAATAACCCTGTTTATGGGAATTTTAATTGGTAGTCTTAGCACTAACATTTCTTATCCAATTTTTATTTGAAATTCTTCAGAGCTGGAAAAAAGAAACATGGCAGAGCCCACTGATCCTCCAAATACTCAAGTAAAAAAAAAAGTCTCTTGCATGAAGCAAACCATATGCAGTATTTATTAGCAGCAATAGTAACTATATTCTTACAAGTTAGCATTTTATATATACTAAGCAATGCACACTAAAGCATAGTGAAGTATCATACACTGACCCCCAGTATGAGCTAAGCCTTGGGGATATGAATGCTTCATAAAAGAATTTTACCTTTATTTTTAAGAATCCCCTCTTCCTTGAGCACATCTAAATGTTTTGTACCACTGAAGAATGTAGATATCATAATTATTTACTAAAATATAATAATCTACAACAATTACCTACTATGAGAGTTAATTATTCTTACAAGTCAGCTATTCAAAAACCCAAGTCATTTTATTTACACAAAACAAGAAACTCTTTTTGCAAAGCCAAGTTATTATTTTTAAGTCATTAGGTAACTATTTATAAATATGGACATTATGGTGAAGTATTTTTGCCTAGCTTATAAAGCAATTTATCCAGTAAAACATATTTTCCATAAGAATTTCTAACTGAAACTATAAGCAAAATAGGAAAGCATTTTTTAAAATTCTGTACTAGCAGCTAGAGTTATTCCTTTTAAAAATAAAAACTTCTTTCTTGAAAGTAAATAGATTTACCACTGTTAACCGAGCATTTCAATAAATATTAACATCTGTCCTTACCATCTGGATCTACCTCTCTTGAAATTTTAAGTGCCTCTGATGTTGCCATATCTGTATTAGCAGCAGTGACAGCGAGGATAATGGAATTTGGATTACTGATGAATCGAAGAATGAGCTCTCTAATTTGAAGCTCAATATCTTTAGGTTGATCACCTACAGGCACCTGAACCAAACAGAGATGAGCAAAAAGCTAGTAATAAAAATTGACTCAGCTTTTCCCCCCATTTATTTAATCCAGAGATTATAGGAATTACTCCATTTACAGATAGTTAAAAAGAAATCATATACTAGTGGTATATATGAATTTGGTAATATGTGAAAGTCTCAAAATGAAACTTGCAAATATCAAGTTTACCATGTTAAAGATTGGTCAGTGTTAATTACCTAGTGACAAATACATTCATTCAATTAGCAAGTACTTATTGGCAGCCTACTGTATTTCAAACACTGTTCAACATACCAGGTTATGTCACGGTCGTGAATAAAAAAAAAGACGAAAATTCCTGCCTTCAAAGAGCTTATATTTGAGACCGAGCAAGATGGCGGCATAGGTAAACACCGGAGACTGCTGCCGCAAACAACCACTTCAAAAATACAACTAAAAGACGGAACGGACATCACCCAGAACCACAGGAAGGCTGGCTGAGGAGAGACTCTTCAACTAGAAGGAAAAATAACAGCACACCGAGGCTCAGAGGAGGCGCAGTGTGGAAAAAACTCAGGTGCGGAGGTGCGCGCGCAAAGCGGGCTGGTGGCTGAGAGCGCGGTTGTCGTTTTCGGTCAGGGGGGAGTCTCAGACTCTGAGCTCCAGATACGGGCGAATCGCTGGGGACTCGGACCCAAACGGGAGAAGCGGGAGTGTCTGGCATCAGTTGGAAGGCAGCTTTCCCTCCGAGGTTTGCAGCGGTTCCGGGGGTTCTGAGAAGCAGAGCCTCTGGGAACAGGACTGAGGGCACCATAACGGCTCCCTCCGCCCGCCCTGTTGAGCCCGCCCCGCCCAAGCCCTGCGCAGAGCCATTTGCCGGATCGCCGCAGGCAAAGGCTAGATTAGCGCCCCCCCAGAGGACAGAAGTTTTCCCACTGCAGCAGACACAGCTGATTCTCACAGCCAGTCGGCCTGGTGGTCAAATCCCTCTAGTATTAACTACAACAATCAAGGCTCAACTAGAACAAGACTGCGCACAAAGACCACTAGGGGGTGCACCAAGAAAGCATAAAAAATGCGGAGACAAAAAAACATGACAGAAATGGAGGATATAGAGCTAAAAAACGCAATTTTGAGGGCTTGCAATAAACTTCTGGAGAGCCTCACGAAAACTAATGAGACCCTCGATGCTATGATAAAGAAACAACTAGAAATTAAGCATACACGGTCGGAAATAAAGAATATTACACCCAATAGCAGACCAGAGGAGCGCAAGAATCAAGCCAAAGATTTGAAATGCGAAGAAGCAAAAAACACCCAACCGGAAAAGCAAAATGAAAAAAGAATCCGAAAATACGAAGATAGTGTAAGGAGCCTCTGGGACAGCAGCAAGGTATTGAAAACCTATTTGAAGAAATAATGACAGAAAACTTCCCCTACCTGGTGAAAGAAATTGACTTACAAGTCCAGGAAGCGCAGAGAACCCCAAACAAAAGGAATCCAAAGAGGACCACACCAAGACATATCATAATTAAAATGCCAAGAGCAAAAGACAAAGAGAGAATCTTAAAAGCAGCAAGAGAAAGAGACTCAATTACCTACAAGGGAATACCCATACGACTGTCAGCTGATTTCTCAACAGAAACTTTGCAGGCCAGAAGGGAGTGGCAAGAAATATTCAAAGTGATGAATAGCAAGAACCTACAACCAAGATTACTTTATCCAGCAAAGCTATCATTCAGAATTGAAGGTCAGATAAAGAGCTTCACAGATAAGGAAAAGCTAAAGGAGTTCATCACCACCAAACCAGTATTATATGAAATGCTGAAAGGTATCCTTTAAGAGGAGGAAGAAGAAAAAGGTAAAGATACAAATTGTGAACAACAAACATGCATCTATCAACAAGTGAATCTAAGAATCAAGTGAATAAATAATCTGATGTACAGAATGAACTGGTGATTATAATGAATCAGGGACATAGAAAGGGAATGGACTGACTATTCTTGGGGGGGAAAGGGAAATGGGAGATGCGGGAAGAGACTGGACAAAAATCGTGCACCTATGGATGAGGACAGTGGGTGGGGAGTGAGGGCGGAGGGTGGGGTGGGAACTGGGAGGAGGGGAGTTATGGGGGGAAAAAAAAAAAGAGGAACAAATGTAATCTGAACAATAAAGATTTAATAAAAAAAAAGCTTATATTTTACTGGTGAAAAGCAGATAATAAAAAACAAATATAACATTTAGGTAGTGGTAGGGCTATGGAAGAAATAAAGCAGAACAGAAGCTACAGAATGATTAAATAAGGTTATACTTTTACCTAAACTGGATTGTGTTTTTAAATAGAGTAATCAGGGAAGACCTCACTCAGATAATGACATTTGAGAGAAAGAGCAGAAACTGAAGGAGATAAGAGAGGTACATACAGGTATCTAGGGAAGAACATTCCAGCCGTGTGAACAATAAAGAGTAGAAGATTGGAGCAGGAGTCAGGAGTAGAGTAACAGGGACAGATCAAACAGATACTTTAGATCTCTAAGAACTTAGGCTTTACTCTGAGTGAAATTGGAAGCCACTGGAGAGATTTTGAGCCAAGGAATGACACAATAGAACTTTCACTTTAGGAGCATCACTCTGGCTGCTTAGTTAAGAATAGATTGAGGAAGACCTACCAGGAGGCTATCTCAGTAATCTAGCTGAGATGATAGTGACTAGATCAGGATGGTAGCTCTGAATGTGTAACACATCGTAACAGAGTTCTGGATATATTTTAAAAGTAAGGAGAGCCAAAATGATTTGCTGACAGGAAGTACAGTGCGGGATGAGTGTTAAGGATTACTACAAACTTTTTGGCTAAGCAACTGTTAAAAAAGAGTTGCCATTCATTGAAATGAGGAAGATAACAAAGGGATCAAGTCAGACTGAGGAATGGGTCAGGAATTTGGTATTAAACACATCAAGATTAAAAAACCTATTAGACTTTAAAGTGTATATGTCAAGTAGAGAGTTAAATATATAATTCTGGAGATGGATATACAGGTCTGGATATACTTGACTACTGTCAGCTTACAGGTATTAATGTATTTAAAGCTATAATATTGGATGAAATCATCAAGGGGCTAAGTGTACTCCCTTGACAAGAGGTCCAAAAACTGAGCTCTGGGATACTAACTATTTAGACATTGGGGAGATAAGAAACCAGCAAAAGAGACTTTAAGGAGTGACCAGTGAAGTAAGGCTGTAGACTGTGGTATCCTGGAAGCCAAGTGAAGAGTGTTCTAAGGAGAAGGAAGGGCTCAACTATATCAAATGCTGCAAATAGATCAAGTTGATTAAAAAAAAAAAAAAAAGCTTGTTATTCTCATATGGGGTTAAGGAAAATTTCAATTTGTTCAAGTGAAAACAAACATGACCAAGTCCACAATGAGTAACAACTATTCTTTACCTTGGTCATTCCTGGCAAATCCACAAGTGTCAGATTGACAACGTTGGGTGAAAAAATCTTAAGATGAATTGGTTCAGGGCTTACTCCCTAAAAAATAAGTTTTAAAATCTCATATTAAAATCACATTGAAATTTCAATGAAATATAAAATGTTCAAGTAAACCTCATTTCATGCAGAGAGACATTAGATGCTTTTAAATATGAATTAAACCATGATCCCTAAAACATTTCAACAATCAAAACCTGATGAAATACATTGGAAAGTAATAAGGGAGCCAGCCAGGCATAAAGTATATTACAATCCTATCTCAAATCCTATACCAATAATGCCCACAATTTACATCCCTGTATTTACATTCTTTTCTCTTGATTCTAGGCAGATACCATTTCTTAAATATGTTCAATAGACTTGGTGCTGAACAAAAGAATAACATATCACTATCCAAATTTATGAGGTTCTTGAGCTCAGAAAGTGAGTTGTTAGGTAACAAGTTATCCAAATCAATTTGGTTCCTAATCTTTGAATATCAAGTGACAAGAGTGTATATTGGAAGAGAACCCTCAGAAAATTTTTCTGGATCTCCAGATCCCTGAATTCAAATACTAAAAATCTGGATAGTGTGAGACAGCCATATTTTCTCTTCCCTTTAGTATGATTATTACACAGACTCTTCACCACTGGCCCTTTACAAGTTTTAGCGTTGAGTTAGCTATATGTAAAAAGACACTTATAAAATGTTCATAACTTGTCTTTTTACACACCCTTCTTTATCCTTTAAAATGTGCTCTCATCTATTTATCCACCTTATATCTTCCTTCCCACTGAAAATTCCAATTTCCCAGAGAACTTTTTTGGAACATCCTTTACTCTGAATTCTCTGTACAATTACATTTACTATATTAGATTACTCTGAACTACTTTGCTATTTTTAATTTTTAAATGTGTTTTTACTGGTATTTTAGAGGGAAAGGAAGGGAGAGGGATATATAGAAATACTGATGAGAAACATCATCAATGGGCTGCCTCCTGCATGCCCCCTACTGGGGATTGAGACCAAAACCTGGGCATGTGCCCTGACCAGGAACTGACTGGTGACTTCTTGGTTTCATGGGTTGACACTCAACCACTGACCCACACTGGCTGGGCTACTTTTCTGTTTTTAAATACTCCACTGTCCCAAAGTCATTACATGTTGATATTCGGCATACCTACCTTGTTTGCATACTTCTTTGTGTGGTAGGTATCATGTCCAATACAAAGCTTTTTCTAAAAGCTTTTGCAACTCCAATCTCACAGATACTTTAAATCCTTCAAGGCATTATGTTGGACATATAAACCATTTAGATATTTTCACATATAAAACTACTTATTTAAATCAAAGTATCATTTACTTTATTATAAATATGATTTAGGAAAGATTTTCCATAGATTTGAAGGTAGGGGACTTCTCATCTTTTGGACGCTAGATGAGAAAACCTGCTAGGTAAATCCATCATGTCCCCACCATAAATTATACATCTTGTATGTATATGGACTAGATCCCTCAGGGCATACAGTTTAGTACAACTAAAAACTTTCCTTTTTGAATCACCAATCACATCCACTCTAAATTCTAGTACTATGTAAAATTACCACCAATTCCCGGGTTCAATAAATCCATGGGAATCTCAGGAAAGATAATTCAGACTGGTATTATGATCAATATCCCAAAAGTCAAAATTATCCCCGATATAATTAAAGGACTAAGGACAAGCTAATCTAGTTTCCCGCTACGTCTTCTGCCTTCTATACAATTATTAGAAATTCAGGGACATATGGCAGCAGTAGCAGTAACTCAAAGATTACCAGCCTAGAGTTCAATAAGGAACAAAGCTGAGTCAATCACAAAAACACAAATAGCCTGCACAGGCATGAAAAATTAACGTGACTCCAAAAATGTCTTTCTGTCAGGAAATAACCTCTCCAGCACAGTATCTGGCAAGTAAAAGGGCTCAATAAATATTTGTTGCATATTAGTACTAGGCTTGAGCCCACTTATAGGATTAAATGTGCCTCTGGGTATTTATAAGAATGGAGGTAAAAATAAAAAGGAAGGGAAAAGAGAGAAAGGTAATAGGAAAAAAGGAGAGAGAAACAGAAGCATTTAAAGAGGCAGTTTGTGTCTAGTGCAGGGGTGGGCAAACTTTTTGACTCGAGGGCCACATTGGGTTCTTAAACTGGACCGGAGGGCCGGAACAAAAGCATGGATGGAGCGTTTGTGTGAACTAATATAAATTCAAAGTAAACATCATTACATAAAAGGGTACGGTCTTTTTTTTTTTTAGTTTTATTCATTTCAAACGGGCCGGATTCGGCCCGTGGGCCGTAGTTTGCCCACGGCTGGTCTAGTGTCAAGATTAATGATATCTTAGACACCTTATTTATCTTAAACTCTCACAATCTCAGAAAATCAGAAAATATTCAGTTGCTAACATTACAATTGACTCTGGAACAACACGGGTTTGAACTGGTTCCACTTACATGTGGATTTTTTTCAACTGACCTGTACAGTTAAAACCCATGTTTTTCAAGGGTCAACTCCATGGTTGGGAATCCGAATATGCAGAGTGCCGGGACTTTCCACTAATCCCACCATTGTTCAAGGGTCAACTGTACTTTTCATATTCACTGAAATAAAAATATTTAATTTATCTCTCTTTGCATTAAGCAAATCCAACCTTACTCAGGAATAAGAAAAAGAGGTCTTTAAAATATATGTATCTTGCCCAACCAATGTGGCTCAGACATTGAGCATCAACCCAGGCACAAAGAGGTCACTGGTTTGATTCCTGGTCAGGGCACATGCCCAGGATGCAGGCTCAATCCCCAAAAGGGGATGTGTAAGAGGGAGCCAATAGATGATGTTTCTATCTCTCTATCTGTCTCCCTAAAAATCAATAAGGGAAAAATTTAAATAAATATATCTCATAAATTATACAATGCTTCTTGAGTTAGAGTACAATCAAACCATCAGAAAAAGATAACTTATTGTAGCAGTATTAAAATGAAAAATTATACAATAAAGTGGTATGTACATCACAAAGTCAAGAATAAACATCTAAATGAAGTATCTGATTTATATAAAAGCTCTAAGAAACAAAAGGGATTTTAAGTAGTTTTAATATATTTATGAAAATACTCCATTAGTATCAAAGACCAGAATTATGAGTTTACAATGCTCACCACACATTATATATAAAATATTCTGAATGATAGATTTACTAATGTTTATACTTTCTAGCTCTAAAAGATACCTACCTTATTATTTCCTGAAATTCTCTCTGTTTCATTCTCAATTTCTTGTCGAATTTCATCAAAATCTGTGTAAAGCTAAAAATTATAGAAACAAAAAAGCATGACTTGCAAAATAAGATTAAAAGTTCTTAAGTGGGGGGGTTGATAAATTTCAAGATGTTCATAGATCTGTTTTAGAGAATTAGTAAATAAATTCTAATATATACATATATTTTTCTGAGTCAAGAATCATAGTTTGTATGAGATTTTCAAGGCTGCCTGATTCCACAACAGTTAAGAATCTCCATATAAAAATAGTTGCAGGGATATAAAGTACAGCATAGGGAAGATAGTCAATAATATTGTAATAGCTATGTATGTGCCAGATGGGTACTAGACTGATTGCGGTGATCCCTTCATAAGGTATACAGATGTCTAATTACTACGTTGCATGCCTGAAACTAATAAAATTTTGTACATCAACTATAATTTTAAAAAAAATTTTTAAAGCATCTCTAAATTAGAGAGAATAGGGTTCAACTAGTGTTTTTCAAATAAACTACTGATTCGAAATGTTACTAAGATAAACTTTATTTTACAAGCAACAGCTACTTCAACGTAACATGCCACAATGCCAATGATAAAAAAATAAATTATCAATTACTTGTACAAAAATTTTTTGCAGTATGTTATTTCTTCATGATATTCTTTTGTCATTACCTTATTTTTGGTGTGAAGAAATTTACCCCACTCCTCTGCTTCAACTCCTGGAAAAAGAAAAGCTCCATTTATTGGAAACTATGGCAATTACTTTTTATCTTTATTTAGGAATCCAAAAACGCAACACAATATTACTGGTTCCTATTTTGCCACTAACTACAGTTTCATGAGTATTTTAGGATTTGCTAAATTATCCTTTCACATTTTAAAAATGGTATCATGTATTTCAAAAACACGACTAATTTCAGATAGAGTTTCTCAGGTCATCCCACCATTTGAAATCTATATTTTATGAAAAAAACTGTTCACTTTTCTTCATATTTTATGTTATAGTAAAAAGTACATTCTTTATTTTTAAATATCTTACACATAAAAGTTACCTGATCAAAGTACTCACTTAAGCTAATGGCTTAAAAGAAAAAAAATTAAGAATCTTACTGAGTAATGCAAAAAAGCATATATAATAGATTTACACACATAACTTTCAATATGTGAATGAAACAGCTAACTTTTCAACTCGGTTTTTTGGTTGTTTTTTTTTTAACTTGGCTTCCTATTAGTTACCTATAAGGTCAAAATTTGTTCTTCCTGTAAAGAATTCTCTCAGGAGTATGAAGCTATTGTGTAATTTATATGCACTTTCAATGTGAATTTTTCCTTTCAGAGCCAAGATTACATTTCGAAGGGGGGGTGGGAGGAAGGAGACATATGTAATACTCTTTGTAATACTTTAAGCAATAAAACAAAACTAAAAAAAAAGATTACATTTCGAGGCTTGACAGTAGGAAAGAAATAAAATAGAGGGGAAAGGGGGCACCCCAGCATATGCATTGTCTGGAGTTACTCCACTCCATTAGTTTCCAATAAGTCTGTTTCTCCTACACTTGCTTAAAAAAAAAAAAAAGGAAAATATATTCACTGTAGGTACTGTTTGAGTGGTCTAAAACTTAGAAAGCAAGTTTTGCTTTATGTTTCCCAGAGAAGCTAGAAATGTTTAATTGTAAAAAGGTAAACTATTCTGCTTTGCCAAATTCAGAGTTTTAAATGTTAATGACTGAGTTTATGAATAATGCATATCAGCCATCTGAAATCAAAATAAAAATTACTGTAAGATCTTTAAATAAATATTTATTGAGGGAAAAGTGGATCAATTCTTTGGTGAAATAAAGGTAAATAAAACTGGATCCTTTTTATAAGTAAAATGCTCACCTACTTGAAGCTTAGTACCTTCTTCCAAGAAGTCTCATTGGAGGACTGGAGTAATCTAGGTGAACAGAACTCACAGAGGCAGGTACTACATACCAAATGGGTGTTTTGGATTTACCTTATATTATAAAGGCCTGGCTTCACAAGCATGTTTTTTAAATTAAAAATGCAGTGCATTCACCATCAAAAAAAAAAAGCCTTCATTCTGATGAAATGCCAAAAGGTAACAAGAACCATTAAAACCTGCAACAATCAATGTGGATAAGCAAATAAAAACAGAAGAAAAAAAATGCACACAGCCTGTAAGAGTACAGAAGCACACATGCAGGCATAATAGAAAAAGAAGGGCCAAGAACAAATGGATAAAGGAAACCTTTAGAAAGGTGTCTTGAGTTTTTCCATGTAGCAGGGTCTGTAGTTAAAGAGAAACAGCACAGAATGGTAAGTTTAGTGCTTATCCCTAATATTTTAAACCTTTTTAAAAAATGTGCAGAAACCTGAATATATTTCAAATTCTCGTAGCATTCAGTTATTCAAAATTTACAACTATATAATTTTCAGTATAATTAATTCTAGTTAGAGGGATGTATATAATATTTTAAGTGATATAAATGAACATGTTGTGTGCCATAATTTATTTTTATTTTCCATTACAACTAATTATGTCACTTCTGGTTTCTAATTCTAACACAAACAGATTAAAATTAACTTACTGTTCAAAAATTTGCCTTAAATATTTGATAACTGACTATAGAAAAAAATAAACTGCCTGGCCAAAAAGAATCTTTAAAACATACCAAACACATCTTTCAAAACCTTAAGAGCAAGTAAATATGTACAAGTATATATTCATTAAGATTGAGCTTTATAAGGGATTGTTCTTTGAAATGTATATTGAATTTAACAGAATACCACAAAAACAATTTTGGTCTTCAATTAGCATGTTACTTTTGGACTTTGTCTAAAAGGAAATCTCTGGAAAGCATGATTTTTTTCTTACAGTTTAATTTTACTTTTATTAAGATTTTATCAGAAAATTCTTTTACACTGGCAGAAGTGGAGGACAAGCTGAAAAATACTATAAATCTATATACTGACACCTCAGTTATCTTTTGTAATTGTCAGAATGAAGGATTTCATGTTAAGTAAATTTTCCTGATAATTATACATATCAAACATTAACATTTTATTTAAGCCAGCTTTGCTGACCTCTATCTAAAATGGATTATATTACTCCTCTTAAATTTAACTTATTGATAACTTCAGCCTTTGTTAAGTAACAAAGCCCTCTGAGGCTATAAATCCCTGTACAAAATGGTAAGATACTTTTTTCCTCTTTTGAAGCTCGGATTATGTTTTCCTCCCTTTCTCCTCTCTGTCAGGCTGTCAGTGGTTCATAGTCCTCTGGCTAACAAAATGTTTCTCTTTGTCATTCTTTCTAATATCCTCTGGGTTAGTTAGAATGGTTTATGACTACATAAAATTGTTTATCCCAAAGATAAGGAGGCTCTAAAGAGAAACTAAAGAACTATCCTAATATTAATAAGACACATGAAATTTAATACTCAAAATTTATGAAATCTATTTTGTGTTCTGGGTAGCTGAGTTGTCATTTTAAATGAGGTTTTATCTTCTTATATAAAAAAATAAGCACTAAGCTTGGAAAATATATGTATATACAGGTAAAGATATGCAGATTTACTGGCCAACCACCAAGAAAAGACATCAATAACACAGTGGACATACAAGCAAAGAGTGAGAAACTAACACTTCTATAGCTGAAATGTACACCCTTTTCTAGAAACACTGCCACATCAGCTAATGGTTTCTGAGAGACAGGTTTATCATCTGCCTTTTTCTAGGTAACTGAAGAAAATTAAAAGAAAGACATCTAATGAATGCCATACAGTACATTAAAGTTTTAGTTTAAGGTATTTGGCAAATTTGATTTAACAAGTTAGTGAAAATAAAATTTTAAAGTGTTATTCTATAGGCAGTCCTCAGGTTACGTCAGACTCGACGTACCTCGTTTCGTGGTTACGTTGCCATCTCCCATTTATTTATTAAAAAAAAAAGTTCCGTCATTTCAACATATGTACATATGTGCTTTATGTTTTTTATTTACCACAAGTAAAGGTCAGGAATTGTTATCTTTCTTTTAAATTTTTTTTACTGTTTCACTTCATTACTGCTGTGTATGTGCCTCATGTGAGTGACGTAGGTGGGTTCCGACTTACGGCAAAAATCGACATCGCGCCATAGGAACAGATCTCTGACGTAACCCGAGGACCTACTGTATTTAAATCTAGACCATAAATTAGTGCAAAATGATTAAATTCAGGTCCAGAATTTCAATAAAAATATCTAGAAATGCAAAGTAATGAATAATATACCAAGAAGCTACATAATATAATTAACAGGCTCCTACATATCCTTGGGCAGTCTATCCCAAAAAAATTACTGTTAACATCTACAATTTCATTAACTTGCTTCAGTGATTAACTTCCTACAGTCATTGTAAATGTTCATGACAGGACTCTTTTCCCTGGGGAGTGAGGGCCAAGCTACCACCACCAATGCTCCTATAATAAGTAAAGAAAAAAAAACTCAAATACAGAAATTAAAGTAACTTCAATTTCATCAATACTAGCATCTTAGATCAGATACAGAAAGTAGAATGAAACTGCCCTGAAAACAGATGTCTGCAGATGAACAACAAACATGGTGTTCTGCTGCAAATGTCATTTAATAATTAGAGCTACTTACAGACTTTCAAAATTTAACAATCTGAACCAAACAATGAACTAAAAAAGGAAGGTTAAATATATTATTCTCATCAAACATTCCAAAGTTCACTAATATAAATGATTAATAAGGATACATATTTAATAAGTAATTTAAAATCTGCTGATGGACACAGCATTTCTTAAATATTCAGTTTAATCAAAGAAGTGTGATAAAGGATAGTGCATATTTTCTTGTCTTAGTAATCCAAATGTACTATTTGGGGGAGGGTGATCTAAAAATCAAAACAGTATGTGCTATATAGGTAAACCTTAGCAAGAGAAGGATAGTAAAAATAATTTAAAAAATTAAAACTTTCTAAAAATAATCATCTTATTGAAGGGCAAAAGATTCAAACATAGCAGGCACATTGGTAAGATCAGAAAACGGAAGGTGAGATAACACTGCTATGCTGAAAAACAAAGTCATTTAAAATAAAAATCTTTAAACTAGAATCTAAATTATTTAAATTCTAAATCAAAGTATAAAAGCAAAAACATTGTTTTAAATACTAGGAAAAAAGTTTAAAACACTCAAGACAAAAATTTTTTCTTTAAAAGAACTGATTCCTGTTTGCTGAGTTTCTCACTAAATCCTCCATTAAGCAGCATTAACAACAGTTTACTAAGCTGAATAACAAAAAGGTACCATTCCAAACAAGTTTACTAGCCTCCTCAAAACAACAAAAATTACTCTTCTTTTTCATGAGAAAAGATGCATACCACTTCTCTTCACAGGACTTCTGATTCTGCTACAGCCACTAATTTCTACCTGTCTAATCAATTCATGGCTTTAAGATTTGACCAAAAATAATAATTCTTCTTATTTCAATTCTAAAATTTACCATTTTCTTCTCCTGATGTTTTTCGTTGATCTTCAGGTGAAACATGGACTAGCTGCAGAATGAGAGGTCTCCGGGTGACAATACCAGTGCCTCTGGGAAGCAGGTCCCTCCCCACTAGGCTCTCTAGCACTGAGCTCTTTCCACTGCTCTGAAAACAGAATACACAAGAGCAAAATGAGTTCCTTAACAGATTTTTTTATAACTCAATAAGACTATATAAACACAGCAGCATACACAAAATTATTTTAAAGAAAAAATGATTGCAAAGACTTTTAAATGAAAATTGTTACATTTTCTATTATATGATGTTTATTTCTTTAAAATAAAAATACAAAAAGAATAAAGTCTCGAAGTAACCGGTTTGGCTCAGTGGATAGAGCGTCGGCCTGCGGACTGAGAGGTCCCGGGTTCGATTCCGGTCAAGGGCATGTACCTTGGTTGCGGGCACATCTCCAGTGGGAAGTGTGCAGGAGGCAGCTGATCGATGTTTCTCTCTCATCGATGTTTCTAACTCTCTATCTCTCTCCCTTCCTCTCTGTAAAAAATCAATAAAATATATTAAAAAAAAAAAAAAGAATAAAGTCTCACTCTCCCATAATTTTCCTACCTTTCTGACAGTCTCCCAAATATTGGTATAAAATTATGTCCATAATATGTAGATATTTTACTTTAAATGGGGTAGTACTATATGTATTTTTATCTAACCTACTTATATTTTAATATAATAATCAGGGATATCATTTTGTATCAATATATTAACTACTGTGTTTAACAGTTAAATATATTCTACTTATATAAAACCAAACCCCAACTGATGGACATTTAAATGGTTTTTGCTACTACTAACCATGCTGCAAAGTATATGCTTTGTACATAAAACCTTACTCACTTCCCCTATTACCTCATTAAATTTACTTCATTTAATGAAATTGCTGTGATTAAATATCATTTTGAGCAATCACAGATATTGCCAGGCTGCACACACGATGGCAGGCACCTAGCTATATTTTCCATTAAATTTGTTACATCCCCATCAGCACTGAGCATTATCTTTGCTACTTTGATAGATGAACATTGACAGCTTATTTAAATTTGCATTACTTCATTATTCAAGTCAAGCATCATTTTGTGAAGGGCTTTCTGTATTTCTCCTTCAGTGATTTGCTTGTTCAAATGCTGGCATTTTATCTGTTTTTTATTAGTTTTACAAAGCTCTTTAGCCATATAAGTATTTCATTTTTTATTGTTTTTAATATTCCCCTAACTTCTTATTTGAAAATTTCAAAGCCACAAAGAAGTTGCAAGATAAAAAGCAGTGAATACCATATACCTTAACAAAGATGCACTAATTATGAACATTTTGACACACTTACTTTGTCTCTTCTTATTTGCAAACACATACATTTTTCTTTTGCTGTCCCCTTTGACAATTACATATATCATGACACTTCATCCCTAAATATTGAAGCATATCTCTTAAGAACAAGGGCATTCTTCTATATAACCACAATTTAATGATTACACTCAGAAAACAACAGATGCAACACATCAGGTCCTTGAATAATGTAATTTCGTTAAACAGCATTTCATTATAACATTGATGAGATAACACAGGAACTTACTCTTGTTTATATCAATTAGCCTATGGTAAAGTTGGTTTCATTATGTCATTTTCTTAACATCGAAGAACCTATAAAGGACATTGAGAACTTACTGTTCTAATAAACCAGTGGTTCTCAACCTTCCTAATGCTGTGACCCTTTAATACAGTTCCTCATGTTGTGGTGACCCCCAATTTCATTGTTACAAATTGAACATAATTAAAGCATAGTGATTAATCACAAAAACAATATGTAATTATATATGTGTTTTCCAATGGTCTTAAGCGACCCCTGTGAAAGGGTTGTTTGACCCCCAGAGGGGTCGCGACCCACAGGTTGAGAACCGCTGTAAACAGTAGAAAATCAAACACTACATAAACCCTATGTATTATACATTTAAAAGTTAATGTTTTCTGTTTTTCTTAACTTTGCAATTAATGTTTTTCTGTACTGTATATTTTCTTAGTAGCCAAAAGTAGTACATCTTTTAATTTCATACTTTCTACAAACGCAAGATCCTAAACTTACCTATTGTATCAGAAAGGGTCTACAGAAAGCAGATGGCCCACTTAGGTTAACTTAAGGAGGGATATTTACAAGTGGACTATCTACAAAGCTGTCAATAAGGCTTAGGAGAATCACAAAGTACAATAACCCAGGCTAGTAACAAAGGCAGCCCCCTTGGACGAATAGGACTTTCTGAAGAGGGAGAGCCAGACTACAATTCTTGCCAGGGCTCTCCATTTCCAAATCCAAGCAGAAGCCAGAGGACATAGGGGCCCGTTCATGTTGTCCAGAAAAGTCTCACATGAAAGAAAACAGGATATAGAGGTCCATATTGAAGATTATGCAGCATAACTAATATTGCTACGTTTTGGTACCCAGGTTTATCCCTCTCATTAAGTAAAATGGTGCTTTCCATCACTTTTTTTCTGTACTCTGAAATAACTTAAACAACATGGAAATGTCCTGTTCTTTATGTTTGATAAACCTGTACATAAAAATCATCTAATTCTCCTGGACTTTTAAAGTTATGGGCTTAACTGCTTAGAAATTGTTGTTAGAAATTATTCATTTTTCTTATTTCTAATATTTTGTCTTTATGTCTGTTTTTTCTCCAACCAAATTTTTCAAATGACCATTAAACTGATTTAGTCAAATCTGTATTTTATTGATTTCACTTTGTAATTTTTTTATGGCTTAGGTGCATTTTATTGGGTTTTTTTATTTTGTAAATTTTTAATACTGTTAATTTCCTCCTCCCCCTTCCCTCTCCTCCCCTCCTCCCCGCTTTACCTCCTCCTCCTCCTTCTTCTGGGGTAGATATATTATTTATCCTCCTTTTTTAAAATTGCAGGAGTTAAATGTTTAGCTTATTTCTCTATCTGAGTACCAACACTTGCCCCACCCACCCTATATACACACATCCCCCAATCTGAGTCGTCTCTATCCTCTGTCTTCTATTCTGATATGGTGATTCTCAAGGACACAGTTTATGACAGAATTAGAATAACACAATTACTCATTTGCTTTTTATTTCACATTACACAGTCTCCAAATAATACCAATACTACCACTGCCAATATGATTACTGAAATAGTTTTTTAAATGTTTTGAATATGATCTCTCCATTTTCCTTCCCACCTCTTTACAAACCATACTTTTTTTTTTAACCCTCATTTCATCTTGGTTGTCTAACTATATGTGCAATTCTAACAATCAGTCCTTATGTTAATGTCTCTCTAGTTATTTTGATTCCCTGAACCTTGTTCTCTAGTAGGTTCCTCAGGAAAGGATGATGGGAACAAAAGTTTTACCATACTAATAACAGTTTGTGACCTTTACACTTAAAATTCAGTTTGGAGCCCTAACCGGTTTGGCTCAGTGGATAGAGGGTCAGCCTGCAGACTGAAGGGTCTCAGGTTCGATTCCGGTCAAGGGCATGTACCTTGGTTGCGGGCACATCGCCAGTAGCGGGTGTGCAGTAGGCAGCTGATCCATGTTCCTCTCTCATCGATGTTTCTAACTCTCTATCCCTCTCCCTTCCTCTCTGTAAAAAATCAATAAAATATATTTTTTAAAAAAATCAGTATGGATATATGTAAAATCTTGGGTTCATGTTTCTTGAGTATCTTAAATATGGAATTCCATATTAAATTATGTCCTCTCATAAATTCTCTAATAATATGTTTTCTCTCATAAACTGTTACTGTATAAAGGTATAATAATCTGATTTTCCTTCCCTAATGCCTAAATGTGTGTGACTTATGCCTAAATGTCTGAAAGATTTTTATTTTTCCTTTAATGTCTAATAATTTTACTAGATGTGTCTGTGCTGGTCTTTCTCTCACAAAGAATACTTTTTAAAGTTCTCTCCTGAACTCTGCATTGACTGCATTTTGTTATTCTGATTATCTCCTCCTTTATGGCTACTGATTTTCAGTCGTACATTTTTCTGTATCTACATACTAGATTTTTTTAATGATGGGTTGTTATGGACTGAATTATATTACTCCAGAATTCATATATTAAAGTCCTATCAACCCTCTCCCCTCAGAATGTGTACCTCAAAATGTTTTTTAAGACAAGGCCTCTAAAGAGGTGATTAGGTTAAAACAAGGCCATTATGATAGGTCCTAATCCAATCTGACAGGTGTCCTTACCAAAGAGGAAATTTGGACACACACAGGACACAGCAAAAAGGCAGCCATTTGCAAGCAAAAGAGAGAGGCCTCAGAAGAAACTGGACCTGCCAACACCTTGATGTTGAACTTCTAGCCTTCAAAACGGTAAGAAAATAAATTTCTGTTATTTAAGCTACCCAGTCTGTGTATTTTTTTATGGTAGCCCTGACAAATGAACACAGGGTTTACAAACTCAATTACCCACACAAGCAATTTTTAAACATTGGCAAGTAATACATTTTTTTAAATATTCTATATATATAAAAGGCTAATATGCTAAGTGTCCTTCCTACCATCCAACCGGTCGCTATGACGCACACTGACTACCAGGGGGCAGACGCTCAATGCAGGAGCTGCCAAGCTGCAGTGACCTGGCAGTGGCAGTTCTCAGGTGACGCACCCCAAAACCAGAGAGCGGGGAGCCCGATTCCTCGGGGGGCTGCACGATTCCACCTTCAGCCATGGGTTATGTTGTTGCTCGGGCACTCAGTCTCGAATCTGGTTTACTGCACACTTGTGTTTGCATTCCACACCCTGTACAACAACAACTTTGCAGACTGCTCTCTCACACCCCGGGACCCCTAGGGGGGATGTCGGAAAGCTGGTTTTGGCCTGTCCCTGCAGGCCAGGCTGAGGGACCCCACCTGCCAGAGGGACCCTGCTCACTCCACAGATGCCGGGAAGAGACCACAGAAGGTTGGCTCCAGGGCGTGTCCAGTCCCACCCCGCCAGCCACCTTCTAATTAATTTCCTTTCAATGTGCATGAATCTGTACACCGGGTCACTAGTATATTATATGCGTCAGTTCCTGTTCAAAATTGTAAGAGGATCCTGAAATCACATCCTATCACAGACACACCAAATCTACAGCTACAACCAAACCACTCCCTCTGAAAGAAACTCAAAAACTAACTGAGTGATACATATCAGGCAAAGGGCAAAAGTCTACACTGAAATAGGTAGGAGAGGCTGACATGATTTTGCCATAAACCCCACCCCAGGTGCAGTGACCCACAATATGGAAGAAACTAAGAATACCCACATTCTTCCTGAGGAACAAAGGGTATGAGCTTCACATCTGGTACCCCAACTTCTAAGATCTACACCTTTGAAAGCCAATAGCGATTATGTCCATAAGACCCACAAGGCTGTAGTGAACGGATAAACAGTTCTTAAAGGGCTCATGCAGGCTCACCATATCCCATACCCCCCAGTCCCCTCCCTGGCACAGCACAGAGTGAACAGAAATGCCCATCTCCCAGTCTTCCCCAGAAAAAGCTGTGTTTATATATACTTTAAAAGCTGCTGCCTGAGGGTTCAGCTTCCAATGAGCTTGAATCGAGATGCTAACTAAGATCCTCCTCTTTGACGCTGACAGATCTTGGCATATGCTCAACTCCTGGGAGCCACTAAGAAAAAAATAGGCCACCATATATGACAAATCCACAGACAACATCATACTCAATGAGCAAAAACTAAAAGCATTGTCCTTAAGATCAGGAACAAGACAGCGATGTCTGCTTTCAACACTCTCATTGAACATAATACTGGAATTCCTAGCCCAACAATCAAACAAGAAGAAGAAATAAAAGGCATCAAATTGGAAAGGGAGAAGCAAAACTGTCATTATTTTAAGATGACATGATACTGTATACAGAGAACCCTAAAGACTCCACCAAAAAACTACCAGAACTATATAAATTCAGCAAAGTAGCAGGATACAAAATACATATCCAGAAATCAGTTGCATTTGTATATGCCAATTATGAACTACCAGAGAAAATTCAAAGAACAATCACATTTACAATTGCATTTAAAAAAATACCTAGGAATAAATTTAACAAAGGATATAAAAAACCTATACTCAGAAAATTATAAGACACTGAAGAAAGAAATTAAAGAAGATACAAATAAGTGGAAGTGTAAACTATGTTCATGGATAAGAATTAACATCATTAAAATGTCCATACTATCCAAAGCAATCTATAGAATCAACTCAATTCTATCAAGATATCAACAGCATATTTCACAGAACTAGAACAAATACTGCAAAAATTTATATGAAACTAAAAAAGATCCCAAATAGCCACAGCAATCTTGAGAAAGAAGAATAAAGTTGGAGGAATCACACCACTTGATATCAAACTACACTAAAGGCCATAGTAATCAAAACGGCATGGTACTGGCATAAAAAGATATACAGTAGATCAATGGAACAGAATACAGAGCCCAGAAATAAACCCATGCCTTTATAGTCAATATTTTACAAAGGAGGCAAGACCATAAAATGGGGTAAAGTGAGTATATTCAATAAATGGTGATGGGAAAATTGGACGGATATGTACAAAATAATGAAACTAGACCACCTTCTTACAGCATACAAAGAATAAACTCAAAATGGATTAAAGACTTAAATGTTAGATTCGAAACCATAAAAATCTTACAAGAAAAAATAGGCAGTCAAATCTCAGACATTTCTCGTAGCAATATTTTTTCTATCTCCTCATGCAAGAAAGTCAAAAGAAAAAATAAACAAATGGGACTACATCAAGCTAAAAAGTTTTTGAACAGCAAAGAAAACAATCAACAAATGAAGACGACCCACTGAATGGGAGAACAGCTTTGTCAATGACACATCTGATTAAGGGATTAATATGAAAATTTATAAGGAACTTAAAAAACTCAACACAAAAAACAATCCAATTAAGAAATGGGTAAAGGACCTGAATAGACACTTCCAAAGAGGACATACAAATGGCCAAAAGACATATGAAAGGATGCTCCTCTTCACTAATCATCAGAGAAATGCACATTAAAACAACCTCACACCTGTCAGAATGGCTATCATCAAGAAATCAACAAACATGAGTTGGCAAGGAAGTGAAGAATAGGAAACCCTTGTGCACTCTTGGTGGGAATGCAGACTGGTGCAGCCATTGTGGAAAGCAGTATGGAGTTCCCTCAAAAACTTAAAAGGGGAATTGCTTTATGCCCCAGCAATTCCACTTCTGGGAAGATATCCAAAGAAACCTGACACGCTAATTTAAAAGAATAGTATATAAGAGAACATTATTCAGCCATAAAAAGGAAAAAAAATTGGGACAATGGGGATGAACCTTGAGGGCATTATGCTAAGTGAAATGTCAGACAGAAAAAAACAAATAACATATGACCTTACTTATATGTAGAATCTTATTTGAAAATTAGAGGCCTGATGCACAAAATTTGTGCAGG
>NW_005357806.1:1650797-1659232 GCF_000412655.1 Myotis brandtii | reverse complement strand
TGCACCCTCTCCAATCCAGGATCCCTCTCACAATCCTGGACCCCTGGTTCCTAATTGCTCACCTGCCTGCCTGCCCGGTTGCCCCTAACTGCCCCCGCCTCCCCCGCCGGCCTGATCACCCCTAACTGCCCTCCCTGCCGGCCTGGTCGTCCCTAACTGCCCCACCCTGCTGGCCAGGTCACTCCTAATTGCTCCCCCCCACTGGCCTGGTCACCCCTTAATGCCCCCCCCTGCTGGCCTGGTCACCCCTTACTGACAAAAAAATTTAAAAATGTATAATTTTACTCATGAACACTGGACAGCTAGTGTTGTGTTGGCTGTTGTCATTTTCTTATTTCACAATCTAAGGTCAGTGCCCATGACAAAATAGTCAGGCATTGCATGTTTTAAAAATTCTTACAGCACACCAGTTGAAACTTGCTGCAATGGAATATTATTCAGTCATAAAAAATAATGAAGTACAAATATATGCAACAACATGGAAGCATCTCTAAGGCATCGTGCTGAGCAAAAGAAGCCAGACATGTATGCTATACACCTAAAACTATTACAAAATAATATTGAATGCAAACTAATTAAAAAATAAAATTTTAATTTTAAAAAAAGTGGGGGAGGAACCAAGATGGTGGTATAAGTAAACACAGGTACTCACATCCTCCCACAACCACATCAAGATTACAACTAAAATACAGAACAATCATTCAGAATCACCTGAAATCTGGCTGAATGGAAATCCTACAAATATAGAGAATTAAAGAACAAAGCACATTGAGACTGGTAGGAGAGGCACGGAACAGGCTGGTCTGACACCATAGTGTGGCGTACTTTTAATTGGGAGAAATATCTCGGCTGCGGAGGCCTCCCATTAGGACTAAGGGGTCACAGCTGCACACCAGGACCCCAGTCCAGGGTTCCAGAGCCAGGAAGAGAATTCCCCGTAACTTTGAGCTGTAAAACTCAGAGCGGGAATTTGGCTGAGCCACATGGAGGCTGCTGGAACCCCAGGCAGTTCCTCTTAAAGGGCCCACGCACAGACTTACTCGGACTCACTCCCTCTGAGCTCCAGCACTGGGGCAGTAGCTTGAAAGGATCCAGGGACATAGCATCAGGGCAAGAACTCAGGGGCAGCTTTCTCCCAGACAAAAGTGCTAAGACAAACCCCCCTACTTCCCCCCCACCCACAATGCCCCAGAGCTGACTGACAGGCACCATATCTGTCTCCATCAACCTGGCCCACACTATTCACACTGCCCTGGAGATTCCATGAGATCCCGTGCCACCCAATTTGCAGCCCCACCCAAGCTGTTTGTAATGTCTTTCCCATATGAATAGCCTTTTCTGACTCAGGCTTCAGACTTCCCTAAAATCTCTCAAACAAGCAGCAGCTGGCTACAGCAAGCTCAGACCTCAATAAGTGGCCCAGACCCAGCACTAGCCTCAGCTTGCCAGGGTTCACAGCTTGGCCTATCCTGGGCACCTTCTAGCCCAATGCAAGTAGCAGCCATCTTCAAATCGCTCTGTAGCTCCTGCCAGGTGGCCCCAGGCAGGGCACAGGCAGTGGCTGACTTTGCATCTCCCGGAAGGCTCCAGAGCCAGTGCACCCAGCAGTCAGCTTCAGAACATACCAGATTACAGCTCTACACATCCACAAGTGACACACTCAAGGGGCAGACTCAGTGAGCACCACAGCCCCAAAGAAGCAAGTTCTGCTCCATAGGGGTATCTCCTGCACAGCAGCTCTTTTGCTGCAGTCACAGCTGAGCTCACAGCCAATTGTCCTGGGGGTCAATTCTTCCCAGTGATACCAACAGCAATCACAGCTCAACTACAACAAGACAGTGCACACAGCCCACACAGGGTCACACCCAGAGTGCCCAGCTCAGGTGACTGGGGAGGCTGAGCCACTGGATCCTACAGGACACTACACAAAGCCATTCTACCAATTCCAGGAGAAATAGCAGCTCTACCTAAAACATAGGAACAAACACAGGAAAGCAGCCAAAATGCAGAGACAAAGAAACATGTCACAAATGAAAGAACAAAAGAAATCTCCAGAAAAATAGCGAATTGATAAGGAATCAAGCAAACTATTAGCTATAGAGTTCAAAACAATGGTTATAAGGATGCTGAAGGGATTCAATGAGAGCTTCAAGGAATTTAGTGAGACTGTCAAGGAACTTAGCGAGAATTTCAAGGAAATTAGTGAGAACATCAAAGACATGAAAAAGGACCAGTCAGAAGTGAAGGACATACTAACTGAAATGAAGAATAATTTACAAGGAATCAACAGTAAATTGATTCCTTGTAAATTAACAGTAAATGGATTCAGATGAGTCCAAGAATCAAATCAGCGATTTGGAATATGAGAAAGCAAAAAACACCCAATCAGAAGAGCAAAAAGAAAAAAGAATCCAAAAAAATATGAAGAGAGCCTCTGGACAATTTCAAGTGTACCAACATTTGCATCATGGGAGTGCCAGAAAGAGAAGAGAGGGAGCAAGAAATTGAAAACCTATTTGAAGAAATAATGACAGAAAACTTCCCCTTTCTGATGAAAGAAATAGACTTATAAGTCCAGGAAGTGCAGAGTCCCAAACAAGAGGAACTCAAAGAGGCCCACACCAAGACACATCACAATTAAAATGCCAAAGGTTAAAGACAAAGAAAGAGCCCTGGCTGGTTTGGCTCAGTGGATAGAGCAGGGGTGGGCAAACTTTTTGACTCGAGGGCCACAATGGGTTCTTAAACTGGACCGGAGGGCCGGAACAAAAGCATGGATGGAGTGTTTGTGTGAACTAATATAAATTCAAAGTAAACATCATTAAAAAAAAGGGTGCGGTTTTTTTTTTTTTTAGTTTTATTCATTTCAAACGGGCCGTATCCGGCCCTCGGGCCGTAGTTTGCCCACGGCTGGGATAGAGCGTCAGCCTGTGGGCTGAAGGGTCCCGGGTTCGATTCCAGCCAAGGGCACATGCCTGGGTTGCGGGCTCGATCCCCAGTAGGGGGCATGCAGAAGGCAGCCAATCAATGATTCTCTCTCATCATTGATGTTTCTCTCTCTCTCTCTCTCTCTCTCTCCCTCTTCCTTCCTCCCTAAAATCAATAAAATATTTTTTTTAAAAAAAGACAAAGAAAGAATCTTAAAAGCAGTAAGAGAAAAGCAATTAGTTACCTACAAATGAGCACCCATATGACTGTCAGCTGATTTCTCAACAGAAACTTTGCAGGCCAGAGGGGAGTGGAGTTCATCAGCACCAAACCAGTATTACAAGAAATGTTAAAGGGTCTTATTTAAGAAGAAGAGGAAGAAGAAAAAGAAGAAGAGAGATTAAAAATATGAACAATAAAATGGCAATAAATACATATCTATCAACAATTAAATATAAAAATCAAAATAAACGAACAAGAAATCTAATGAAAATAACTGATTAATAAAATAGAACTAGAGGCATGGCAACATGGAACAGACTGATGAATCTTAGAGGGAAGGGGGGAGAGGGAGAAGGAAGAGATCAACCAAAGAACTTATATACATAATCCACGGACACAGACAATAGGGTGGTGAAGGCCTGGGGCAGGACGGGATTCGAGTGATGGAGGGCAATTGGGGGGTGGGGGGGGAGGGGAAGACATCTGTAATACTCTCAACAATAAAGATATAAAAATAAATAAATAAATAACTTTGTAATTCCCATTCTTTTTCTGTGGATCTGGAACAATTTAAATAGTGTTGAAAGTATCTATTTTTCATGGAAATAAGTAATAAAATAAAGTCCAGAGAGATAATTTTAAAAATAAAGTTGGTTATGAGTATTAAATATGAAATAAATTAAATGTTTACATATGCATTTAAATAGAGATAATCAAAACTAAATGTAAATTATATAAAATATGGTTCCATATTTGCAAACATACCTGTATACTTATCTATCTTTATATATTTACAGAGAAAATTTTGGAATGACATTGACAGACTATTAGAAATGCTTAATTTTCCAAGTTTATATGTTTAGTGAATCATTAATTTTAAATTAAAATTTTAATGTTAAAAAAAAAAGCCATTTATATGAAATGTCCAGAATAGGCAAATCCACAGAAACAGAAAGTAGATTAGAGGTCACCAGGGGCTGGGAGTAGGGCAATGGGGAGTGACTGACTGCTAATGGATAGAGTTTCTGGGGTAATGAAAATGTTCTGGAATTGGTGGGGGTAGTTGCACAATCTTGTGTATATACTAAAACCACTGAATTGTAAACTTTATAATGGTGAATTTTATATGAATTATATTTCAATTTTTAAAATGCTAAATAAAATAACATTGATTTGCAAACTGGTATTTAAAACCCAAGTTTTCAGACCTAGCTGGTTTGGCTCAGTGGATAGAGCATTAGCCTGAGGACTGAAGGGTCCCAGATTCCATTCCAGTCAAGGGCACAAGCCTGAGTTGCAGGCTCGATCCCCAGTAGGGGGAGTGCAGGAGGTAGTCGATCAATGATTTTCATCATTGATGTTTCTATCTCTTTTTCTCTCTCTCCCTTCCTCTCTGAAATCAACAAAATATATTTAAAATATAATTTTTTTTAAAAACCCCAAGATTACTTTTCTTTTTGCATTTGTTTGAATTACTGAAGATACACTGCTGAAATCACTGAAATAAAAGGCAAAGTAAAAAGTATATTTCTAGCAACACTAAGCCAGGGTCTCAGGTTCATGTTATCTGCACTTTGATTCCTATTCTGGCTGGTGCTTGGATTACATGCTAGAGGGCTCCCCCTTCCAATTCTTAATTGAAGAAATAGTGATTAAATTTCTCAAGTTGACTCACAGAAGTTATTTAAGTCTTATCTCCTCCTCTACTTGCAAAGTACACCCTGGTTAAAAGCACCAACCTTTTCTCTCCCCATTTTCTGTTCTTTCCACACAAAAGATCTCAGCTAGAGAAAGAGGAAAGCTGTGGGGCGCGGTTACGGTGTTTCGGCCAGGACCAAGCTTCAGACTAATGAAAGGACAGGGTCCTCTCATTGCCACGTGCAAGTCCCAGCTGGAGGGCAGGGCCCTCCCAGCACAATCATAGCCAATGGCTGTGGTTGTAAGCTTGAACCTATGGTCCAAACACGTAACCCCACGTGCCTTGTGCTAGAGTTCGGGTGCATGTAGTTGAGTGAGGTTGGAACTCACGAGAATGCTGTAAACAACGTGATCACGCCCCTACTTTGCCTCGTGGCATCTGCTATAAAATAAAGACAAGGCTTGTGGGCGCTGTCATTGTCTCCTCATCAGGGAGGCAGCATCCCACCAAGACCCAGCTATTATTCTCTTGTCTATCTTTCCTTAATCCTTTCACCCCCCACTCGGGATCACCCTTGGTCGTGCTGGCGTGGCACAGAAAGCAATTTATTTAGCTAAATCATAAAATCTCTTAATGATTGACAGCTATAAGCATGATTCCCTCTTCTCAATTCCTCCAAATCTCTAGGCCCCAAATAAGTATTGGGCAAATTAATAAATCAAAGGGTTAGGGGTTAGCAAAGGCTGCCTGGGCAACCAAAAGCAACATGCTACTGGATGGTAGGTATGCCCTGAGACTCAGCTTCCCTTCCCTGTTGTTGTGTGTGTTTTTTTCCAGTTTTACTCATTTTAAAATCAAAGTCTCACTAATATACTTCAAATTAGAATCTATGAACTATCTACATCAGAATCACCTGTAGTGCCTGGCCCACCCCAGACTTAGTAAATCAAAATCTCTGGGGTTGGAGTCCAGGAAACTTATTTTCAAAATGATTCTAACAAACATTAAATTTGAGAAATATTGTTCTATAAAGTTCAATAAAATAGGACCTACAGGCATTTAAGGTATAGGTAATGTGTAAGAGACTATCTGTTTTATGAAGACATGATCATTGCCACTGAGTTTACCAGTCAGAACTAAACACAGAGCACTTTTATGTCTGGAACTCACTCACTGTACGGTACTCCATCCTATATAATAAAAACCTAATATGCAAATTGTCCCCTCGACTGGGAGTTCGACCACTTGCTATGATGTGCACTGACCACCAGGGAGCGGCATGGAACATGGCAGACATCGGCAACAAGGCGCTGGCAGCGGGGAGGGCAGTGGAGGTACTACTGACCCCAATGGGCTTCCAGGTGAGCTGGGCCGCAGCTGCTGGGACCGCAGGGTCTGGTTGGGCTCCCCGTGGGTTTGTGCAGGAGCCGGTTTGTGAGGCTGGCTGGGAGAGAGCATGCTGCCCACCGGCTTCCATGTGGTGCCACTGGGTGGCCCAGAGGTCCACACTGCGCCCAGCCTGCAGTGTCTGGCCGTGCTCACTGTATTTCTGCATGGGGACTCGGTAGCCATGACTCAGGTGGAGGGGCATGCAAAGGGGCCTGGGGACCCAGTTGCTGCCCAAGGCACAGAGGTCAGCTGAGACCTGCCCTTCCCCACCAGATGCTCACACTTTGATCTCCGGCCAGGCCTAGGGACCGCACCTGTGCACGAATTTTGTGCACCGGGTCTCTAGTTAAATATAAATGTGAGGTGTGTGCTGTATACACACACACACACGTATATATATAAATTACACAACATTAAAGGCATAGATGACAAAGTAGTAGTGATGTACTTATATTTAAATCAAGTAGAAGAGGTTTTCCAACATATTGAGGAAAATATGGAACAAAGACATTTTTCTGTTGGTATTTCTTCTGTACCTGAGGAAAGTATTGAATTTCAGCTAATAAAGTCCTAAATGGAGACAGCCCTGATTAGATCAAGTCTAAAAACTGAGTAATTTTCCGTCTGAGTAATTTCAATCTTCAACATGCAAAGTAGCATGTTAACTGTCACTGCCAGGTTTTTGCTAGCACATGTTAATGGTTTTCATAATGGTGAGATCTTTACTTTTCTACCCTGCCTCTCCACTGACTGATTTTTAGAGAGAGGGAGAAACATCTATGTGAGAGTGAAACATTGATCAGCTGCCTCCTGCACCAGGAATCCAACCAGCAACCAACAGAGCCTAAGGGCCAGGGCAAAAAATTCTTCTTTACTTTAAACTATTCATGCTGGCACTCTATAGTGCACACACAATATAGATTCTTTTTCTGCTTCAAGATTAAAAAGCCTTGAGAATCTCTTAAAAGTATATAGAAAACTTCCGGTCTACCACTAGGAAGCACTTCCAAATTACTAGCAAAGTTTTATTTTATATCACCTCTAATTCACGTACAAAAACAGGTTTTGATGATAAAAGTACCAGTGTTTTAAAATATTTTCTACTTACAGTGAACAATATTCATTCAAAATACTTATGGAACACCTACTACATACCCCAGACTGTTACAGGGGTTAGGAATAAGAACACAATGGTAAGAAAATATGCTTAATAAAAATACTGGTTGTAATTTGCTATATATTGATGATTCAGAGTCATCAATCATTACAAATACTAAGAGTTACAAATACTACAGGGTGTCCCAAAGAAATGTATACGCACTTTAACAGCTGATAGCTCAAATTTGAAAATGAAATGTATTTTAACAAACACTGCCTTTATAATTATTTAAAAGTGTGTGTATACAAAGTGTGTATACACATCTTTTGGACACCATATATATGGGTAGGCAGGACTGAGCAGAATCTATACAGATCTTATAGCAGACCAAGGAAATTTGTTTTTGAAATAATTTCCATTGCTTTAACTAATTTAAAGCACATACACACACACACACACACACACACACACACACACAGTATAGGATGTCTATGGTTTCCAAGGTTTCCAGTGTTTGGATACACTCCATACACATAGTACTTTGAACATTAAGTTCCCTGTCATAATACTTATACTCTACACTTTAATTTTGTAGCAAGATGTAGCGATTCACCGTATGGAAAATGACCGGGAAACCGTCCCTTTTCTCTACAGAAAAGATCACTAAGAAATGAAAGCACTTAAAATCAATATACTAAGTAATCTCTAAAATGCGCTTCTCGGAACTCTAATAAATGTCCTATGATTGATTCCTCTTCAACCAAGAAAAGCAGCAGGCAGAGAAAATGAAGCTTACACTTCTCTGTCACTCTAGAAATACCATTATTTCTTCATAACTGCATATAAAAAATTGTTACCTGTAAGAGACCAGAGAACCTTGATGCCCAATTCAGATGCAAGACAAAAACCACCGCCCTAGGCAGAAAAATGGGGCAATCCTTCCTAACACTCAGATTCTGGTGTGTGTGTTTGTTTCTGGCTTTTATTTGTGTTTATAACCGCTTGGGCGTTCCCGAAGCCTGCCAGGGACAGATCACTCTGCAGAGAACACTCAGGTGCTACACAGTAGCGGCCCTGCCAGCCCCGCCCGCACGCGGGTGCAGAGCGGATCCCCCAGCCCCTCTGCACAGCGAGCGGGGAACGACAACAGCCCACGGC
>NW_005357806.1:1610200-1648557 GCF_000412655.1 Myotis brandtii | reverse complement strand
GCCCTAACCGGTTTGGCTCAGTGGATAGAGCGTCGGCCTGCGGACTGAAGGGTCCCAGGTTCGATTCCGGTCAAGGGCATGTACCTTGGTTGCAGGCACATCCCCAGTGGGGGGTGTGCAGGAGGCAGCTGATTGATGTTTCTCTCTCATCGATGTTTCTAACTCTCTATCCCTCTCTCTTCCTCTCTGTAAAAAATCAATAAAATATATGTAAAAGAAAAGAAAATATCTTGTGTGATGGAACATCCAGCGCCTTCTATTAAACATGCTTCAGGAACAATCATGACTGCTTTTAATTTTTTTTTTGTTTTTTTAAGGAAAAGGAAGAATGATCACATAGCTAGTGCTCAAAAGTTCTATCTGTACCACCACATTATGTTTAAGCAGGTTTGTCCAGTACTTGTTTAGACACTAGAGCGTTGAGTTTATTAAAGTGTTTGAGGATAGAGAAATGGGAAGTGGTGAGGCCTTGAAAAAGAGTGGCTCTAATTTGATAACATTAAAGAAAAAACAAAAACATAAGGCAGGATACTCTATGTGCAATGTGTTTCCCTGGAGACAAAGCAAACCGATTTGGCTTTTCCCATTTTAAGTTCAGAACACTCTTGCTTGTGGGAAAGGCACTTAGCCAGTAAGTATGACTTTTCTCATCTAGAGTAGGATACTGTGTTTCTCAGTGGGTTGCTATGAAATCAAATTAAGGCATTATCAGGTACTGTCTCCAAAGGCTTTAAAAAAACCAAAAACAAACTCCTCCCTCAGCCATCCCTCTCTCATTGTAGGTTTATGATTTAGGCAGAACTGTTTGGTTGCAGGTCACAGAAATTTAACTCAAACTAATGGACTCAAAAAGAGGAGCTACTTAACTTGTACAACCACACGGCTAGCATGACCTTGGCCTCAAAAATAACTGGAAACGTGGGCTCAAGCAGCATCAGAATTATCTCTACTCTCTCTCTCCACCCTCCCTCCCCCCATCATCATCTACTTCATTCCCTCAAATCAATTTATTCCTGTGAATGAGATGACCAGGCAGGGGTGGAGGCTGCTGGGGATCTCACTGAGCTGCCTCTGGGCAGATGAGGTTGAGTGAATTTGGGGAGGAACTGAAACTACGTTTCCACCTTTCCCCTGGTGTATGAGTTTCCTATTGCTGCTTTAACAAATTACCACAAACTTAGTGGCCGAAAACAACAAAAATGTATTACTGATAGCCTGTAGGTCAGAAGTCCAACTCTGCTCTCCCTGAGCTAAGGTCAAGGTATCACAGGGCTGCATTCCTTTCTGGAGTCTCCACGGGAGAGTCCATCTCCTTGCCTTTTCCAGATTTGAGACTGCTCACATTCCTAGCCCTTGACCCTCTTCCACTGTCCTCAAAGTTAGCCGTGTCACATCTCCTTGACCCTTCATTGTCAGAACCTCTCTCTCTGACCACAGCCAGGAAAGGTTTTCTGCTACTACGAACCCATGATTAGATTGGCCCACCTGGATAACATAGGACAACCTCCCCACTGAAAAGTGTGTACCTTTCATTATATCTGCAAAGTCCCTTTGCCATGTAAAGTCCACAGGTTCCAAGAATTAGGGCATGGACATGTTACAGGGGCCATATTTCTGCCTACCGTACCAGGTTAAGGCAATCAGTCGGGGGATGAATCACCCAAGCAAGTAAACAAGAGAATTTTCTCTCTCATTATGGAGCTATAATGATGTGAGTCACTGTCTTCAAGGATCATATTTCCTACCAAGTGGAATAACTTGTTTTGTTAAATAGACTCCTTATTCATCATAAAAAATTTTCAGGGGTTTAAGTGGAGTGATACATTTACTAGTACATAGCTAGGATGTGGCAGAGCTGGGATCAAAGGAGGCTATTTGTCCAGCTTTTAACCTCTATACATACTGCCTCATTTCTTCCTTCATTCCTTCATTTATTCAACACATAGTTATCAATGACCTAGTAGGCATATGGGTCTCAGCCAGGAAGAGTATTTGCAACAGGAGGGGGGACTGTGCACATGACAGTAACATGCCCTTCCTCCTTAGCCAACAGTGACCTCGCTGAGGGCAGAAGTGACGTCCTATTTAGCTTATCCCCACTATTTAGTATGATGCTCGCTACCTAATACCACTCTAATAAACATGGGGTCGGGGGTCCTTTTATTTACTTGGAAAATCTGGAATAGCAAGGATTTAAGCAATGGGTACAATTGCAACTAAGATTTTCATTCAAACCAGCCAAAACATATTAGACTGGCCTGGCGTAGGACTGCTCATCAGAGGAGCTGCCATTGCCATGTTACTTTGCTAGGGAGCAGGCTGGCTTTGTTCTAACTTAAAATCCTTAATAAGAGAAAGTTCATTTTAAATTAAATTAGAAACTGAGAAAATTTTAATAGTTCTTGCAAAAGACCATTCAGATGATTTTTTACAGCATAAGTATTCAAATTAATTTTATGCCAACATTTTGATCATCAGTCTTAGCCAAGCTGCCATTATCCATGTCTTAATACCTCTTTGTCATATTTTGGAAACTGCCAGTGTTTTGCAACGATGATAAACAGCTTTAATCAATTAGCTCAAATATTGTACGCGGGTGCAGGAAATTGTCTGCAGAGGGTGGAGTGGGTCAGGTGGTCAGAAGCCAGCAATTGAATCTGGTGAGATACCAACAGCCCATTAGAGGGCAGTGTGACAACACAATTAAGAGTAGGAGAGTCTTCATAAAGCGTGAACTGGTGGTTGTCATGGGGGAGGGTGTTCGGGGGACTGGGTGAAAGAGGTGAAAGGAATAAAAAGTACAAATTGGTCCTGGCCAGTGTGGCTCCATTGCTTGGGTTTCGTCCTGTGCCCTGAAGGGTTGCAGGCGCAATTCCTGGTCAGGGCACCTGCCTGGGTTTTGGGCTCAATCCCCCCAGTAGGAGGCAGTGATCCATGTTTCACTCCCATATTGATATTTCTCCGTCTCTTTTCCTCTCTCTTTAAAAAACCCATAAAAAGCCCAGCTGGCGTGGCTCAGTGGTTGAGCGTCGACCTATGAAACAGGAGGTCACGGTTTGATTCCTGGTCAGGGCACATGGGCTCAATCACCAGGAGGCAGCCAATCGATGATTCTCTCATCATTGATGTTTCTATCTCTCTCTCCCCCTCTCCCTTCTTCTCTCTGAAATCAATAAAAAACTATTTTTAAATATCCAGAAAATATTTTTTTAAAAAAGAAGTACAAATTGGTAGTTATAAAATAGTCACAGGGATGGTAAAGCACAGGGAATATAGTCAATAATATTGCAATAATTATGTATGGTGCCAGTTGGGTATTGGAAATATTGAGGACACTATGTAAAGTATAGATTATCTAACCACTCATTTGTACACCTGAAACCAATACAAAATAAAATTGAAAGTAAAACATAAAACAGCAGTAGAGCCTTGCATCTCCCTAGACGATTTTTTCCCTTTTGTTCCACACGCATACACCAATGGAACACCCTCAAACATGTGACATATTTAACTGTTTGAAATAATAGTGATTTTTACCTCACAGTAATGCCAAAAACTGAAAATCTCTGTTAGACATCCGGGTCTTAAACTACTTTACCCTGTCTCCGGGAATTCCTCAGTAGCCTCTTTTCTTTACAACTGCATTCTAGGTTCCCAAAATGTTGTTTGGTGTTCTTAGAAGCCCTTCAAATTTCCTTTCTCTGTATTTCCGGCTTCCTTTTTGTCTTCCCTACACCAACTCCATTAGCTCACACTTAATGCTGAGACACGTACAGCTTTTCAGCCCCTGGTAAGCTAGCTTTGTGTATCAGAAGCGCACCAGTACACTGGTAAGCAAAAGGGGCATCTGCCCTGCATGTCTCTCTTCAGCAGCCAGGTCTAGTAGAGACTTTGAACATCTTCACTCTCTAATTATTCCTCAACAATTCATCCAAACAGTAGTGGGCAGCATAAGTCAATTTGAGTTTTAAGAACAAATTATGGTGGATAATAACACACATCAGTGACAGTAAATCAGTGACTAAGGTAGTCTATCACACAGTACTAAGCACAGCATATGTAATATGTCTGAAGGTTTACCCAACAGTTGACTTTTTGTTTCTTTCTGGTGGCTTTTATTTATTCTAATTCCTCTTCAGTTCCTGAATGTTTGACTAAATGGATGGGTGGATGAATAAATGTTTTGCATATTAAATATACCTCATTGGGCTAGTCGGAGACTAAACTAATAAGTTGTTATTTTAGAACTAGTACAGGATGAGAATAAAAGTTCTGAATTAATCATCCTCTTTAAGAAGCATGACCTTACTCCCAACCCCTGAGCTATGAAATGGGAATAATATAACTACTAAGGATGTGACCTACAACCAAAATAAAAGTTTTTTAAAAGCATTAGCAATACTAGCAAGTTAATACAAATGTAGAAAATGATACAGCCAAAATCCAGACAGCAGTCTTAAATGTGTGCCTCTAGTCACACCAGTAGCAAAACCAAAAATAAAAATGAAAACAGATGAACAGGCATTAAATACTATATTAAGCACTCAAGATAGAAAGGAGAACAAAACACATTTATTGGCATTCCCCCAAACTGCTCAACTCTCCTTTCTTCTCATTCCCTCCTCTCAAGAAGAAAATGATAGTGTAACTGAGGTTGGCACATAGAAGGATCTAGCCTGGGCTTCCTGGGTTAAAGGATGAACAGGAGTTGACCCAAGAAAGAGGAAGATAAAGAGCTTCCAAACCAGTCAGAGCTCAGCAGCTTGTGCAAAAGTGAAGATGAAGGAATAAAATGATACATTCTGGATACTTTAAATAGTTTAGTGTGGCTAAGTATCAAGCAGGAGGGTCTGTGAGGGCATGGGAAGCGGCAAAGCTAATAGCTGGTCAGTCAGAAGGGAACTCAGAAGAGTGAGGAATTGGAAAGGTATTCTGATGATAATGGAGAAAAGCAGAAGAGTGAGCAGAGACACATGACCTCAAGAATTTTATAAAGGTCACCCACCCCTCGTCCCACTGAATTGGAATGAGGTAAGGGAGAATGGGAAACCAGATAGGGGATATGGCAGTAATTCAAGTTAGAAATGATGGTAATGTATACCAGGGTGATAATAATGGAGATGGAGACCCTTGGACAAATTTAGACCAGAGGCACTAAAGAATATAG
The DNA here is from genome assembly GCF_000412655.1 of Myotis brandtii. NCBI lineage: Eukaryota > Metazoa > Chordata > Mammalia > Chiroptera > Vespertilionidae > Myotis > Myotis brandtii. The sequence continues at coordinate 1,643,390 of NW_005357806.1, read as the reverse complement.
TGCAGAGAATATAAAGAAAAAAATAGCCAAGGGCAGAATGGGCCATAAGAGCAGACAGAAGAAAGATGTTAAGGAAATCATAAAATAATCAAAAAGATAAAATAAAACAGAATGGCTTGTTCAAAACGTATTTCAATCTCCTTGTTTTTTGTTGTTGTTGGTGGTTTTTGTTGTTTTGTTTTTTGCTTCAGAAGCTAAAAAGCCAAAAAATACATTTCCAATATCTTTGCAACTAAGTGTTCTAGATGTAATCTTAATTCCATGAAACAGACGCATTCACGCGTCAGATTTCAATTCTGAACTAAATTGTGAGGATGTAGAGTTACACAAGGCATCCGTTTTGCTTGTGCAGAGATCATGGGTGGCATGGCGTGGCTCTGGAGTTGATGGTTCTAACGGTGCTCTCCTGATTCTCAGATAGTGGCTGACGTGAAGAGATCCTGAGAGTAAGCTCCTGACCATGGTAAACGTAATAGTAACTTTGGTGCTCCAATTGTTTGGGGAGTAATTTCTGAATGCCTAGCCTAGTCATTCTACCAGATTGATAAAGGAGTATATTCATTTCCTAGGGCTCCTATAGCAAAGTACCACAGAATGTTTGGTTTAAAACAATAGAAATGTATTGTCTCACAGTTCTAGAAGCTGAAATCCAAAATCAATATGTCAGCAGGATTTGTTTCTTTTGAGGGCCGGGGAGGAGAATCTATTATTCCATGCCTCTCCTAGCTCTTGTTGAGCCCAAGTGTTTCTTGGCTTGTGGCAGCATAAATCCAGTCTCAGTCTGCTCCCTGCATGTGTTCATATTGTCATCCTTCTGTGCATGTCTGTCTCTAAGAGAGTCCAAATGTCCTCCTTTTATAAAGATACTAGAGGCCCAGTGCATGGGTAGGGTCCCTAGCAGCTGCTGGCTGCCCGCCGGAGCCTCCCTTCCCCGGCTACCAGCTGCCCGCCAGGGCCTTCCTTCATTCTGTGCTGCCACCTAGTGGTCAGTGCACATCATAGCGAGCAAGCAAACTCCCAGTCGAACTCCCAAGGGGACACTTTGCATATCAGGCTTTTATATATAGAGATGGGATGAGGGCTCAGTCTAATGATCTCATTTTAAAAGGAGACAGAAGAAGGATTTCAATTCAAAGGAAATTCAAGTTGATTAGCTCTGTAAAGACCTTATTTCCAAATGAGATCATATTCTGAGGTACTGGGGGTTAGGACTTGAACATACCTATTGGGGAGAATACAATTCAATCCATGATAAGGAGTATGACAAGAACATTTGCTAGTCACTAACTATTCATATGGTTATTATTTCCCAGCCTCCTTTGCAGTCTGATTGGGGCCATGTGACTAGTTCTACAGTCACCGTGAGCAGAAGGGGCATGTGTTTCTTCTGAGCTGGGTCAGTGAAAAGCCTTGCTCACCCTCTCGCTCCCTTCCTCCACTTTGGCAAACTCTGAAGCCTCATGTTGACTGAGGTAGCATGATGGTCAACCCTTAGCCTGGGCCCCTGAGTGTCTACATGGAATAGAGTTCCCTGCCAAGACATATTGGACATGTAACAAGAACAATAAATCACTCTGAATAAGACTTAGAGGTCTGTTGCAGCAGTTGATGTTAATTATCCTCATTAGTACAGCACCCTAACTCTGATGGACGCAATATTGGAAAAGTTCCTGACCTGTGGGTTCAGCTTGTTCTTAAAGTGGGCTTTTTAAATATCTGCTAAAAAAAAAAAAAAAGAAAAAAAAAAAAAAAAGGGGGGGGGGTGTCCTCTCCCAACAAAGACTATCCATGAATAAGAGTATAAAAATCTCTACATATCTGCATTAGTCTGCTTATGTTGCTATAACAAGACACCACAGACTGGGTGGCTTAAGCAACAGACATTTATTTTCTCACAGTCTAGAGCAGCGGTTCTCAACCTGTGGGTCGCGACCCCTTTGGGGGTCAAACGACCCTTTCACAGGGGTCGCCTAAGACCAATCGGAAAACACATATATAATTACATATTGTTTTTTGTGATTAATCACTATGCTTTAATTATGTTCAATTTGTAACAATGAAATTGGGAGTCACCACAACATGAGGAACTGTATTAAAGGGTCGCGGCATTAGGAAGGTTGAGAACCACTGGTCTAGAGGCTGGAAGTCTAGGTGCCAGCAAAGTTGGTTTCTGGTAAGATCTTTCTTCCCAGCTTGCACATGGTTGCCTTCTCCCTGTGTCCTCCCATAGCCTTTGTTCTATGCATGTGTGGAGAGAGAGCGCCCTCTGGAGTCCCTTCCTCTTCTTACAAGGACTCTAGTCCTATCAGATTAGGGCCCCACCCTTATGACTGGTTAACATGAATTACCTCTTCACACACCCTATCTCCAAATACACTTACACTGGGTATTAGGGCTTTAATATATAGTATATTTGGGGGAAGGGGGAACACAATTTGGCCCATAGCAATATCATTAAATAAATAATGCAAAATATGAAAGGCTCCTTACCTCTGATCACACTCTCCAGATCAGAAGCACTGTTAGTAGCTTCTTTCTGTTCATACTTTTCACTGCTCTGATACGAACGTATAAATTAGATCACACCATACATATAGCTCTATTTTTTCACTTATAGTGAGATTATAGGTTTTTTTCACTCATTGCTATATATCTTCCATATCAATACATAAAAATCCCAAAATATGTTTTCAAATAGTTGCAAAGCATTCTCTTATAAGGATTATAATTTAATAGTTTTTCTCTTGGTAGGTGATACATCACTTTGAATATATTACATTATGGATAATGTTGCAGAAAATATCTTTATACATGGTTGTATTTATACTTTTCTTAGTATTTCAGTAGGGTAGATTCTTTAGAAGTGGAATTGCTAAGTCAAAGGGTATGCATCTTTAAAATCTGAATAGATATTGGTGTGGGCATTTATGGTTCTAGCAAAAGTATATGGGTGTACCCATTTCCCCATACCCACCTTAAGGTAGTATCAATATTTTTTATATTTTTAACTTAATAGGTTAAAAAACCAATCATTAGTGAATTTTTGCATATATTGATCCTTTATATTTCTTTTCCTGTGAATTACCTATTCATATTCTTTGCCTACTTTTTCCATTGCATTTTAAAAATATTCATTTGTAAGAGCTTTTTGTTTATTATGAAAAATAAGCTTTGTCATGGATGGTGCAAATATTTTCTCTCAATATACATTTTGTCTTTTAATTTTGTTAATGGTATCCTTAACTGTACGGAAGTGAAGTTACAGGGCTAAACATGGCCTTTTTACAGGTAGACGGTACCAATAAGTTGGGGGTTAGGGATCAATCAGACTCCACGCCTGGGAGGTCAGCCAGGGCAGAGATGGCCCCTACAAATGCCTTCTCAGTGCTTAATGCAGCACTTAGAATGCCTTATCTGACCGTCAGCCCAGCCCATCAGCCTGAATAAAAACTGACTCTTGCAGAGTGGACTTTTATATGTGTATCAGCACGAATGCTTAACCCACCAGCTACCTTCTCTGTCCTTCCAGGACCTCTGGGCTTCAGCTGAGCGATCAGAACCTTCTGGATGAAAAGCCACAGAAAGCAGACTCTCCATACAACACTATGTTAACAAAGCATGTGAAGAACATTTAGAAAAAGAGAAGTGATTATACATACAGTGAAATTATACTTGCATATGATTCCAAATACAGGTTTTTAAAAAGGCAAGTGGAATCAGGGGAACAATGAATAACAAAAATATAAATAATAAGAATCTTCTACTACTGGAGCCTAAAGGAACATTAGCAATTCTCATCATTTTAAATTTTAGTCCAACAATAATAATGTACAAGTAAGGGAACCAGGGCTCAGCGAGGTAAAATGATGTGCCCAGATCACAGCGCCAGGTGAGACAGGATTAGAATTCAGTTCTCGACCCTGAATTTTTGACAAAAGCTCCCTGATTTAGGACTTCATTGTATCTCTGGATTTAAAAAGGAAACCCATACATTTAAAATAGGACTTTTAGCCCTAACCCGTTTGGCTCAGTGGATAGAGCATCAGCCTGCGGACTCAAGGGTCCCAGGTTCGATTCCAGTCAAGGGCATGTACCTTGGTTTCGGGCACATCCCCAGTAGGGAGTGTGCAGGAGGCAGCTGATCGATGCTTCTCTCTCATCAATGTTTCTAACTCTCTATCCCTCTCCCTTCCTCTCTGTAAAAAAAATCAATAAAAAATATATTTAAAATACAACTTTTAGCAGAATTAAAAATTTGTGTTACTAATCAGCTTTCACAATTATTAAGTCCTTGTCGGAGACCCACCTGCACTCTTTGGTAGAAGATGAACACAAGCCCTGAAATCAACTCAAAGCCCCAAGAAGTAGCATCGTGAAGTTCTGCCCACAGACTTGGACTTCACTTAGCTCCCAGAATCAGCAACTCAGAGCTGTGCTCAGTGTATGATGACGATATATTTAAGTGATCATCTAAAAATACTGTATCTTGTGAAAATACCATAACTGGACTATGTGGTGCCGTCTTAACCTCAGAGCATTTCCTTTTCTGAGACAAAACCACCTGGCTTTGTTTTTACTTAACGGCAGGACCCAAACAATGCATGAATCACTTCCTCTGGAAGAGAGTAAACTGCAGACTAAGTGCCCATCATCTAACCCCAGGTCAGGTCCACTCGGACCCACTTCCTCAGGACGTGTGTTTCAGCGCCTCTGGCTTTTTCTGGAACAGGGACCAGCTGCCTCTGATTTCCTCGCAGTCCAGGTGTGGTGGTGATGCTGGTGAGAGTGGGTTGAGACTGGTTTTTTTAAAAGCAAGAATCCATCATGCAAAGATTGACTAAGGTTTTCACCATTATGTTTTGAGGAAATCCTTGACTATGTTTTTAAACCCTTAATTAGGAATCTGGCTTTGTTTATGAAAACAGCTTAGCTATAAAAAATGTTGCTTCCTTTTACTCTCAACCACTATTCCAAAAGTCTGTACCCATAACATTCTTCCTTTTATAGAACCTAGTTTTTATAGTCAGTGCTTTATTGAGTGCCTACCATGTGCCAGGCACTATGATGAGAATGGGGACATCAGTGATCAAAACAGATAAAAATCCTTACCTTTATGGAGCTTATGTTTTAGTAAGTGTACACAAACAATAAAAACAAACATAAAAATAGGTAATTATTTAATTTGTTACAAGATTATGAGTACTATGGGGGGAAAAATAAGATTAAGGATGAATGGGAGTGTTATGTTGGAATCTAAGATGCCAGGCCTGGTCAAGTGAGATTGTGGTGGTGAGATTTGAGCAAAGACTTTAAATTGGCAAAGGTGTCAATCACGCAGAAATCTGCGGAAGGAGCGTTGCAAGAAGAGGGAACGGACAGTAGTGTGTGTGTTCTAAGGCTGGAGTGTAGTGGGCTTGGTTAAAGAAAAGCAAGGAGACATATGGTACAGGGTGGAGGTGAGGGAGATATATAGGGTCTAGTGAAGCCACTCAAAGGATGTTGACTTTTATTCTGAGTGAAATGAGGAGCCTAAGGGACTGGGGTAGAGAAGCAACATGATCTGATTTGTATTTTAACAGACTCTCCTGGCTGTGTATCTGACAGTGGTGGGAGGGAGAAGAACCAACCAAAATTTGTGTGAACTGAACATATATAATCCTAGGTGAAATAACATCTAAGTCTTTAGAATTCATTTAAGGATGTATTTATTTACAAGATACAAATGTTTAATATTTAAGAGGAATTAAAGTGCTTAATTTTACAATGTTTCTGATTCCCCGCCTTTATGACCAAATATACATATGTTACACAATATATACACTATCTGCAAGTATTTTACATTCATATAGCTAGAAAAGAAAAATTACCTTTATGTATACTTTTTTCACATTTGAGTTAACTCTAAAATTCTGATAACATACCTTTTCAAACTGATCAGCCAACAATTCAAAACCAGATCACACTTACTCAAAAATATCAGTCAACTGTCACTTACAAAATGAAATGCTAGTTTGGTAAAATAAAAACAGAAGACAGTTTTATATACAGACATGATTGCTAATGGAGACCCCCCCACCCTCCCCAAGTGATACATTCCAACATCCATATAATGTGTAACATATAATGCAATCCAGTTATCATAATGGTCCCTACAGATTATTATGCCTCTCCCCCAAAACTACATATATATATCACTCTATGTATTTGGTATTCACTTATTAAAATATGCTACAATGAGATTTCTTGAATTAATTTATCACTAAATCTACCTAATCTCACTAATTCAATCTACAATGAATTTTAGAAAGGGATAACCATTGGGTAACTCAGTAACCCCAACAAGTTAAAAATGATCTTGTCGAGGCATGTGCTATTTCATCTCAAATCACAGAAAAGACACTATATTCTGCCAAATGTTCAGTCCAGAAGTAAAAGACCAGGATGGACTTTAGAGGGATATTTTTTTCTACTTCAGTAAACAGCACTAAAAATGGCCCAATAGAATAAATTTATTTCTTTTATAGCCTAAAGGAAAAAGAAAGTAATGATATAGAGGTCAAGGTGAAAGGCTGGGGTGCAATAAATCCCATCAATATGCAATTATGTAAATTTATATTTTATATCCCTTCTGCAGTGTAAGTATTTTTTCTTATCTTAACACACTTTGCTCTGATCTGGAGACCAGCAGTCTCTTTCTGCTGCCCACCTCTCTGCTCATTCCTGCTTGCTTCAGTTCCTAATTTTATTCCTCTCTACTATAGCAGTAAAAAAAGCAAAGTTTTCATCTCATGACATGGATACGGGAATAAATAAGAATGAACTATACTAAAAATTCATGGGAGTAATTTATGTTAAAATATTTAAACTAAAAAGAACAGTTTCTATAAAAATTTTGTTCCTATAAAAAAACAGAATTGGAAATCAACAATATTTTTACATATATACATATACTCAGAAATTCACAGAAAGAGTTTTAAAAGTAGATCTAGTGGTTTTTATATATTTTCCAAATCTGGAGAATCTATAGTAGAGAGGAATATGAAAATAAAAGTAATTTGATTCAACTAAAACTGGATGAGAATAAGGAAATACATGGTCCACTACGGATATCAATCCAGTCCTGAGAATCAGAACTGGTTAGCCACAGTTTTTATATTAATACATTCTTGAAGAATACAAAATTTTAACAATGAAAACACTAAGACATTCTTGTCTTTTGAATTAATTTTAGCTTATAAATACCATGTGCTTAGACCCGCTCACATGAACATCACGTGATGTAGAAAATTTTAATTAATCTTCTGTATTATAGCAAAGGTAACTACAAAAACAAAAACAAGAAAATATGAAGAAGACCTTGTTCCCTAGAAGTTTATTTGCTCCTGTTGGTGCCTTTTCCTCGGGATAGATCCAACCCAGAAAGATCATTATCAGAGTTACCACAGACAATATACTCAGAATAAGAACGTAAGGCTTTGAATAGAACCAGAATTGAGATCTAAAATTTAAAGGAATTTAAACACCCTGTTCCACAGAGTAGACAAAAAGAAGTAAAGCGCAATTGTAAACTCGAAGAAGTATGTTTGATTTAAGGTTTTTAGAAGGCATTAATGAATCCTTAATAACCCTGAAGTACTATGAAGTTTTTTTTGTAATATACTGAGGACTACAGCAAATATTCTTTAAAAAAAAAAAATCCAATGTTTGTCTATAGATGGGGACAGGGCACATTTAAAAAACTAGTTCTTAAAAAGTTAAAAAATGGTGTATTTAAAAAAATGGGGGTAGGTCACCCAGTGAAGATAAGTACACCAAGTGTATATTATTAAACTTCATGAAAAATGAAATGTTGCTTGATAAAGTAGTGCAGATGTGCTTTGTTTCATTATCCATACCCATTGCAAAAGTAAAATGGTTTTGATAGTTATTTGAATCCAAAGAATAATGCCCACTCCCCCCACCCCCCACCCCCAAGCACACACACTTTCTCTTCCCTATACCAGGCAATGAGTTACATGATCATTTCTAGAAGTGAATTCTCTTCTAGAATGTGGCTAGGGGCATTCATGTTAAGATTTCAGTATAAAAACATACCCTGAAGAGTTTTATTGCTTGCATACATGACAGCATTATAGATGCCATTATTACAAAAGTGGCTGGTGGCAGTTTTCATTGTTGAGTCCCACTTAAAACCTAGAGATCAGTCTGCACTACATTTCATACTTAATATCCAAAATGGTAGACTTTCAATAAAGCAAAATTTAAGTTTAAAAAATTGGAATGTTTTATAATGAACAGCAGTTTTTAGCAAAGAAATATTTTTTAACTTTAAAGAAAAGATGAGTTGGAAAGCACCAACTTAGAGAAAACAAATTGTAAGACCTACACGATGGGATGCTGGCTTTAATAGGAAAGTAACCAATTACCTTCTTAGGTTCAATCCGTCCTGACTGCTCAGGTGTCTCAGAAAGCAAAAGGCGTAAGTTATTCTTGTAACCAATCATACTTTGAGGTCTTTTGGTTTAGTTGAGTGCTTACTAAATGGCTGACTAAGCTTATTCCTTTGCCTTTCTCCAAATAAAAGCATTAGTGGTTATTTAACCAAAAACAGGTAAGGCTGCTTCATTGCTTCTCTTTGTGCTTGGCTAAAGAACAAGGGGTGGGAGTGAAATTGGTAACTGGATAATTAAAAGTTCTCTTCTTACAATAATATTTCTTTTTTATCAAATTAAAGATAATATTAAGAGCATGATAATAAACATTGTCTTCATGAATATTCTTTCAATAGTCTAAATTAAATAACACAGATATGTATTGAGCCAAAATTTGTCCACTCCAGAAGAACTCACTGAAAGGGAAAGTGTAGTCTTCTTGCTGCTCAAAACAGTTTTCAAAAATAATCTGGCCAATAGATCTTCTAATTGGCCCTTACATTTCCATTGTTCTATCCACATTTACAAAAGTCACCTTCTCCTGGTAATCATTCCATATTTTTATTGCTTCTCTCTACTTGAGATTAAGAAAACCAAAAGCATCATCTATATAGCTATAGTTTAACCTTCTCAATAACCACCCATGAATACACATGTTGTGTGTACGTATACACACACACACACACACACACGGCAACTAGAAAAGAGAAGCAATGTAAAATACTTTTAAGTCTGCCCCTGATTTAATAGGAACAAGTTACCTTTTATCTTTTTTTGGCTCCAAGTATTTGGTTTAATATAAATGATCTTGGTTGGTATTCCTTTTATGGAAGAAGGCAACCCAATCATGTCAGCCATAATTAGTTTATCTGCTCCTTTGCAGAAAAATAAATGTTTCACATTTTCTCAAGAGGGCCTAAATAGATGAGTGAAAATCTCCAACTCTGAGCAAATCTATTCTACATTTACGGTGTAATCCCCAGGCCTAGCTGGCTTGGCTTGGTGGATAGAGCATCATCCTGCAGACAGCGGCTTGATCCCCAGTGCGGGAGGGAGGGTGCAGGAGGCAGCCATTTAATGTTCTCTCTCATTATTAATGTTTCTATCTCTCTCTCCCTCTCCCTTCTCTGAAATCAATAAAAATATACATATTTTTTAAAAAGGTGTAATCCTCAAAGGCAGAGGATAGTGAGGTCATTCTTGTGGATCTCTAGACGATGCATTAAATGTGATAACATTTGAGGAATTACAGGGTAAAAAAAAAAACAACAAAAAAAAAACCCAAAAACGAAAAACAAAAAAACAGATCTAGTTAGAGAAAAGGGTTAAGTTAAATAGCCAACTTAATGTGAGATTTTAATCATAATTACAATATAATGAAGAGCAGCTTTTGTCACAAGAAATTATATTTTGTCTACTATGATTCCCCAGAAAGATAAACGAGAAAGGAATGCTCAGATTCTCTTCAATTATCTTGTACCTCCCCAAAACCTACCATTAAAACATTGCTTTTCAATACTGTGCTCCCCGCCCCCATTTTTTACTGAGGAGGTTTAAAGAATTGAACATAAACTTCCTTTAATATCTATCCAGCCCTCTCAAACATAGGTTACCACATGTGAATTTTGTATTATATCTAACAAAGGAACAGGCCCACATAGTTATCTGGAGTATCTATATATATAAAAGCCTAATATGCTAATTATCCCTCCGACTGTTCGACTGGTCGCTATGATGCGCACTGACCACCAGGGGGCAGGCGCTCTGACCGGTAGGTTAGCTTGCTGCTGGGGTCCTGCCGATTGGGACTGGGTGAGACAGGCTGGACATACCCTGGAGCCCTTCCACTGTCCCTCCCCAGCCCCTATTGTGCATCAGTGGGGTCCCTTGGCCTGGCCTGCACTGTCTCGCTATCCGGGACCCCTCAGGGGATGTCAGAGAGCTGTTTCTGCCTGATCCCGTCTCTAGTTAATTATATAGTCCTCATTTAACCATGCTTAACAGTCTTAGAGGAAAAAAACAGTACAGGAAATGCAGTTTCCTGATGTCCCAATTCTGCTTAAGGTCAGGTATTTTGCACAATCCAGGTTTTTGTGAAGATTTTTGTATATGCTGATATTAACTGTTGTACAATTAGAGGATCATAAAATGAAAAACAACCTGTATGATTTTGACCATTCTGGTGACCAAAATGTACTTTATCTGAGTAAGCAAGACTGAAGCATTAATTAAACCCTCACCTTATATTTAAATAGAAATTATTAGCACCTTCAAAGAGAGGCACTGTTTTAAATAGGCACAGAACAAAAAAAAAATAGTACTTTAAAAATACGGTTGGAATTCACTAGTATATCCCATGCCACATAAATTACTGCTTTTTCTTATTATAAAAATATCAATACCTTTAGATGTCAATCAGTTAAACATTTATCACCAAAAACATTAAGTTTAGAACATGTCCAATTCTAAGATAAAACATGCTTTATATTTTAAAAATAAATTAGAGACAAATATGAACCTAAAGCTGAAGAGAAAGGCATGTATAGTATATAGATATATTTATATTTAATACTATATATACATAATTGCTATATACGTAAGATATTTTATTTTTAGGAGTATTTCTACAAAAACAAATATCTTTTCTTAATAAGTTGAAAGTTTGAACACCAACAACCTGTCCTTTTTCTGTTTTAAAAGGACATACATTATTTATGCAGCTTGAGCTTTATACACTAAATTAAATAAGTTAACACAACAGCCTAAACTGTCCTTGTAATTCTTCTAACCATGGATCTATTTTGGCAACATGGAGGTATATCTTTCAAACTGTTACAAGTCTTACATGTGAAAGAGAAGACATTAAAATAATTCTTAAGTGAAAGTGGCCTATTCTAACCTGATAGTGACATAATCAATTGATACCATTTTCTCCAAGACAAAAGTACATGTTCAAGAAATAGCTCATTAAAAAATGCTCCATTTTTCACATTATTTCCAAAAGTTATTGGTAGAATGGCTCTCCACATTAATTTCACCAGAGTACACAAACATAGGAAAAATAGTCCCCTACCAGATACATTTATGAGCCTATACTTCTCAACATAAAGTGCTAAGAGATGAGTAAGGAGAACTGGGAATGTCTTGAGCGGTGAATCTTGAGACCCCCACACTGTGGTTGGTCCTGGAGTTCAGCATTCTGATTTTTATTTAGGTTCAGGGTTATCGTCCAAGGTAGCTGAATGGTTGTTAGGACCATCAGGTGTCTCACCTGTGACAGCTAGAAAGATGATTTTCAGCCACTTCTGTTTCAGTTCCTCACTGTCTGCAGCAAAGCTGTGCACAGACTTGGACTGGGTCAGTTTGAAACTGTGTGGCAGGTCTGCACTCCTTGGCATATCATCCACATTATAGCCCAGGAGTGGAATGGTGGCCTGGGCTCTGACATCCTAAAGAAAAAAATAATAATACATAGGAGTGTGAGCATGCTATACAAGTCCCTTCATGATGTGTTAGCATGCTCTACAAGTCCCTACTAAAACCTCTTTTCCTACGACTATTCCATACAGACTTGCACTGTGAAGTCTCCATGGTCAGAGCTGGTGAACCAGGAATAGCACAGTGCCTGTACATGATGTCACTGGTAATACTGACTGCATGAATTAATGAATGAGAGTAGACACCTAACTCAGCTAGGATTCATTGACCCAATACCTCCTCTGTGTTAGAGCCTCCCCAGCTCTTCGTTCAGTGAAAAAGGGAAGAATAGTTATCTTATTGTATAAAACCAGCAAATGTTAATGATTCATTACCAAACACAGTTTTACTTGGTGTTTCATTCATTAATGAATCAATTTATTTATGGGCAGGAAAAAGTTATAGGAAAACCCACAAAATAGAATAGAACATATACCTTGGCATTTTAAGTCTATTTCTAAAAAAAACAAACAAACAAACAAAAAAAAACCTAAAAAAACACACACACAAGTTTTACTAGTCTTTAATGTAGATATAGGCTAAAATACAATAGGTACATTGAAAAGTTTATGTATTTCCAGGTGAATGCACAATTGGTATACATGCCCTGTTTTTTTAAGCATTATATACTCCATAGTACCTGGTGCTGCTCTGGTTAGAAGCTAAATCTGCATGTCTGTTGTTCCCACAGATTTATCTCAGATCCATGCACAGACAGTTCTCAAACAACTGTTACTGGATAATGTTAATCTAAGCTTGATTTACATTTTTCTTCCTCTCAATTTCTTTCTCTTTTAGGTATTCCTGTATTCAAGGGGGGTGGAGGGAAAGCTTGCCTGTTACTTCCTATCATTAAAAAGGCTCCTTCTTCTTCCTGCTTCTTCCTCTACTTCACCCCCTTCTCCCAATGTCCTTTCAACTCATCTTTTTTTCAACTCACCTTTTTTTCAAGCCCATAGAATAGGAAAGAGAGAAGGGGAGAAAGGATCCATGGGGTGGAGAAATTATTGGTTATAAAAGGAATCCACAGTTTAAGTAAACTTGAATTTGTTATTATTTTTTCCAATTATAATGAAACTGAACTTTCTTGTTCCATAGAGGGGTGATGGAAGGGTTTTGAGTTCACTATCTAATTGCCTCCCCCGCCATCCGTATGACCTCTGTCCCTTCAGTCAGATGTAGTTCAGATACCTGGGGGGCACCGTACATGTACAGCACAAGAGGGTCTTGTTTGGGGATCACACACCAAGCTTTCTGCCAAGGTTTTGACTTCTCCATATACTGAAGAAAGCTGCACACCACACTGTTTCCAGATACTTCTGCTGATTCAATCTAGAAAAATATAATGGAGTGAGAGTGAGTGAGTGAGATTGAACACAAAACGGGCCAGATAGAGAAGTAATTAAATTTTACAGCACAAGAGGGTCTTGTTTGGGGATCACACACCAAGCTTTCTGCCAAGGTTTTGACTTCTCCATATACTGAAGAAAGCTGCACACCACACTGTTTCCAGATACTTCTGCTGATTCAATCTAGAAAAATATAATGGAGTGAGAGTGAGTGAGTGAGATTGAACATAAAACAGGCCAGATAGAGAAGTAATTAAATTTAGGGCAACATTCATTAACTACAGTGTGTTTATATCAAATGTCTTCTGGGATCACCCAAAAAATTCATCTGCAATTATTATTTAAATATTCATCCAGATCTATTATTAGCATGGAAAAATATCTAAGTCAATTTTAACTGTCTCTATAACCAGACCTTGAATTTAAATGAAGTTACTAGTAAACATTTATTAATTGCTTACTATGCATGCACTTTTCTTAGCTCACTAAGAAATGTATCATTTCATTTAATCTTCACACCAACACCAAGAAGTTACAACTTTCATTATCTATGAGGTTCAGAGATGAAATAGCTTTCCCAAGATCATACATTTAGGAATTGGGATGCTGGGATTTGAGTCTGGATGCAGAGCCTAAACTTTTAACCACAACACATACCAACTTCACTTATGTAAGAATCCATAACAAAAAGGCAAATACTGGCCAGCAATCTTTGTCTTGGAACTGAGATAATTCAAGTTGTAAAAACTTCACTAAAGCCCTGGCCAGTGTGGGTCAGTTGGTTGGGTGTCATCCCATATACTAAAAGGTTGATGGTTCGATTCCTGGTCAGGGCACATGCCTGGGTTGAAGGCTTAATCCCTGGTGGGAAGCATGCAGGAGGCAGCCAATTAATGTTTCTCTCTCTTCATCTCCTTTCCTTTCTCAAATAAATCAATTAAAAAATCTTAAAAATCAATGAATAAATAAAAATTGCATTAACTGTTTGTAGAGCCATTTACAGTTTTCTGCTTTGCCTCCTAAATACATAAATCACTGGCTAAAAAGGGAATAAAACCATTTGACTAAATGATAGTTATTACATACATTATAGAAAGCATCAAATCCTTAGGGTATTGCTCCTCAGTGTCAGTTCAAGAGTGCTGGTTTGTCAAATGTTTAGTTACTGGTTCAAGATAAGCACAGAAAGTAAGAGTAAACACTGAAAAACTTCCATAGAAATTTGACTTTGTGATGATACTCAAGCACATGATTGTGTGTTTTACAAAATTACTGAGCTATCATGAGGTTTGGAAATAAAACTGGCCCTTCATCACAGATAGGTGAAGAAGCACTGGCTGGCAAACTATGGACTACCAGCCCACCATCCGGGAGCTAAGAAAGTGCTTTCAGATAAACATTTAAAATCAATTTGATAATAGGAAACACTAACTTTAGACTCCACTTAAGGGAAATATTACCTTCCCTCCTCCCGCTAAAGAATTCCATTCTTATTACCATATTAGAAAGAAAATTATACTAAATTATTGTATTTTAAATTTTGTCAATGTAAATTTGTGAAAATTTGTTTTCTCTCTTGTTAGAGAAGTAGTAGTCTCAGTTTTGCCTCTTGGCCTGCAAAAACTAAAATAGTTATTCTCTGGCCCTTTACAGAAAAAGTTTGTTAAGACCTTTGGTCTAGCTAGCTCATATAACACTAGTTGGCACAAAGCGAGTTTCAAATATTGCATGTATGTGTGTGTGCACATGTGTTCACATGGTTAAGTAATTGACTCCCCCCAAGTTTTTTCTAGAAAACTCCCTTGAGGTTTTTACTTCATAGTTACAGCCTGAAACTCACCCCTTAAAACAAGTGATCACATTAATTCAGTCTCATCAGTTGCTGTTGTTAAGAACTGAGCCTGTGTCCTTAGGAGCCAATGAAGCATTTCTTTCCCCCCCGACCTGCCTGAAAAAAACCATTTTGGCCTGCCATTCAAGCGACATCTATACACCCTGGAACTCAGAGTTATATTTTAAGTTTGCAGACCTGCACTTTAATCTTAAATGAATCTTGAAGTTCATGATCTTTTTCCAGTTATCCAAAATGACCTTTGTGTACTCTCAAATGCAGAACACTGACCTTGTTCTTTCTGTATGATCCTAACATTCAGCAACACAGAACAAAGGTATGATTTGCTCATCGTTCTCAAAAATTGTTAAATACTAAGAGAAATAACAAAACGTTACTTGTCTTCTTCAGGGTTAAAATACAATTCTATGTCCCTCATATAAAAATCTAAAAGATATCCAACATTTACTATTTCATACCTCTAAAATCCCTTTTCGTTTCTTTTCTTCACTGTCTGCAAATCCACTCAATATTTGGTAACAGTCTTTACAAACTTTGCTCAATTTACCACCATCATACTCCAGTTGAGCTTTGTAATCAGAACACTTCCAACAAACCACCTTAAATTAGAAAAGGTAACGAGGAGTCAATAATCATATTTTAAAAGTAGTAAGATTTAAGCCATAAACATTTACAATGATAATAAATGAGAAAGAGCTATATATAAAAGGCAAATTTTTATTACACTAAGAACATCCCCATGAACATTAGGATTATCATCACAATATTATAGTGCTGTTTGTAATGGGCTGTGCTTGTTCATCTTTTCTTTCTGACCCTAAAGGTAGGAGATCTTCAGAGGCTTAATCCAGACCCTTACTCTTCATACCTCTGGATGTTTCTTGGATATCCCGCCAAAATGCGCTCATGAACTTCCTTGTCCTCAGCGCTCTCCTTCCCCCACCCCACCCTTCCCAACCTGCCCTCCTCTCCTCTTGCTCCCTGTAGTAGAAGATAGCACAGTCATTCAACCAATCATGGCAAGTCATAAACCCAGGGACATCCCTGATACCTCTCCACGGCTCACCCCAAAGAGTCATACTATGACAAAGTCCTGCCAATTTTACCTCCTAGAAAGTTTTCAATCTATCCATTTTCCTACATCTTCCTTGTAATCACCCGAGTCCAAGCTATCAGTATCCCCGTTTGGACTATTATAGCCTCATGATTGCTCCTTGTAGCATTCTTACTGGCTTCCAGGCTTCTGCTCTTATATCCCTCCAAGCTATTTTCCAAATAGCACCAGATGCTCTCTTAAAAATCATAAACTGATATGTTTCTCTCTATTTAAAATCCTTCGGTCTTCCCTTTGCTGTTGGATAATGAACACACTCTACAGTATGGCCTACAAAGTCCTCCATTATCTGCTCCTCTGACTCCCCGTATCTTTAGTGACACTGGCTTCTACGGCCCCAAAGTGCTATGCTCCCTCCTGCCTCATCTTTGCTTCATGAGGTAACTCGTTCATCCTCCATATGTTGACTAAAACTTCACTTCTTTAAGGAAGACTCCTCCAACTTCCAGAACAGAGCATGTCTCTTAGCACTGTGCTACTCAAGTTCCCTGTACTCTTTTTCATGTACTGATTACAAGTTATACTCATATACTTGTGTGATTATTTATGTAATGTTTATTACCCCGACTAGGCTGCAAGCTCTATGAGATTGTTCTTATATATTTTGCTCACCAGCACACAGTAAACATTTATTGAATGCCAAGGAATGAATAATTATAATGAAAATACATATGATTTCTTAGTGAATGGTATTTTCCTTAATTACTATAGGATAATTGTTAATAAAAAAAACAAAAAACTTCCACTTAAAAAATTTATCTTCTTGCTTCTAGAAGCATATCACATTTTTCACCCCCCACCCCCCCCCAATTCATAGTAAACAAACTCTAAGAAATGTAAATATTTGTAAAACTTTTGGTTTAGGTTCACAGCATGTAAAATTCATGACATAATTATAATAAAATTACGCTAGGATTCAGAATTAGACTTGTTTGTATATGTAAACTCCTATGAACTGATCTCTTATTTTTAAATCATATCATAGTATTTTGATGATCCACATTCAAACATTTTTGTTTGTTCACTGAACCAAATATATCAGTACCTAAAATCATTTCAAGCAAACTTGATAGATTTTAAGAAGTCTTCCCCAGGGGAGTGGAGGGAAATGTTTGCTATCACTTCAATTTGACTACAAAATGGTCTTGCTGAGTCAAAACTTAGAAAAAGAGGAAGAATAAATCTATAGTGTGAGGATAATCTAAAAGAGCTATTAATAAGAATAGTTGCACTTAAGCACACTAATAACATATTACACTGCAATGCCTACCCTTCTATTTATTCGTTGCTTTTTAGAAGAAAGTATGTCATCTTTAACAAGGTTTATAAGGCCCTCCAAAACCTGCTGCTACCACTCTCCAGCTTCATTTCATGCTTTGTTCCTCGTCATTCATTCCATATGAAACACCTCAATTTCTGAAAACCTGCTATGTGCTTTCTCTGACTTGAGTTATAACCATACACCTCTAATGGGCACCCAGCAGTCCACCTTTATTTCTCTGACAGGCTCATCTTCCCTGCCCAGAGATGACTATTTCACCCTTAGTCCTTTCTCAAACCTCCTCCACCTTTCTTCCTTCCCCCTTCACTTCTAGCTGATGACATTTTCTGCTACCTCGATGAAAAGATACATAGCACCAGACCTAAATTCCCTCATTTCCCACCAGCAAATTAAAAAACCCCACATTTACAGCCATCTGTTTTGTTTTGTTTTCCTTTCTGTTACCATGGAGGGAAGTTTCCCTCTCCCCATCAAAAGCCTGAACTTCCACTTATGCTAACAAGTTCTATCTAGTCTCTCAAAGCCATCAACTCTTTTGGTTATCATTTCTCTACTGTTTCTTCTGCCACACTTCCCCTTACTCATCACACTCCAGCACACGGCCTTTGACAGTCTCAAGAAAAGACCAAGCTCTGGCCTGCCTTGGGGCTTATAAGATACAGACTCTGCATGAACGCAAGTCCCAACTCCCTTCTGTGGTTAGCTCTTCCTCACCTTTTAGGCATCAGCTTACATATCAACCCCTCAGATAGATCTTCATTTTTCTAACTAAAAGTGCTTCCAAATCCTCCTTCCTTGCCATTATTCTCCATTTTAAACTTCTTGATTGCCTCCTTATTGCATCTATAGTCATTTGAAATGCTTATTTGTCCATTTACCCGACTTTGGTCTACTTTTCTCCATTAGAATGTAAGCTACATGGAGCTGGGTATCATTTTGGTTACCATTTTTTGTCCAGGACCCAGCACTGTGCTTTGTGGATACTTGTCACTAAAATAAGTTTATCTATGAAGTGCTCTACTGAATGAGTTTTGGCGTCTTTTCCAAGTTGATGATTTTACAATACTGATAGAGTTACTGGCCATCTTAATGACCAAGAAATCTCACTTACATGTCCACATGCTCGACAATGATGCCTTCTCCTTGTCAGTGCGTTGAAAGGCTCTTTGCATTTCATACACATCGTTACTTCATTATCTCGGATCCATCTTGGGGCTCTTTTCCCTAGCTCAGCAGTCTAAAAAGGGAAGAGAGATTCAATTTTAACAGAAAAGAACTGTCGTTTCCTTCCTTCCTGCCTGCCTTCCAAGCACTTTAACAACATTGCTCATACCCTGTTCTGGTAAAGAAGTAAAAGGTTCAAAGAAGTTTAAGCAGTATAAAAAAGGCACTCACTATTACATTCATCTAAGAAGGAATGAGATTCTGTCTAATAGCCAGTTGTGAAGGAAAAAGACTAGATAACAAAATGACCAGATAGATCTTTTGTAATTGCAAAGAGCCTAAAGTTAAGAATTTAATTCAACTTACAGAAACCTCTGACTGAATGTCATTATCCTTTGCAATCGCATTTCTGAAGGTTTCATACCTCTGATGGAAAGCATCGATAGTCTCTTGAAGGGCCTAAAATATAAATAAAATTCAAAGCACGCATTAAAGTATCACATGAAAATTTATTAAAATACTATATTAAGCAAATATCTATGATGGGAATCACTTTAAAAATTAAATGACCTTGCCCTGGCCTGCAAGGCTTGGTGGTTACAGCGTTGGCCTACACACTGGAGGGTCGCAGGTTTGGTTCCCAGTCAAGGGCACATACCTGGGTGGCAAGTCCGATCTTGGCCCCTGACTGGGGGGCGCATGTGGTCGACAACCAACCCAGGTGTCTCTGTCATATTGATGTTTCTGTCTCTCTCCTCTTTCTCTTTCTCTCTTCCCTTCCCCCCCCCTCCCTTCCACTCTCTCTAGGAATCAATGGAAAAAATATCCTCACTCATCGGGTACAGATTTAAAAAAATTTAAATGATCTTGATCCGATGACTACATGTGCACAATACAACAATATCTGCACGTTTGCATACACACACAGAGATTGCCAAAACAAAAACTAAAAATAGAAATAAGGTTTACCTTGATCCATTCTTCTTTGTCTTGTTCAGAACTAAAACAAAACAAAATTAAACTGAATGCAGAGACCATTAATGAGTTACACCTGGTGAATAAAACTATGTTTTAATGTTCTTCCAACTTTCTGGAAAACTCAGGGATGTCCAAGAAAGAGTTACAATTAAAATTAAACAGACTCTCTGGCAATTGAACAAATAAATTCTTGAACAGAGTTTTAGAGGCTCTACTTACTTTGGAACAGATAATTTTTGATGGGGAGAGATAAGTTTACCTTTTACAATAGAATGCCCTGGCATTAAGTTTAACTACCATCATCTAGTTATAGACATTAGGCACTGGATATACAAGCTTCAATTCACCTTTATAAAAGCACATGGGGCCTTTAAAGGCTATGGGCCACAGCCCACCTTAAGAAAGATTATAATTAGCTTTGAGAATCTAAAATATCTTTGTAAGGTTTTAGGGAACTATTTAACACTAGTGCCCTTGTGCATGGATTTGTGCACATTGAAAGGAAATTAATTAGAAGGTGGCCAGCAGGGCGGGACTGGGTGAGATGGGCTGGACATGCCCTGGAGCCAACCTCCCGAGGTCCCTCCCCAGCGGCTACACCTGGGGCGGTGCTGAGGCTAAAATAGCATCTGCAGAGTGAGCAGGGTCCCTCCAGCAGGTGGTGTCCCTCAGCCTGGCCTGCGGGGATTGGGCCGAAACCGGCTCTCCGACATCCCCCAAAAGGTCCTGGATTTCGAGAGGGCGGTTCTTGGGTGACACACCCTGAAATCAGGCTCCCTCCTCTCTGGTTCCAGGGTGTGTCACCTGAGAACCACTGCTGCCAAGTCACTGCAGCTCGGCAGCTCCTGCATCGAGCGTCTGCCCCCTGGCGGTCATAGCTACTGGTCGGATGGTCGCTTAGCCTTTTATATATATATAGATTCCCTTTGATGAACAATTTAATTTTATTCTGCTAGAAGGCTTCAGGCAATACCATACCTAATCAATTACAGATAAAGCAAAACAAACAGTTTAAATGCCTGTAGGAAGGAAGTTGCACAGATTAATGGACCCCAATATTTAATAACGTTTTACTGAGAAAAATTTCCCTTGACTGTAATCAAATCCCCTGGTTTTCCTGTTGAGGCCAATTTTTTTTTTTTTGAGGCCAATTTTCGTAATTCTATTCTCTCTTGCAGGTAGCTTACAGAGCTGGTTGTTGTCATACAACTATCTTAGAACAATCCCCGTTAGTAGACTCTGGACTAAGATCTCCAAAGAGTGGGCTCTGTTTGCGTGTGTTGGGTAGGTGAGGGCTAAGGTTGAGTTCTGCCTGAATGTCACATGCCTTGGTCCCACAGGGATCACACATGCATGAGTCTGGCAGAAGGTTTGCTCCTATGACACTGTCCATCCTTCCAGTACATTTATTTTTGAGTACCACAATGTCCCAAGAATGCTGCTGGAATCTGTAATTATAAAATGAAAGATTCTGCTTATTGTTCATCTGGGGATCCTTGGTTGGTGGGAGGTGTGGTGTGATATCAATCTTTCCCCTCAAAAAAGATTCTCCCTATTGTTGTGCACTGCCCCCACCGAATCAGCTCTAGGACCCTGAGAGCATCCGTGCATGCTTGCTGCTTTTAGCTTTTTAAATGCTAAGGAACTTGACAAGTCTTCAATCCTTTGTAGGTTACACTCACCAGAAACCTCGGAGGGAAAGCTGCCTTCCAACTGATGCCAGACACTCCCGCTTCTCCCGTTTGGGTCCGAGTCCCCAGCGATTCGCCCGTATCTGGAGCTCAGAGTCTGAGACTCCCCCCTGACCGAAAACGACAACCGCGCTCTCAGCCACCAGCCCGCTTTGCGCGCGCACCTCCGCACCTGAGTTTTTTCCACACTGCGCCTCCTCTGAGCCTCGGTGTGCTGTTATTTTTCCTTCTAGTTGAAGAGTCTCTCCTCAGCCAGCCTTCCTGTGGTTCTGGGTGATGTCCGTTCCGTCTTTTAGTTGTATTTTTGAAGTGGTTGTTTGCGGCAGCAGTCTGCGGTGTTTACCTATGCCGCCATCTTGGTCTCTCTGCTTTTAGCTTTTTAAATGCTAAGGAACTTGACAAGTCTTCAATCCTTTGTTTAGTTTACTCACCAGTATATTTTTATATCCATTCAGCAACCAACAACCATTAAATAAAAACTACAGAAACTAAGAATACTTTATATTCTTTTGAACATGGAAGGGTACACAGAGTATAAGAGGTCAGTCTTCAGGCTGACTCATTTAGCAAGAAAAGCAGAGCCCCTTTTTTCCCCCCTCAAGTGGCTTTAGAAGCAAATTCTCTTGAAATATCTCTAAATACATACCCAATTTGGGGTTCCATGTAATCCCACTAACACTCTTACTTTCTGGGACTTTCAATGTTTGTCTCCATTCTTGAGTCATTACAGACCAGATGACAAATAATCACTTAATTTTGATCTTCAATTTACCATATAATCATAAATAGAACTAAAGCAATGATATGAGGGGAATAAAACATTTGAGGAAAATGATCATGTTTCGATAACTAATTGGAACATATTCAATACCGCATATTGAAACTCTACAAAGTGATGACTACCTGCAGTTAAGAAAACTCCCCATGAACCAGCCCCACCCTAAAAACAGCCCAAGCTGCTAAAGAAAGGCTGGAGTCCCTGGTTAGGCACCCCAAGAAGCCTCATAATCTTCAGCTGCTCCGACACACCTCTTGGTTTATAGGTTTGGAAGTATGCTGACATTTCAGAGCTGGCAGCACCTTCATTCTTCCACAATGGAGACTCCTTTAACAACAATCAGAACTAGGGGAGTCCTCCTTGTTGCCAGGTCCAATCACCCAGTGAGTCAACATCTACATTCTTCTCTTGGGTTTGATGGCTGGAGCCCAAACCCCATCATGATAAGGTAGAAAAACCATGATATTCAAAGCCAAGTCCTCCATCATTTTAACTTGTGTTTGAAATGCCACCTTCGAATCCTTAGCTCAGTCCCCTGGCAGCCTGCCACATCTTCCATAACTGTAATTTCACCAGTTCCCTGACTGCCAGGGCACACATTCCTGCTAAAATGATTTACTCTTTTTTTTGAAAGTCTGAAGTTTAAGCTCTTTTGTGGTCACTGAGTACAAATATCCAGGATGAATTCACCTGAGCAGCCAGAACCACATGCTATTGGTGCAAAGGAACAGACGGGCTCTCTCTGACTCTCCACAGATTCTAGGATGTCAGACCATCAGTGCTGGGCCCTGGTCGGTGTTGCTCTGTGGTTTGAGCGTGCACCAAAGGGTCTCTGGTTCAATTCCCAGTTAAGGGCATGTATGTGCCTGGGTTGCAGGTTCGATCCCATGTGTGGGAGGCAACCAATTGAAGTGTCTCTCTCACATCAATGTTTCTCCCTCCCCCCCGCCTCTTCTACTCTCTCTCTAAAAATCAATGGAAAAATATCCTCGGGTAAGGATTAACAACAGCAAAAAGAACCATCAGTGCTCGGATTGGTACTTAACCCTCTGATCTGTGATGTTTTGGAGCCTCCCAATTTTCACCAGGCCAGGCCTTTATAGGATGAATAGATAACAGTCTTCTAAAGCAGGTATTTAAAACCCAACAGCACTCTGTCCTGCAGTGGTTCACGCATGAGGTAGCTGTGATCTACTGCAGTGGTTCTCATATTTTCTTCTTTCCAAACATGGTTATGCTAGGAGGATGGATGCTGGAATTCCAGCTCTTTCTCTTCCATTCAGTAAAGCATGTAAGAGGAACCATCCCTTCAGAATTCCTGGTCACTAGAGGCCACTACAGCCCCAAATGGCCTCCTTCATGTGTCCTCCAACTGTGGCAAGAGAATCATTACCTTTTCCAGCCTGCCTCCTTCGAACATTCTCTCCATCAAAGTGCTAATAAGTCCCATGAATGCAGAGCCTCTGAAGGACTGAGAGTTAAACCTCAACATTAAGGATGGGATAATAAGCATCAATGAACATGTGTGGACCAGAGGAAGATGGAGGGGAAAGGGTTAGGGAGAACCTTTTCCTATAAGACTCAAAATGTTGGCTTAAATGCAACAACTTCATTCTCTGAGCACCTTGTTAATCTAAAGAGTAAAAATAACTTACTGAGCATTAATTTCTGAAGACGACTATCCTAGGCACTGTGGGGGAATCAAAAGGGATGACATGATTCCTGCTTTTTAAGGGCTTCCATCTCTCCACTTATGTCCAACCAGACTGGCAGAGGTTTGTAGCATTCACCTGGGAAAGACTCAGCATTTTCTAATCTACAATTAATTCTGATGATTTTGAAAGCTGTGTGATAAGAATGGCTCTCTTACCTGGCTTGCAATTCCAGTGTTCTCTCTTTCCCAGATACCTGGAAAGTGTGCGGATATTCCTCATTGTGAGTCTCCACAATTTGCATTCCATCTAAGCCGACCCTGGTCCGAACTGTGAATTTGGAGCCCACCAAGCTGAATTTTGGCACACAGTACAGCAACATGTTGTTGAACTGCAAGAAGACAGAACACATATCAGTCAAGAGGAACACAAAGAGAGAAGAAAGTGACCAATACTGAAGGTAGCCCTACACAATATTCCAAGGACTTCCCAAGGGGTACCAGACTGTCTATGTGAGCAAAATTATTTAAATACTATACAGTATTGAGATTTTGTGTTTGCACCCAAATTATCATAGTTTAAAATGCATAGCTTATACTTTCCTTTGTTGGTTCATAAATATTTTATTGATATTTCAATAAACCAATCATTATTTTGAACTATTAAAGAAATTAATTAAATTCAGCAACATTTATATTAAGAACCTTTCATATACCAGCAACTGAAACTATCAACCCATAAAGTTGAAGTACTTAGAGAACAAAATTTCTAATTGTTATATCTTAGAGAGCAATTCTATAATAGCTGTTAGAGGAAAAGTTTAATATTTAGTCATTCTTTTTATCAGTGTATTTATTGTTAAGTTACTATATAGCCAAAATTATTAGTTTAAATTTTATTCAAACATGTGGGGTTAGCACATTGTCAATGTAAAAAAACAAAACAAAACAAAACAAAACAAAAACTAAGTCACTGTTTTATATTGACCCACATCTTGCTTAAAAATTCATCCCAGCCCTAACCGGTTTGGCTCAGTGGATAGAGCGTCGGCCTGCGGACTCAAGGGTCCCAGGTTCGATTCCAGTCAAGGGCATGTACCTTGGTTGTGGGCACATACCCAGTAGGGAGTGTGCAGGAGGCAGCTGATCGATGTTTCTAACTCTCTATCCCTCTCCCTTCCTCTCTATAAAAAAAAAAAAAAAATCAAAAAATCAAAAAAAAATTCATCCTATATGAATTAACAGAAAAGTCATCTATTTTAGTAAAAAAGTCTTTAAAGATTGTTATAGGATCTACTTTTAAAATGAAAAACTTTATTTTGAGCCCAGTCAAATTATGTGTAGTCCCTCTTTTCCAGTCAACAAGGAGCAGCTCCTGCTCATCAGGCCCAAGCAATGAGTGACTTTGGGAGGGCAATTAGTTCCCTTCGAATGTGTTAAAATATGCAAAAGGATGAAAGAGTAAATATTTGGGTTAATTTGTGGGAAGATCCATACCTATATTCCTACTTCATACTTATTGTTTCTAGGGTTACATATATTTTTTAAAGACACGAGCAACTGGAACTTAAACCCTTATGTACCTTGTAACCTCTCATGTCTCAGGATCATTCTTTGTAAAAGTTACAGGTTGTTGACAGAATTCAAAGAGGAAAATGTCTGGTTCTACAAGCTCCTCTCTTTGGCTCCACACAGCCATAAAGACAAGAAATGGTGATGGACAGTTAAAGATATTTCCACATGTTTATGTGATACCATCCTTTGTACTCATTCTGAAAGCCAATTTCTCACCAGTTGTTCCTCATACATTATTTTGCAACTTCCTGTAACCAGTGTCAGAAATTTCATTTCCACAACTGGATAATGTAGAAATAAAAGGATACTAAAATTTTATCAGATATATCTCGACACCACATTTCGCATTTACATTTCTAGAAGAGAACACTAAGGGGATTAATGACCCCCGCCTTTGTCATGTCTGCTGTATTCTAACTATGGCAATCAGAGCCTCACTGTAACACCTGGGATTCAGATTTGAAACCACACTGCAAGGTTCTCAGCACCATCCCAGCTTGATTAAGGCACCAGCTCGCCTGCTACCTGTTCGTGTTTAACATTTCTTTCTCTCTTCTAAGCCTTCCGGAAGGGATTTGGTCACACTGTGAATGGTGCAGGACAAGCTGCACCAAAATGGACAGGGCTCACACATTCAAGATGGCAACAAGAACCATTTTTTTCTGCATACTGAGTGACAAATGTAATGTTCTGTACTCAAGTTCACTTTATAAAATTCAGCAAAGTCTTATTATTTTATAGAAACACAAGTTGATAAATATGGAAGTTCTCAGTATTTGCTTTTTGGAGTTATGCTCATACAAGATGATAGGCTTTTTTAAAAAAAAACACTTATGCTCATACAAGATGATAGGCTTTTTTAAAAAAAACACTCTTTCTTTCTTTCTTCCTTCCTTTCTTCCTTCCTTTCTTCCTTCCTTCCTTCCTTCCTTCCTTCCTCTTTCTTTCTTTCTTTCTTTCTTTCTTTCTCCTTCCTTCCTTCCTTCCTTCCTTCCTTCTTTCTTTCTTTCTTTCTTTCTTTCTTCCTTCCTTCCTTCCTTCCTTCCTTCCTCTTTCTTTCTTTCTTTCTTTCTTTCTTTCTCCTTCCTTCCTTCCTTCCTTCCTTCCTTCTTTCTTTCTTTCTTTCTTTCTTTCTTCCTTCCTTCCTTCCTTCCTTCCTTCCTCTTTCTTTCTTTCTTTCTTTCTTTCTTTCTTTCAGTTTATTGATGTTTAGAGGAAGAAGAAGGGAGAGGGAAAAACATCGTTTGGCTGCCTCCTGCATGCCCCCTACCAGGGATCAAACCTACAACCCTGGCATGTGCCCTGACCTGGAACTGAACCAGCAACCTTTTGGTGCATGGATGATGCCCAACCGAGCCACACCGGCCAGGGCCTGACTATCTTATACTGAACTAGAGGCCTGGTGCACGAATTCGTGCACAGGTGGGGTCCCTCGGGGAGGCCTGCGGAGATCGGGCCCGAGATCGGGCCCCAACTCACGCCCCCAGCCTCTCAGCCCCGCAGCCCTGCCTTGACCTGGCACCACCCCCTCAACTGCTCCACCATCCCACCTGCGGGGCGATCGATCGGGGCTGGGTTCCCCAGGTGCTGAGGGAGCCAGGTGGTGGGCCCTGCCCCCTGCTGCTGGTTGCCATCGGTGGGGCGATTGGGCCCCCGCTCGTACCTGCCTTGACCTGGTGCTGCCCGCTCACCTGCTCCACCATCCCACTGCGTCCCGCTCTCGTCGGGGCCCATCAGGGCCAGCAGCGCCTCCACTGCCGCCCGCTGCCAGTGCCGCATCATTGATGCACGCCATGTTCCATGCCACCCCCTGGTGGTCAGCACACATCATAACAAGCAGTTGAACTCCTGGTCGAACTCCCAGTTGAACAACCGCCCGAGGGGACAATCTGCATATTAGGCTTTTATTATATAGGATGATATATTTCTCTTCCTCTTTCATGTTTTCAGGATTACATTTCCCCTATTATATTCTTCCTAAGTGGAACTTCATATTCATATTGTCAATAACTATATATTAACCTTTTATTACTTAGGTCACAATCTAATGCTAGTCAATAAATACTCCTTTTCTTCTTCCCAGAGATGAAGGTGAGAGCTCTTGAAGGAGACAGAATATTGCTTACAAAGAAGTGGATGCCATATCTGTAAAGGAATTAGGTATCTAGCCCTGCTCCCTCCGTGGACCTTGTTCCTGTGGCAAAAGCCACCGTCACCTTCTCTCTTGGTTCCCATGGACACTGAAAGAGGAAGTTAGAGCAACTGTAACTCTAAGTAGATCAACTTTCCTTTTCAGTGTAGGGGTTCCTCTTTATTCCATGCCCATAGCTCAGAAGCAGATATTGACAAAGCAATCCCTGGCTGGCGAGGTACGCTCTGGAGGTGCCAGGCTGGGCCCAAACCTAGAAGCAAGTCTCAAGTTTATTAAAAGTGTAGGGAAGTGCCTCCTTCTTGATCTCTAATATTCCTCAATTATTTATTTCAAGTTTCTTAAAATGTATTTATTTGAATGAAATAATTCAATTTCATGTCTCAATAGTGACTGTTCCATTAAAGTTTGGGAAAGTAAAAGTACATTGTTGGAGAAATTTCCAGAGCCTAGTCTGTATTCAAAATTTAAATGAGTTGGGGTTGGGGGAGGGTGGGAATCTAAATCTATCAAGCTACAAGGAAATAAGAAATAGAACTCCAAAGGGTCAAGAATAAAACCTCTTGGGTCATTTTATACTTTATAGGATAATTCAGATACTTTTTTTTTTTTTAAACTTTCAGATGTCAGTTGTGGTTATTTACTTAATCAACAGAATACCCTACCATTGATATATACGTATATATGGTGCGGAGATAAGCAAATTTGCAACACACACAAAGATTTGAAAGCTGATATCAGATTCTAAATATGATTTGGCTTTTCAGATAAATGTAACATCCCCAAAGTAGGAAACAGAAAACTGGCCCTCATTTTCTTTCTGGAGAGAAAGGAAAATAAAAATGGTACTTCAGAAGTTTCTACATATGAAAAAACCAAGGATGCTCTATGGGAATTAGAGTGTGCTAGCCAGAGGAGAGACTCTGTGACAAGTACAGTATTAGAGGGGGAGGATTAGAAGAACAAACACTAGAGGAAATGCTTCTAAGATGGTCTTCAAAAGATGAATGTGGCATTTCTAAAATCCCTGCTGTCTCACTTTATTCTCCCTGGAGGCAAATGCATCATGAGAACATGCACTGGAACAGGAGGGTCCTTGCCTCAAAGTTACTACTGCTTTATCCTCCACTTTATCCCCCGCCCCCCCAAAGGCTCTTTGCCCCCTGTCCTCCAAATAGCTGCTTAATTGGGCTTTGCACCAAGGTATGCAACCTAAAACTATTTCCAGAACAATCCTCAAACGTGTAAATTAAACTAAGGCAAGTGGTTAAAAGTTTAACTGCAGAAACTATAACACTAATGTGAAAGAGAAGAAAACTTACCTAAGTACCTAAAGGCTTGGTAATGACAAAGGGAAGAAAGACATTGACTCCAGGCATTTTGCCCAGAAGAGTGTATTATGCATGTCTCTTTAATCTGTATTTCTGATGCTCTGACATCTTTGTTTTTTAAAATATATTTTCATTGATTTCAGAGAGGAAGAGAGAGGGAGAGAGAGATAGAGGCATCAATGATGAGAGAGAATCATTGATTAATTGCTGCCTGCACGCCCCCTACTGGAGATAGGGCCCACAACCCGGGCATGTGTTCTGACTGGAAATCAAACCATGACCTCCAGGTTTGTAGACTGACGCTCAACCACTGAGCAACACCGGCTGGGTGATGTTTTGACATCTTGGGACCTTGCCGACCCTGAAGGGACTGCCCTCCCAGGGTTACCCCATTTCCAGAGCCAGGAAATGACTCACCTGCAAGCAGGCCTTTCCAATGGGAACCAACCTATCCAGAGTCCACATACCCTAAAGCCTCCTTTATCAGGCTCTCACTAGCTGAGTCAGAATTGCCCTGCCCTGATCACCTAGGGCCAGGTCCCTGACAACAGCCCCTAAGCACCAGAACCTGATAAAATTATGTACACTGGCAAATCCTAAACCTGTTCCCCCTGCCTGGCCCATTCCTTCTTGCAGAAATCATAGTAAAACTCTTGCCCATGTTTTCTGCTTGTTCCCTGCCCCCGCCCCCTCCTCCTCCTTTGGGATCTGTAGCATAACCATCTTTTCAATGGCAATCATCTCCAATCTGGTGGCCTCACCACACCTAAACAACAAAATCTACATTTCAAAATAAATAGACCCCTGAACCCTGATAGGACATGTCCCTGATTTATATGTAGGTCTCTTTACAACTTCTGAAAGGTGAAGTGCTTCTGCTGAGCTCAAATGATTTTTATAGTTAATTTAGACAATATCTATGTATTTTTTAAAGTTACTGAAATATAATTTATATACCATAAAATATATTCTTTTAAAATGTATAATTCATGGCTTTTAGGATAGCCATACATTGTGCAGTGACCACTACCATCTAATTCCAGAACATTTCATGACTTCAAATGGAAACCTTGTGTCCACTTCCTCCTCCCACCAACCCTAGGTAACCACTACTTACATCCTACCTCTATGCATTTGCCTATTCTGGACATTTCATATGAATGGAATCATGCAGTGTGGCCTTTTGTGAATGGCTTTTTTCATTTGACACAATGCTTTCAAAGTCATCCACGTGTGAATGGCTTTTTTCATTTGACACAATGCTTTCAAAGTTCATCCACGTAGCATGTATCAGTTTATTCCTTCTTATTGATGTATCATGTTCCACTGCATGGATATACCACATTTTGTTTGCCCATCATCAGTTAATGAACATTTAGGTTGTTTAGACTTTTTTACCTGTATGAATAATTTTGCTATGAACATTCATGCACACATTTTGTGTCGATGTATGTTTTCAAGTTTCTTGAGTTATACAAACTTGGAGTGGAACTGCTGGGTCATATGGCGATCATGTGTTCTTTTGTTCAAAAATGAGACCACTCCTCTGCATGACAATTAGTTCCTAGAAATTTCCCATTTAAGGAAATTATAACCAGACAACAGAAACTTCTAAGCCCCCAATAACAACTCATATTATAATGGTGAGATGACTGCCTTGCAGCAGAAAAGTCAGATGTGAGTAACATCCTGAGACTGGATGGTGTGCCAGTCACTGAGCAGCGTCTATGCCAATGTCTCTCTGTTTCTTTGCCTATAATAACAATCGCAATAATAGCTAACGTTTACTGAGCTATCACTCAACGTTAGCTTTCTGCTACTAAATGTTAGCTATTACGATGATTGTCATATCATTAGATAGGAAAAGGAGCTGGAACTACCAGTGACTAAAAATAAATCGCCTGGATTCCCAGGAGAGATCTTACATGTCAGCCAAGCCCCAGACTAATGGTTATTTCAGGAAGTGCAGGCAGGGACAGGCCTGACTGCAGTGACAAGGAACTATGGAGCAAACTCGTACTTTTCACATACGAATTGTAGGTGCACGTTTTCCAACATAGCTTATATACTTCTTCAAACTAGAAAGGCTAAAAAGTAATGTTTAGAAATGACTAGGAAGAAAACTGTTGTCAAGAAATAATATGTTGACACAATATCCACGAAACAGTACCTTTTAGCCTGTAAGAATGAAAGGAGAAGAAACCAGGTGTGTCATACCTCATACACACACACACACTGCTGGCTATGACCATCATGGAAAGGCTCACTTGTCTTCAGGATGTGTTACCAGAGTAAATTACATATGGCAAATACACAGAAAAATTATAGAAAAATACTTCAAAAATAAAGATTTGTGTCCTTGAAAGAACAACTTTCAGTTACTGAGGACTTTCCCGATGTGGAGTCTTGACAGTGGTGATGGCACCAGGTTAGATACCATTGTTCAGGAGAGCGGGCAAGCATCCTAGTTTTCCAAGATGTATATAACAATGCTTATAAATTATTCTTAAGCAATCTGCTCACACGACAATACTCACTAACAAAAGGTAGCGTTCCTGTGCTGATGTGTTCCGAGCAGCTAGTTTAAGGATCTGTCCTTCTTTTATTAGTTCATTGGAAGGATTTACAATGTCTTCCTCTTCTCCCAGCATTTCATAAATCTCTAAGAGTTTCTTTAGGTTATCCTAAGAAATGAAAACAAAGCACAGCAACATAAAATATAAGGAGGTTTCACCTTAGTGGTTTTTTTTTTTTTAAACATATTTCTTTATTGACTTCAGAAAGGAAGGGAGAAGGAGAGAGAGATAGAAACATCAATGATGAGAGAGAATCATTGATTGGCTGCCTCCTGCACACCCCCAACTAGGGAACAAGCCCGCAACCCAGGCATGTGCCCTTGGCTGGAATCGAACCTGGGACCCTTCAGTCCACAGGCTGATGCTCTATCCACTGAGCCAAGCCGGCTAGGGCACCTTAGTGGTTTTAATAATACAATAACCTTAGCTAAAATATGAATAACTCAGAAGCAATTGGAACTAAGCATAAATTTTGGTATAAAATACGTCACTTATGAGAAAATTAAGAGGTTATTACAGATAACATTAAACAGTTTATAAACAATCCTTTTTGTTTATCTGTACCAATTCATTTTGATACAAACTTTAGATAATATTAGGCTATATTACTGGCAATTATTTAACTAGAAGATTCCCGTCTCCTCTTACCGCTTACCATTTTTCTTATTGCACTATTAGAATGGCTTGCTGCTGTAGATATAATTTCCAGTGATTCTAAATGGATAAAAATAAAATAAAATAAATATGTTATCTTTACTATGCTACTAGATAGCTGAATAACATACACTTTACACTACAATAAGAAGAAATCTGGAAAAAGAAAAAAAGAAAAGAAGCAGAAATCTGAGACCCAAGATCTATAATAATAAAAGCATAATATGCTAATTAGACCAGACGAAGCCAGGGCTACGACAGAAGTCCAGGGTCCTGGGTGCCTGCTGGCAGCCGGAGGAAAGCCTGGGTCCCAGGTGCCAGAGGGAAGCTGGTGCCAGCAACCGGGGGAAGGAATGCCTACTCTTTCGTGCATTGGGCCTCTAGTACATAATAAAAGCAGGAGGCAATTTCCATTTACAAACTGGATACAGATACTCCTCAGGTTATATCGTTTCGTGGTTATGTTGCCATCTCCCATCCTATATAATAAAGAGGTGATATGCAAATTAATCCTCACATCCTCACAAGATGGCTGTCTATGACTAGGCCGGCAGGGGGGGTTAGTGAGGGACAACCAAATGACTTGACAGTGGTGATGGCACCAGGTTAGATACCATTGTTCTGGAGAGCGGGCAAGCATCCTAGTTTTCCAAGATGTATATAACAATGCTTATAAATTATTCTTAAGCAATCTGCTCACACGACAATACTCACTAACAAAAGGTAGCGTTCCTGTGCTGATGTGTTCCGAGCAGCTAGTTTAAGGATCTGTCCTTCTTTTATTAGTTCATTGGAAGGATTTACAATGTCTTCCTCTTCTCCCAGCATTTCATAAATCTCTAAGAGTTTCTTTAGGTTATCCTAAGAAATGAAAACAAAGCACAGCAACATCAAATATAAGGAAGTTTCACCTTAGTGGTTTTAATAATACAACAACCTTAGCTAAAATATGAATAACTCAGAAGCAATTGGAACTAAGCATAAATGTTGGTATAAAATACGTCACTTATGAGGAAATTAAGAGAAGGTTATTACAGATAACATTAAACAGTTTATAAACAATCCTTTTTGTTTATCTGTACCAATTCATTTTGATACAAACTTTAGATAATATTAGGCTATATTACTGGCAATTAT
>NW_005357806.1:1600514-1609164 GCF_000412655.1 Myotis brandtii | reverse complement strand
TTATTATTTATTTACCACAAGTAAAGGTCAGGAATTGTTATCTTTCTTTTAAATTTTTTTTACTGTTTCACTTCATTACTGCTGTGTATGTGCTCCATGTGAGTGACGTAGGTGCTTATGTAGGTGGGTTCCGACTTACGGCGAAAATCATGTTATGTCGCGCCATAGGAACGGATCTCCAACGTAACCCGAGGACCTACTGTACTTTCAAAAGTTCATTTGTAAGTAGATCAATACTTGGAACTTGAAGGGTATTTCCTCATTGACAATTATTAGGCTTACAGATAGATTTAATCCATAATGGAACTTTCAAAATCAGTAAACACCATGTACACTAGCTTGGGACAAGGCCCTCTGCCAGGTGCTTTCATAGGTATTAGGTCAATTACTTCTTATACAACCCTGAATGGAAAGTATATTCGTTCCATTTGACAGATGAAAGAAATGGAGTGTGATGTGTCTTGGCTAAAGTCACACAACTATGATATTAAAGGGCCACATTTAAACCTAAGTCTTCTGACTCGAATTTCTACAACATTTCAGTGGTATTATTTTATTGATTTTATGAGCAATTTAACCACTAAGTAGAACTAACATTCTTTGGGAAAAGACAGCCATAATTCTAGCTTCAGCCAATGCTGATAAAGGGTTTTGCTGCAGGGGTGGGTGGTATGGAGAGATGGCAATGGGAACTCATAGTCTGAGCAAGGTAGGAGGCCTGGGGAAGCTGAGGTCTCCTGCCGGCTCCACCCCAGGGAATGCTCTCAATATTAAGTCAGGTCCTACTCTCTTCCTTTCTTTTATATCTTGTGAATCCTGGTTGGGTTAATTCTGTTACAACAACCTATTGGCTCTGGACCAAATTTTCTGTCTTCTTTGTTCCATTACTAAACAAATTGCACTTTTGTTGCTTTCCCGATTTTTATGTCTCCCTCTGTGATTGCCTTAGAATTTTAGTGTAAGTAGCAATGGGAAATCAAAAAGAGTAATAAAATACCATGTTGCCAATTTTGTCATTTTTGACATTAGCACATAAGAGGAAGTCGGAGTCTTTAAGTATAGAAGAAACTGAATTTTATTTACATTCTGGAGAATTATGCGGATACGGGCAATTCTGTGCATTCCACACAGAATCTATGAGAGAGGGAAACAAAGCAAGACAGGCTGGGGCCATTGCCCAGGAGACCAATTTGAGTAGCAGTGGTAACTCCCACCTCCAGCCCAACCACCAGTTCTGCCACTAACACCAAGAACTCAGGCCAGATGTGTGGAAAGTGGAGATGAATTAAAAAGTGAAAGACAGCAAGTCAGGAAAGTTCTAAACGGAAGAGGGAGAAAGGGGAGAAGAGAAGTTCCTGTGGTCACTGACTCACTTGGATGGTGGGAGAATCAAATCAGAGCCTGTGTTCAAAAAAAATACCCAGGCTCCTAGACCAAAGATTGTGTTTTGTGATCCTCATCTCTTATCAAGGCACACTTATAATGGAAGACAAGAAATTATTAGAGGAAGTAGCAAGGCTTTAAGATTATACACCAGTATTGTTAATACTTGTTGAATACAAACCCAATTCTATTTCTTAACTTTCATTCTTACTTTCACAGCTAATAGATTTTTAAAAAATATACTTTTATTGATTTCAGAGAGGAAGGGAAAGGGAGAGAGAGATAGAAACATCAATGATGGGAGAGAATCGTTGATCGGCTGCCTCCTACATGCCCCCCACTGGGGATCGAGCCCACAACCCAGGCATGTGCCCTTGACCAGAATCAAACCCACGACCCTTCAGTCTGTACGCTGATGCTCTATCCACTGAGCCAAGCTGGCTAGGGCACTAATAGATTTTTTTAAAGTACACAAGAAAGTAACATTATTGAAACCTTTAAGCTTTAAAGAAAGCCTTTCATTTATTATCTAAAAGACATACATGACAAGTCTTCTATAAAATAAAAGACAACTAGCAGAATAGGAATAACGTTTTATAGCATCATTTTCTCTTCTGAACAGGTAAAGCCAACACTGCTTAGGTTATTTTGAGATAATAAATGCCATCTCATCTTTCTCGGTATGCATCAACCTATCTAATTAACCAGCAGCACTAGTAATTCCGATGGTTGTATTCTTCCTGTGAGAAGGTAATTGTGTATTGCCATCCCAGATGTCTCTAAGACTATAGTTTGTTTGCTTGTTTTGTTAATCCTCACCCTAGGACATTTTTCCCATTGATTTTTAGAGAGAGTGGGAGGAAGGGGGGAGGGGGGACGGAAAGAGAGAGACATCGATGTGAGAGAGACACATTGATTAGTTGCCTCCCGCAGGCTCCAAGTTCCAGGCCGGGGATCAAACCTGCAACCCAGGTATGAGTGGGGGGGGACGGAAAGGGAGAGACATCAATGTGAGAGAGACACATTGACTAGTTGCCTCCCGCAGGCTCCAAGTTCCAGGCCGGGGATCAAACCTGCAACCCAGGTACGAGCCCTGGACAGGAAATCAAACCCACAACCCTATGGTCCGCAGGCCGACGCTCTAACTACTGAGCCAAATGGGCCAGGACTTTAAGACTATAGTTTTATATTTCAGAGTTAATGATTAATGAGAAGCCAGCATGAGAAATGTGATTTGCATTGCTCCAAAGTGCTTGCCTAATTGAGGTGCTGTTAACAATATCCAGTGAGATTATTTCCTGGCACCAATATTTTCCTGAAGTGCCTATCAGACCTATATCTTGCGTTGGAATCACAAAGCTGCTTGGCCACTACGTTATCCCATAGTGGAAAAGAGCGGGGAATGCATTTACTTTTCGCATCATTCCAGTCTGGAGAGTCAGGGGG
The DNA here is from genome assembly GCF_000412655.1 of Myotis brandtii. Lineage (NCBI taxonomy): Eukaryota > Metazoa > Chordata > Mammalia > Chiroptera > Vespertilionidae > Myotis > Myotis brandtii. Next base: position 1,606,335 of record NW_005357806.1, on the reverse strand, counting down.
CAATTTCCGCAGGTAGTCCTTCAGGAGCATCTCGTACCGAGGAATCCGCTGAACGGGCTCCAGCATGTGGTGCTGCAAGGTCAAGTTCCCACAGACCTTCTGTTTCTGTAATTAGAAAGGTTTGTAAAGAAAGATTTAAAAATTAGGTTAGCTAGTTGAAAAATGTAATACAGAGCTTTCATCAAGGGCAGTATCTCCCTACAAAGTACAGTCTATGTATCATCTGCATTAGATATAACTGCGGTACTATTAAAAATAGGAATTTTAAACCCCATCCGAATCTATGAAACTATGATTTTGAGGTTAGGGCCTGGGCATGTGCATTGGAATCCCTGATTCTTCCATTGCAGTTTGAGGACCACCAACCAAGGGTAAGAACAGAAAGGAAAATCAAGCAGCATTTTAAGCAAGAAAATTCCAGATTGCTGGCAACCACTTCAATTAGTCATTACAAGTCTGTGTGAGGTCATATTATTAAATCATACTGTAGAGATTTTCAAAAGAAGCATCTACTATTTAATGAGCTTCACTAAGAAAAATTTTATTAAATGATTTTGGACTCAGCAGAAACTATTTTATAATAAGGCCACCACAAACATCATTTCCTTTGAACTTAAAAAGACTACAGAGAATGACAAGATCTGATCATTTCATTATCTGTCAGAATTTTTCCATTTTTCATTAGGTCATGGCATTCTTTTCCATTAGAAACCAAACTCCTTAAATAGATTTTTTTTTTCTGCGTGAAATCGAGTCTATAGCATTTGTTTTCAATAAGCTGTTGACATAAGAAAGGGAAAAGATTCCTTAAAAAGTAAGATGTGTTCTTGTTCATATTAAACAAAGCATGAATCTTTTTAACATATTTATTCAACTCATAGCATGATTAAGGCAAGGTTATACAAGTCATATTAAGACACGGTTAGCAATTAAAGCAAACAAGAAACCAAAGGCTTCACAGAGAAAGGAACATTTAACCTGAACTTGGATGAGGGCAGGCTTTGGGTGGGAAGGCACTCGAGGAAGACCAGGAGGCAAATGAAGATAGAGGGACCTTGGAGAACAAGCCCAAGGCAGTGGGGCATGAAACATGGTCAATAAAAGGGAATAATGGAGTTTTGTTAGCAAATAATATATTTGTATGGAAACAGGATGAAGAAGAAATAGTAATCTGGTGTAATAATGTCCAACTGAGTGTAGTATTGTTTCAGGTTTTCATGCAGGGGAGTGATATCGTTAGAGGTCTACTAAGATCAGCCTACTGCAATATGGCTTTAGGAAGATGTGGGGAAGCTAGTTTGGAAGTCATTTTAGACCAGGAAATGTAAAAAGAGTATTGTAGACCAGGAAATGTAAAAAGAGCCTGAAATTAGCGTGGAAGCTGAGGGGTAATGGCTTTGCTTAATAAATATTAATGGGCCCTAACTGGTTTGGCTTGGTGGATTGAGCGTCAGCCTGCAGACTGAAGGGTCTCAGGTTCGATTCCAGTCAAGGGCATGTACCTTGGTTGCGGGCACAACCCCCGGGTGGGGAGTGTGCAGGAGGCAGCTGATCGATGTATCTCTCTCATTGATGTTTCTAACTCACTATCCCTCTCCCTTCCTCTCTGTAAAAAATCAATAAAATATATATTTTTAAAAATAATAAAAATAAATAAATAAATATTGTTATAAGTTTAGTGATCTCTTTTGACTTTCTCTAACAAACATATTACACACACACACACACATCAGAGAAAATATTACTGATCCCAAAATTTGTACATAAAGAAACTGTGGCTTAGGAGAGTTAGGACAGCTTTCTGAGGTAAAATGATTGTAAGTGGCAGGCGAGGATTCTAAATTAGGTTAGCTGATTCTCAACCCATTGCGCCTTTCACAGTCTCATCATTTCCTCATAATATGGAGATGACAGACATTGTAGAGACAGATTTCTGATTTGGTAAAATAATGACCACCATCACCAGCATCGTGCAGTGAGCACTTATTATGCAACAAGCTCCATGGTAAGCACCTTAGATACAGTATCGCCAGGCAAACAGAGAGAAGAGGAAACACAAAAGAGAGCAGTCAAGGAGCACAGAATTCCCAACCCCAGAAACGTATGTGATCTAAAGAATTTTTAAAAAATATTTAAACTCTGACACAGAATAGTTATTAACAACTTCGACTAGAGAATCAAATAGAAATTACTATGGTATTATTAAAATGTATTATTCAGGTGTCACAAAAAATTAAAAAAAAATTTTTTAATCATATAAAGTCACAAAAAAATCCAGAATAATTATATTTCTAAAATATCAGAATTTATAACAATCATTCTTTTTAAACAATGTTCTTATTGATTTTAAAGAGAGGGAGGGAGACAGAAATATCAATGAGAGAAAAACTATAACCATCATCTATATATTGTTGGGGGTAACCAGGCCTGCAGGGGAGGGCCATTGGGGGCAACCAGGCCAGCAGGGGAGGGCAATTGGGGCATTAGGCAGGGAGACAGGTGAGTGGTTAGGAGCCAGTGGTCCTGGATTGTAAGAGGGATGTCCGACTGGATCGGGCCTAAACCGGCAGTCGGACATCCCCCAAGGGGTCCTGGATTGGAGAGGGTGCAGGCTGGGCTGAGGGGACCCCCCCCCTCCTGTGCACAAATTTTGTGCACCAGGCCTCTAGTTCTTTATATTCACTTCTATTCATTTCAACATTTCAACCTCTGAAAGAAAGCAAGAGAGGCACAGAACTAAATGGGAATTCACTTTGTAATTTACATGGATCCTAATAAAAGCACTCTCTTGCTCTCAAAAGCAAATGGAGAATTTACTGCTCAACACATGGCCTATGCTCAATATTTTAATTTTGCAGAGATGGTTTTTACATAATTCAGAGTTGAAGGAATTTGGCTAGGTATCTCAAACAGATATCACAATCTAAATTTTATATCTAGAAACTTTATGATTTGGACAGAACAACTGCTGCATAGCCTTAAACAAAAGAGTCATATTACCTGAATTTCTTCAACTACTGATTTGAACTGGGGAATACGCTCTGTCATGTTTTTAACCAATTCCATTGCGTTATCAAATCCTTTCACATATTCTCCATACATCTTAAGGAATGGTGCCAATTTCTGGAGGATGTCACCAATTCTAGGAGTAGTTTCCCTGTATAAAATATAGAAACAAGTCATTAAGATTTTTTATAGAATGAGTGAATTAACAGGACTTCAAAAGAAGTTATCACCTTTCTACACACACCCTATACTTAATCGGATTCACTCTGCTATGAGATTGGTAGAGAATGAAGGAAGGTAGAGAATTAAACAAAGTTTAGGAATGAAGTAGTAAAAAGCGATACTAAGAAAATCTTCAAACTCCATATAACTCATAACATTGTATCTTCACTAGTAAAAACAGTTTGAAGAGATGAAACCCTTTTAAAGTTGAAAACGTACACCTTCTATTATTGGTCTATAGCATAAAAATTTAGCCCAAATATTTGGCTACAGCTCTGTGTAACATAAATATTTCAATTTAAAAGCTGAATAACACAGCATCTAGTATGACTGCCTTAGACATATCATTTGCTATCTACTCCTTACCATTCTTGCATTCGTTTCTCCAGTTCTGGCAATAGGAATTTACTATGGAAGGCATTTATTGATGAAATATTAGAAAAGATTTTATTCACCATCTCTGCTGGAAATGAGCCTCGATTGGCCTCTTCCAATAGTCTGCAATAAAATACCTGAATAAGAGAATAGAGCAAACATTACTTCAAATTTATTGGTTTACCACCTGGCACTGTGCTATGCACATAGTAGGTTCTTTAACAACTTTTTGTTGAATAAATGGAAAAGTTCATGGTTCAAGAAATCAATCATTTTTGAACTACAGGACTGAGGATGTACTTTGGTTAAGAAGAACCAGGAATTAGAATTAGGAAACTTTGCCTCTTTTTGTGGGATGTTAACCATTTTTGTGCCAGAGAATTTCCAACTGAGGTTAACAGAATTTACCCTTCGAATCCATAAGTAGAATTAAGAGATTAAAAAAAAAACAAACTTTACATACACCTCATAATTGTGGCATTTTCCACTCCTGTTTATGTTTTGAATGATTTTTATGTCCTTTACTATATATTGCCTTTACTGGTATTGTCATTTGTTGGCATACGTCTCTTTTTTTCTATTAAAACTACACAACTTGGGGAGGGAAGACATCATAATTTAGTTTCTATAGAAGAAAAGTACTTAAAAAATAACTGGTCAGTGGATGAAAAAAGAATATTTCAGTTCTCTAATGTTTTCCTACTTTTTAGTAAAAAGTGTCACAAAACTTCAAACACTGGTATTAGGACAAAAAAAATCTTCTCCTGCATATGGATAATAATAGGTATCATAAAGACAAAAAAAAAAAAATCTGCAATCTTAGCTATACTCCACTAGGGCTACTATACCTCTTGCCATTCTGTTAAATGTAGGCAGAAGGAGGTCTGGTCTTTCATAATGTCCAGATGGTTGTTAATTTTCTAAATTCCCCTCCACTGCATTTTCTTAAGGCAAAAAGAACACAAAATTATGTCCCTAGAGACTCCAATAGATAGGATATTGTAGTAATTAAGAGTCTAAACTTCTCTATCGTCAGCAACAATAGCTGAACAAGCTAATGTGGCTGGGGAAAAAAGATGGAGGACACATCCGATTTTTAAAAAAGACATATCTCCCTTATGGGAATAACTAAAAGTTTCAGGTCTGTGATCCCCGTGAAGAAAAAAGTTGTTTCAAAGATACAAACTCAAAATAACTTGATTGACATGGAGAAATTCTTTGGAAAGTTGCAAACTCATTATTTCAAAGAACACAGTGTTAACTCGGCCCCTGGGGGCTCACTGTAACAGGAACTCTAGGAACTGATGAGAGGGAGCATGCACAGGACAACCTGCTCCCATGAAGTTCCAGTTTTCCAATGGCAGAAGAGGACAATTCTTCTTACAGCTAATGCTCAAGCGTGGCAACTCTCTCTTCTAATAAGAGGAGTCTGTATTAGCAGACAATCTACCAATTATCTTGTTCTTTTATCACTGAAGCAGGATTAAGAGACCTTAGTTTTCAATAGTTACTCTTACAATACATTTTAAAGTGTTTTCACAGAATTAGAACAAATATTTACATGGAACCACAAAAGACCCCAAATAACCACAGCAATCTTGAGAAAGTAGAACAAAGTTGGAGGAATCACAATACGGGATATCAGACTATAATACAAGGCCATAGTAATCAAAACAGCAAGGTAGAGACTTATAGACCAATGGACCAGAATAGAGAGCCCAGAAATAAACCCACATCTTTCTAGTCAATTAATATTCGACAAAAGAGGCAAGAACATGCCATGGGGTAAAGATAGTCTATTCAAAAATATTGAAAACTGGACAGACACATGCAAAAAAAAAAAAAAATGAAACTAGACCACCTCTCACACCACACACAAGAATAAACTCAAAATAGATTAAAGACTTGGATGTTAGACTTGAAACCATAAAATCCTAGAAGAAAATATAGACAATAAAATCTCGGACATTTCTCTTAGCAATATTTTTTCTGATATATCTCCTTGGGCAGGGAAACAGAAAAAATAAACAAATGGGACTACATCAAGCTAAAAAGTTTTTGCACAGGAAAAGAAACCATCAGCAAAATAAAAAACAAACCACTGAATGGGAGAGCATATTACCAATAGTAACATCCAATAAGGCAGCAGTTCTCAATCTGTGGGTCGCGACCCCTTTAGGGGTCGAATGACCCTTTCACAGGGGTCGCCTAAGACCAT
>NW_005357806.1:1599489-1600425 GCF_000412655.1 Myotis brandtii | reverse complement strand
AGTAGCAAAATTACAGTTATGAAGTAGCAATGAAAATAATTTTATGGTTGGGGGTCACCACAACATGAGGAACTATATTAAAGGGTCGTGGCATTAGGAAGGTTGAGAACTACTGCGATAAGGGTTTAATATCCAAAATTTATAGAAAACTTATACAACTCAACACCAAACCTCCCCCCAAAACAATCCAATTAAAAAATGGGCAAAGGACCTGAATAGACACTTCTCCAAAGAGTAAATACAGATGGCCAATAGACATATGAAAAGATGCTCAATGTCACTAGTCATCAGATAAATGCAAATTAGAATCACAATGAAGTATCACCTCAACTTTGTCAGAATGGCTATCATCAATAAATCAACAAGTGTTGGTGAAGTTCTGAAGAAAAGAGAACCCTCGTGCACTGTTTGTTGGAATGAAGCTTGGTGCAGCCACTGTGGAAACCAATATGGAGTCACTTCAAAAAATTAAAAATGGAACTGCCTTATGACCCAGCACTGAAAAACCCAAAACTAATTTGAAAGAATATATGTACCTCTATGTTCATTGCAGCATTATTTACAATAGCCAAGGTTTGAAAGCAGCCCAAATGCCCATTAGTAGATGAGTGGATAAAAAAGCTGTGATACATTTACACAGTGGGATACTACTTGGCTATAAAAAAAGAAGGAAATCTTACCTTTTGCAATAGAATGGATGGATCTGGTGAGTATTATGCTAAGTGAAATAAGCCAGTCAGAAAAAGACAAGTACTGTATGATTTTATTTGTACATGGAATCTAATGACCAAAATAAACTAACAAACAAAATAGAAATAGACTCATAGATACAAACTGACAGCTGTCAGAGGGGAGAGGCATTGGTGAAAATGGTGAAAGGTTAAGCAAAAACAAAACAAAACAAACAAACAAAAAACCACACACACACACAAAAAA
>NW_005357806.1:1582337-1599250 GCF_000412655.1 Myotis brandtii | reverse complement strand
ATCCCCAGTGGGAGGTGTGCAGGAGGCAGCTGATCGATGTTTCTCTCTCATCGATGTTTCTAACTTTCTATCTCTCTCCCTTCCTCTCTGTAAAAAAATCAATAAAATATATTAAAAAAATATATATATATAAATAAATAAAAATAAAGAAATACCGGGAGAAAAAAACAACTTTCTTTGCAAATGTGCATCTGAAATAACACTCAAGGCTCTACCAGGATGAAAGTACAAAATGTGATAAAGTAGATTCACATATTCAACAAATACTGACTGTGCAACTTTACATCAGTCACTGTATTAAACATTTCCTACAAGGCTGAGCAAGTGAACTCTCAATATCCCTTCTGGCCCTATGACTGCAGCCACTCAGGTCATGCTCATAAGACTGAACAGCAAACAAGCCAAACAGAATCAGTGATATATTCATGTTAGTATCACATCAGAATCACAATCTCTCATTTAGATTATCATAGAAACGTAGCATAGAGAATCACAATAATGGGTTGAAAGACATGGATAAAAGACACTTGTGACTTGTACGAAAAGTCCATCAGTCTGCTCTTTATGAAGTATAACACTTTATACCCAGTGAATTCACTGATAAACCTAGAAATGTTATAAATTTCCTTTCACTGGCCAAAAATGGTCAGCTCCTCCTCTGTAGTTTCTAAAAACTTTATTAAGTTAAAGTAATGTATAGTGCTGAAGATTAAAATAATTCTGAAATGGAAAATATTACCTGATCTAAGAGGTCAAGTCGGTTGACGTAAGCTCTTTCTGTAAGCAACAGTTCATTGGCTATGTTGTGAAGTTTTTGCTCATTTGTCTCCTACAAATAGAACAGATATGCACATATTAGGAAATAAAGCTTGGACAATATTTCTCAAGTAATAAACTCCTCATCGAATGGTTTGATTAAAACAGTTTTCTCAAGCTTCTCAAGTACCCAATTCCTTTCAGCCATCGAGGAACATCCAACCAGAAAGTGAGAAAATTAGAAATGGGCAATTTGCTAGATATAATGTGTAACAACTTTTTTTTTAAAAAAAAGGATGGTTTATTGATTTTTAGAGAGAGAATGGGAGAAGAGAGAGACATCGATGTGAGAGAGCAACATCGGTCAACTGCGTCCTGCACACCCCCTGCTAGGGATTGAGCCCGAACCCGAGGATGTGCCCTTGTGTGGAATCGAAGTGGCAATCTCCAGGTTCACAGTGATGCCCAACCAACTGAACCACACCAGTCAGGGCCGGTAACAACTTCTCCTGTGATGCCTGTAGCAGTCAGTTACCACTATCACCCATCTTTGCCTTGAAACATCTTTTAAGTTTTCCGGTTCCCAGACACAATACTTTTCTTGTTTTTCCCCCACCTCTCTTTGGAAATGATTTCATCATTCTCTCAGTCATCTTCTCTAATTGTCAGCTTTATGCACAGAACTTTTTGCCCTTGCAAAAAAAACATTTCATTGTGGAAAATTTCAATCTATAATAATAAAAGGGTAATATGCTAATTAGACTGGACATCATTCCGGACGAAGTCTGGGCCGGAGGGAAGCCTGGGTCCTGGGTGCCAGCAGGGTAATATGCTAATTAGACTGGACATCATTTCGGACGAAGTCGGGGCCGGAGGGAAGCCTGGGTCCTGGGCGCCAGCGGGAAACCAGTGCCAGCAGCTGGGGGAAGGAAGGCCTACTCTTGCATGAATTTCATGCATCAGGCCTCTAGTCATATATAAAAGTAGAGGAAAGAGTAAAATGAACCTCCATGTGTCCATTGTGGAGATTCCATAGTCATCAATTCATTGTTAATCTTGTTTAATCTATGCAGCTGGGGGAAGGAAGGCCTGCTCTTGCATGAATTTTATGCATCAGGCCTCTAGTCATATATAAAAGTAGAGAAAAGAGTAAAATGAACCTCCATGTGTCCATTGCGGAGATTCCATAGTCATCAACTCATTGTTAATCTTGTTTAATCTATACCACCTACCTTCTTCTACCCATTTTGTTTTTTGAGAGAGAGAGAAACATCAATCAGTTGCCTTCCATATGTACACCAACTGGGGATCAAACCCATGACCTGGGTATGTACCCTGACCTGGAATCGAACCATCACCTTTTGGTATACAGCATGATACTCCAACCAACTGAGCCACACTGGCTGGGGCCTTTTATCCATATTTTAAAATTAAACCCACACTTTATTATTATTATTTTTAAAGAAGAAAGGGGAAATGGGGTATTAAATTTCAGAAGTGAGAATGGGTGATTTATAGGTAGTTGAGGGAGAGGGGAACATACACGGCAGGCAAATTCTTTTCGTTCACATTCCTTTTATTTTTTTAAACATATTTTTATTGATTTCAAAGAGGAAGAGAGAGGGAAAGACTGAAACGTCAATGATGAAAGAGAATCATTGATCGGCTGCCTCCTGCATGCCCCCCACTGTGGATTGAGCCCACAACCCAGGCATATGCCCTTGACTGGAAGCGAACCCAGGAGCCTTCAGCCCACAGGCCCACTGAGCCAAATTGGCTAGGGCTCAAATTCTTTAAAAAAATATATTTTTTCATTGATTTTTAGAAAGAAGGGAAGGGAGTGGGGGAGAGAAAGAGAAACATCGATCAGCTGCCTCCTGCACACCCCCCACCAGGGATCGCACCAGCAACCTGGGCATGTGCCTTAACTGGGAATCAAACCAGCAACGTTTTGGTGCACTGGACATGCCCAATCAACTGGGCCATACGGGCCAGGGCAGATATTTACTTAAATATATCTGTGTAGACCCCTGCTAGTTCCATGAGGATAGGAACAGTTTTTTCCTTATTAACTATCTCCTGCGTCTACCACATGCTCCAATAAAATATTGACACGCAATAAAATATTTTAAGTTTCACATACCTAACTATTGTTGGACACTTACTACCACTTTGACATAGTGTTAATGTAAAAGTAAACTCATCTTTTCTGGAAAACACCATCTCCAAACTTTACCATCTTGGCAATGGTGCCATCTCTTTCTGGTTATCTGTCTTTGGCATCTTGAATTACTTTAAACTTAGTTCCCTACCACAAAACCCAGTCAGCTACCAACTCCTCTCATGCCATTATGTCTTTCTGTTTATTTCTCTCTCTCTCTTTTTGCTATTATGTCTTTAGCATCCATCCCTTAAGTTTTCATCGCTGCTACCCTGTTTTTCTCAAGATCAGGCCAATCAATAGTTGCCAAATGCTCTGATTCCACTATTTTTGGCTCTAACCCACCTTGTTTCTGCCGTATGAAGAGTGTTTCTAAAACTCCACTTTGCCCAGGTAACCCTACTTTCCACAGAAAGAGAAGCCTTCAAGAGTCCTCTCCTCAATGACAGGATAAAATCCAGATTCTGGGTACCATTCAGGGTTGTTCAAACCTGGTCACTTCCTCAAACTTCTCTCTCACTGTATCTTCACAGGCACACTTTCCCCCAAGCACACTAATCTATCCACCTTCATCGAAACATGTCCCCAGCCATCCCCAAACCTTTCTTTTATCCCCTCTGTCTGGCACATGCTCTCGCTGTACCTCTGTAGGTGTTTAAGACTTATCTTCCTTTTGATGGCCGGCTGAATTTCCAGCCCTTGTCTATGGAGTCTTCTTTAACTATCCAAAGCCCTTCGGCTTGGTCCTATTAAAACACATTTTATATTTTATACCTAAAATATGTTTTTTATTTAGAAAGTTCTACCTACTTTTCTGAGATACCCTTTCACTCTAGGAAAGTATTAAGTATAACAAAGGTTTAGTAAAAACTCTAGTACCAAAACAGACCAAAGTATATTTTAACCAGGGTTTAATTTGTGTAAATGTTATATTTTTAAACTGTATAAAATACTATTAAGCTGTAAGAATGCTTCACTGTATTCAACATATAGGACAACTACTTACGTTTTATAGGCAGCATCTATTCTAATGTGGAAAATGACCAAGCTGCTTCTTACAGCAGTACTGAGCTGAGGTATTTTTATGTGAAGTCTTTAGGTAAAGTAACTAATACTGTTTAAATAATTTGTGGTCCCAGAAATACTGAAATAACAACTATGTAGTCAGCAAATCCCCCAACTAGTCAAGGTTTTGTTTTAACTTAATAAATTTAGGGTAAAGCACTAGCATTGTTACTTACCTGCCTGGTATCCTTTCCCCCCATTTTTTTAAAAATCCTCACCTAAGTATATTTTCCCATTGATATTTAGAGAAAGTGGAAGAAAGAAGGAAAGACAGAGATAAACATCAATGTGCGAGAAACACATTAACTGGTTGCCTCTTGCACGTGCCCCGACCAGGGCCTGGGCTGGAGAGGAGCCTGCAACCAAGGTACATGCCCTTGACCAAAATCGAACCCAGGACCCTTTGGTCCACAGGCCAACACTCTATCCACTGAGCAAAACTGGCTAGGCCTCCCCCAATTTCTTAATGGTATCCAGACTTGGTTCACGTAACTCACCACTATGTAGCCTTTCTTTTTGGGGAAGTAACCACTGTCCTCCCAGATTAAAAGGGGGGCCCTTATTGGTGTAACAATAACGGGTACACAGTGATTGGTTCAGGAAACAAGGAGACATGAGGAAATGTGTACAGCAGAGGGGAAGAGGAGGTTCCCTACTCTTAAAGGAAGAACCACGAAAAAAGCGCTCTCCCTTTGCTGCTCCATGTAAATGTGGGACCTATGTAGGCTTCAGTGTTGAGCAGCCATTCCATAACCACAGAGGTGAAGCCAATAAAAGTCGCCATTGTTTAAGCCAGGTCGAGTGTTATTGTTGTTATCTGTAGCATTCTGATTAATACAGAAAACAGATACTATGAAACAGATGCAATATATTCCATGAAATTTAAAAACTTTCAAGTAATTTTTAAACAATTACTACTTATAGAGAAAGTAAAATACTTAATGACCTAAAAATGTGACTTTGAAACTGTTACTAAGTGAACACAAATACACATTAAATACATAAGAAATCTGTCAACATTTCAGGGAAAGATAAAGCTCTATGTTATTCCACACACAGGAAATAGTGATCTGCATCAATACTACAAGATATTTGTGTTTGCTTTGTTTTTTTAAAGCCAGATTTATTGATATAATGTACAAGTGATAGTAAAACTGACCCTTTTGGTATAAAGTTTTAGTTTTGACAAATGCTTGTCATCATGTCACCACCACCCCAATCAAGGTGCAGAACACTTCCATCGACCTCATCTCAAGTCTCTTTGTACATCATTAGATTCCTTGTTCGTTTATTTTGATTTTTAGATCCAATTGTTGATATGTATTTATTGCCATTTTATTGTTCATACTTTTCCTCCTCCTCCTCCTTCCTCTTCTTAAAGAATACCCTTCAACATTTCATGTAATACTGGTTTGGTGGTGATGAACTTCTTTAGTTTTATTCTAATAGTAGCAATGTATCTTTTTGATTTGCATTCTTTTATATGTTCTAGTTCTGACAAATATCTTAAAAAAAAAAGATCCTGCAGCATGTGTGCTATAATAAAATAATGTGTCTTTTATTTGTCAGAATCCATTAACCAACAGGCCAGACTGTCTATTATTGCCACGAAATGAAGCCACCCCTGAAGTCTTCCACATCCTATGGGATCCTAGGACACTTATATGCAACAATCTTTTGCTGACTGCAAATCTTATTTTAGCTGAACATGGCAAATTGTGGGTATCCTGGTAATATTTTGCAAAATCCAAGGGGATAACAGCAGTTATTAACAAAAGCTATGTTCCTTCCACACAGATGGTCTTCTAACGTTAGGTCCCTTACCTTGCCAACACTAACACAAAGATAAGCAAAAGTAAGCTTGCTGATGGGTTTAATCACTCACGTAGGTTTGTGAAAAATTACTAGGGATTTTGTGGTTGAGGTCAGGAAATCACTGACTCAGTGGAGCCTTGTTTTAGGTCAATCAAAACAACAATAATAATGCCACTGTAAAACTATCTAATCCTTACAACGTCTTTGTAAAATAGATACCATTACTATTCTTATTTTACAGGCAGTACCATACACAGAACAAAACAAAATCCCCAAGCTCAAAGAGATCTGGGAAACTTGCCCAAGGTCACTCGGTTAGAAGGTAACTGAATCAGATTCTTATCTGTGGTATGTGATTTTAAGTAACTATTCACTAAAAGTTGGCTCTCACTCTAACCTTTCTTTGCAACAGAAAAACAAAAACAAAGCTGCATTAGTGCCTACAAGTGAACAGACTAACAAAATACTCTATCCACTTAAAAATGGAATACGGTACCTACTACACATTTTAATTTGTTATTTTTTCAATAAAAATTCTACTCAGCCCTGGCTGGTGTGGCCCAATGAATAGAGTGTTGGCCCAAGTGTTGAAGGGTCTGGGGTTCGATTCCTGGTCAAGGGCACATACCTGGGTTGCAGGTTCAATCCCCAGCCCCTGTTAGGGTATGTGTGGGAGGAAACCATTCAATGTCTCTCTCACATCAATGTTTTTTCCTCTCTCTCTCTCTACCTCTTTCCTTTCCTCCCTTCCACTTTCTCTAAAAATCAATGGAAAAATACATCCTCTGGTTAGGATTAACAACAACAACAACAAAATTCTACTTAAGGCTGACTTTTCAGCATTTTAGTACTAATTATCAGGTATAAAAATTCATATTTCATGTAATAATATAATGGTTTCTGATTTTAAAAATTAATTTAGTTACTAAAATTAGTTTAGTTACTAAAACTCATCTGTGAGTACCTTTAGGGAGAAATATACAATCCCTCTGCATGCATGGGGTTCTTATTATTCTATCAGACTTATGCTAAAATAACGGACAAAGTAGTTATAAAATTGTTGGTACATTGGGGCTGTAGCCTGATTTTTTTAAAAATAGTTAAATAGGTAAAGTTATATAATATTGATTCTTATTGTTTTCCACTTCCAAAGTATATAACCCCTACTTTGTGCTTAGCACTTTACTAAGAAGTCTTGTGATTTATTCTTGTGACTCCTTGGGAAACAATAATAGTTACACAATACTGATTAAGAAGTAATCCTATCAGATTCTATTGGAAGCTAACACACAGGCTTGACTTTTCAAAATAATGATAAATATGTTATTTTAGAAGCATCTTACTTTTGATATCTCTCTATACAATATACTTGCATATTGAAAGCTGATTCTCAGAGTATTATTGCCTCAAACAAAAATACACTAGAGTAGCCCTGGCTGGTGTGGCTCAGTGATTGGAGTCCTGTCCTGTGCACCTAAGGGTCTCAGGTCCGATTCCCAGTCAAGAGAACATACCTGGGTTGCATTGGGGTGCACGTGGGAGGCACATAGGTGTCTCTCTCTCCCTCTCTCTCTCTCTCTCTCTCTCTCTCCCTCCCTCCCTCCCTCCCTCCTCCCTTTCCCTCTTCTAGAAAAAAAAAGTCAATGAAAAAAAGATCCTCAGGTGAGGATTAATAACAACAACAAAAATGCATTTGAGTATATGTCAAGTACCAGATCTGAAAAAATAAGATACACTCTTCTTATAAGCATAGACCAACCAATTTACTCTTCTCTGCTGCCCTTCGACTTCTCTCTGCTCACTGCACTGCCAAGGCTATTACTGTGTACTCTCACACCTCCAGTAACCTTTCCCAGAGATCTGCTCCATTCTCAATGGGGTTAGGTTCAACCTTGTTATCAGTCACCGTACCTGCTGGCTCATGAGTGTGCTCCAGGGTCAGTTCTGCCTCCTTAGTTGCAGATGTCACCGGCTCCTATAGTTCTTTTCAGACCTTTGACATGGCTGTGTATGGCAGGAGCTGGACAAAGAGCTCCCTCCCACTACAGTTCACAGAGTTCACTAATTGGATAGGCAGAAAATGCGTGTGTGGAGCCAGTGAGTCATTCTTCAAATCGTAGTGCCATACCCCCTGTCATATGCCTCAAAAACACCAAGTGGGGGAATAGATATTGCAGAGAGATTTTGTAAATGATAATGAACAATTACAGTTTCCTGAAAGATGTTATAGGGACAAAATCTTCGTTTATTATTATTGTTTACTTTTATTTTATTATTTTGTTAATCCTCACCCAAGGATATTTTTTTCCATTGATTCTTAGAGAGAGTGGAAGGGAGGGAGGAGGGAGAGAGACACACAGAGAGAGGAACACCCTGTGAAAAAGACACATCGATCAGTTGCCTCCCACACACTAACCAGGGCCGGGAATCAAACCCAAGACTCTTCGGTACATGGGCTGGTGCTCTCACCACTGAACAACACCAGCCAGGGCCAATTTAAAAAAAAATGAATCAGATGTTGGCATCATGCTTTATAACTCTTCAATACATGTTATCATGTGATTTCATTTTAAGTAGAATTTTTTTCTAAAAGCATTGACTCAAATCTACTAAAAGTTATTACAGCCTTTTCCACATATTAATGGGAAGTAATATTAAAAACAATCTATAATAATAAAAGCATAATATGCTAATTAGACCAGACAGCTGGACAACCTTCTGGATGAAGCTGGGGCTGCGAGGGCCAAGGCAAGTCGCCGAGGCTGCGAGGGTCAATCCCCTTGCATGAATTTCGTGCAACAGGCCTCTAGTATGTCTATAAATTATTAGGTTTTTAGAGGACCAGAATGACTATTTCTTGATCTTGGGAGTTTCTGCCCAAATCTGCTGTCAGTTAATTATATTCTCCATGGAGTAGGAAGATGTGGCTTTGTATAGGTACACATATCTCTGTGTTCCTAGAAGTCCATTCTCTCATAACAAGATGAGTCAACGTAAGGGAATAAACACTTGATTTTGTACCACAAATCAGGAGATGCATCAAAATTTTGACGTCATTTTTCAGGTACTTCCAGACATCAAAGTCTTCCATCTGGCTCAAAAGTAAGTGATTGAGCCCACAGTCAAATCCAGGTCTGTGAAAACAAAGTTCTTGCTCTGTTACAACCTTTTAACTAAAAGAACTTCCTCTGGATTTGGGGAATAAGAGAATGAAAAGGTAACGGAATAAAAACACAGATTTTGTGCTCAATTAAGATCAGGTAATAATCCCCTAAGTAAGGTCATGTGGTCTCATGGAAGATTTGTAATCGGCAAGAAATGTATCACCAGGTTCACATTACAAGAAAAAGAGAATACCCACTGGGACACCCAGACATTACTCCTGTCCCAGTGCTTCATAAGGTAGTGTCACAAACATAATCAGGCTATTTTAGCATGATCTTCAAGAAGCTTTGAGAGCAAAGTCTACACCTGCTTTGGACCCAGCACCAATGCTTTTCCAATCTTATGTCCTCTACACACAGTTGCAGCAGAAACAAACAAACAAAACAAAACCAAAAAAAAAAGGAGAAGAGGTGTGTGTGTGAGAGCTTTTAATCTGAAGGTTATAATGACATTTTTTTGAGGTAAGCAGGGGAGGAGGGAGAAACAGCTTGCACTGACAAGGGCAATTTGGTTACTTGCGTCAGATCAGACAGGAAGTAAGTGGTAGCAAAAAGAGAACTCTGCTCTTATACTCAACTTAGTCTACATTAGACTAAACGGTCCTTTGGGTTTTGCAGAAATTAAAGATCAGACACCAAGAAGAATTGAATAAATACAATCAATAACTGAATTAACCTATCCTAAGTCTAGGCAGAACATCAAAGAAATTAGGTCATTTATAAATATTTCTTATAATAATTCCCAGGAGTTAAAACCTTGTACATATTTATAAATGAGTGCCTTATGTGGTAATAGGCTACGGTTTTTAGGCAAGAAAAACAAAACATAGAAAACCTAAGTTAAAAAGGAAGAGGCATGCAAACTTATATTTGTGCAGCCCACAGGAGTACCTCAATTTATTTATTTATTATTTTTTAAAAATATATTTTATTGATTTTTTACAGAGAGGAAGGGAGAGGGACAGAGAGTCAGAAACATCGATGAGAGAGAAACATCGATCAGCCGCCTCCTGCACATCCCCCACCGGGGATGTGCCCGCAACCCAGGCACATGCCCTCGACCGGAATCGAACCCGGGACCTCTCAGTCCGCAGGCCGATGCTCCATCCACTGAGCCAAACCGGTTTCGGCATGAGTACCTCAATTTAAATCGGAAATGATAGCAGGTGCTGGGATATTCACCAGGCAGGATATGTCGAATTCTGGATCTACTGAGGGACATCTCTGGTCATGGGTCTATTCATCTTGACTTACAAATGGGAAACAGGATTTTATTTTATGTTTAATTTAACAAACACATAGCTCATATTGTGTTTCAAGGCACTGTTCTAAGTCCTTTACAACGATTAAATGACCTAGGCCTTATTACAATGTTATGAGGTAGTAGGTATTATTATCTCCATTTCATAGATGAGGAAAAACTGGGTTCAGAGAGGTTGAGTGACCTGCTCCAGGTCATTCAGCTCAAGGTCATTTGGCTGATAAGTGGCTGAGTTGGTATTCAAACCTAGAGTCTGGCTCTTGATCCTATCTTCCTGACCACCAGGTATTGTTTTCTTTTCCTTTTTGTAAGACCCATTGTTTTTGTTTTTGAAAGCCACATCCAACTGCTATGTTTTCAAGATCTGACCTTTCCATTCCTCTCACACCCACACTAAACTGGACCTACATGTGCATCGTGATCTTGATGTACCTGACTGTCCCAAATCTGGTTCATGGCAACCCCCATCCCTGACTCGGTTATTCCCATGCTCTTAGCACTGCTGAGTAGCTGACCCTGGTTCGCTCCCACTCCAGGTTTGCTGCTTCTCTTTCTTGAGTTCCAGGTGTAAGCACTGCTGGAAAGACTGCTGACTGGTCCTTCCATCTTTGACCTGGACCTTCAAAGTCATAGTCATACGTTATCACAGGAGCCAACCTTCTCCACTGTCCTCAAGCTCCAAGCCTCATCCCTTGAGGTCATCTCACTAGCTTCTACAGGTGCTTCCCAAATCAACACATCTAACATCAAGCCTTGGTACCACCTCTCTTCGTACCTCACTGAGTCCCAGGTCTGCCTGGCTTCTCCACTTCTGCTCACAACAGGGAATTCAGCCTCTCCACTATGCTCCAGAACCTTAGCTTACCTTGGAATTCTCCTTTCCCCTTCACCTCATGATATCTTAAGTAATGGTCATGTTGGGGTCCAACCCCAGCAGGTCCAGGGGTCCCCAAAGGTGTGGACGGAGTCGGCGAAGAAGGAATGACACGGAAACAGCGTTCAGTTGATCAGCAGCCTAGCCAGGATCTCTAGCCAGGATCTCCAGCCAAGTCTTGTTATCTGTATTTATACCAGCTGATTTTTTTTAAAAAATATTTTATTGATTTTTTACAGAGAGGAAGGGAGAGGGAGAGAGAGTTAGAAACATTGATGGGAGAGAAACATCGATCAGCTGCCTCCTGCACACCCCCTACTGGGGATATATCCGCAACCAAGGTATATGCCCTTGACCGGAATCGAACCTGGGACCCTTCAGTCTGCAGGCTGATGCTCTATCCACTGAGTCAAACCGGCTAGGTCTATACCAGTTGATTTTATTTATTTATTTATTTTTTTTACAGAAATCCTTTAATTTTCTTTATTTCACACATTAAAAAATGAAACACACTATACAAATGGTTTTCAGAGCAGATTACACGCGGGTCCATTCAGACTCCTCTCAAAGTGTGGCCGACACTCAGTGCTGCTGAGACGGAGGCAGCTGTTAGCACGTAGCCGATGTATTGATGAGGGATGCAGTAGCATGCAGCCCTCAGCATGACGGTTCATTCCCCTCTGTTCTTAAATTAGGTTAAATGGCGTCGGTGTCCATATTTACAGACTTGAAATGTATCGATCCTGAGCAGTTCTGATGTACATCTGAGACCGGCTGCTGGGAGTCTTGGTCTCAGTTTAAAAAGGGAGGCCAGTGGTGCAGGCAGCTGCTAGGAACTGGTCGTCATCCTGCCCACCAGGAACATTGGCCGCGGTGGCACAGTCAGACCCTCTACAAGGGTTAAGCCAAGTAACTGTAGGTGTCCTTTTCACCATCAACTCGCTCCAAATATTCTTTCTCGATCAGAATATCAATGCATTTCTTGATGACCGGGACCCGTGGCTTGAACCGTGAGGACAGCTGAGTGAGCACCTCCCCAAGCAGCTGCTGGTGCTTCAGGACCTTCCGCATCTTCATGATCCTCACAATCCCAGCCTGGATCAGCAGTTTCCGGTCCTCTTCAATATTTTTGTGTGTAGTTTCTTGTTCCTGCTTCTGTTCGGTTTTCATTGGCACATTGATGTTAACCCTTAATTTCTTATTTTTATAACCAAGATATAATTTTATCAAGGTATCTGGCTTCAATTCCACCTCATCAACATTTGCATTTTCATCTTCCAAGACCAATAACTTCGACTTCAATAAAATCTGTAGGACTTGTGCCAAAATGTCCATTTTGATTTGAGTGCTGTCCGTCAGCTGCTGCACCACGTAAACATCTTCTGTGTTGTATTGAAGCAGGATTGCCATCTGGAATGTAGATGCCTGCAAAGTGTATCTGTTCTTGAAGCAGTTTGTGACCAGCTCTCCTTTGGAGAGTTGGTACAACCACGTCAGCTTCCTGCCGCTATGACGACTAGCGTAGAAAGCAGTGAATCGCTGGTAGCTACGTTCCAGCTCTGACGGCAAGGCGAACGTGCAGGACTGCTGGAAGGGCCACGAGCCGGAGCTCGGCACCTGGATACTGAAGTCCAAGTCCAGTGGCTCTGAATTTGTCAGGTGCTTTTTGAACTGTTCGTTTAGATCTTTGCTCACGCCAACGTCCTGAAACATCCGCTGAAGTTTAGAGGTATACTCATACCCACATGCTTGCTTTAATTTGGAGATCATGCTTGCTTCGGCATCATCACTCGCACTGTTCTGGTGCACGAGTCTTTTGGCCAGCATCTTCGCATAGAACTTCTGGAACACATCCTTGTCCTCTATGTACTTGAAGACAACCATCGCTTGATTGAGTGTATCTTCTAGTTCTGCTTCTTCTGGGTTCTTGGAACTCTTCTTCAACAAGGAGTCACAGTATCGAGCCAGCAATTCGGGGGACTTACTGGACGACTGAGCCATCTTGGTGACAGCATTGTTGTTTATGAAGCGCCCACAAGCCTTGTCCAGGGCGGCCACGAAGCCCACGTTGTTATTGAATGCTGACATGACCAGGGCGTTGTACTTTTTATGAACATCCAGCACTGTCTGCACGTACATTTTGGGATCCTTGTGTAGGGAAACAAACAAAAGATGGTCACTGGGGATTAAATTGATATACTTCTTCAATGTTAATGAGTAAGATCAAGAAATAGTTTTGGTTCCATTATCAAAACACATAGGGCATTTTCTTTATGGATATAGTAAAATATACTCCCCACATCTGAAATTAAATACTAATTTCAAGCTTGTATGAAAAACAGAGTGATTTTTAAAATTATTTGAAAAGTCAAAGGGATCACAGAAAACAACATTATCAAAGGGATAGCTTTGCTTGCCACTTTTTGTTGTTAACAATTCACATTCTGGACTCTGGGCTGGGGAGAGCAATCGGCCAGTTACTGAGAAGTCAGCTGGCAGGCGGTGCTGAGGAATGCAGGGTTCAGGGTGGGGGCCGGACCTGGCAGTGAGGGCTGACTTGCTCACTGACCAAACAGAAGACTCTATGGACTAATCAAGGGAACTAGGAGGAGAAAGACCAGAGCCTGGGAGACAGGCAGGCAGTTGGAGTCTATAGACAGAGAAACATTATACTGGGAACAGAATGGAAAGGTCAGACACGGGATTCTGGAGCGATGCAGAAGGAAAGTAGACAGGCCCAAGTGATGATAAGAACAGAGCAGCTGATGCTGAGGGACGGTCACAGTCCCCCCATGAGGTTGGTCCTATCTATATCCCCATTTTACAGATGAAGAAACTAAGTCACGGTTAAGCATCTGGTTAAGGCATTAACTGGTGGCAGAATCAGGCTGGAACCCAGGGAGCCCAACTCCCAAATCAGCATCTCCTCCAGGGCTCTGCTGGGAGACACGTGGGGGACAAGTCGGAGGACAGGAGAGGCTGGTGCTGAGGCTGAGCCTGGGCAGGAGAGGCCTGAGGGGCAGGGAGCTTAACTGGTTTTCAATTTCCTGACAGATATTAATCGTGAGAATTCAGGAATGAGAAACCAGAATTCCCCAAATTTTAACTATTCTGCATTTTTGTAATGATTTGCTTGTTTTTCAATAGTAATAAATAAACATTAAGAGCAAATCCCTGTTCTGTGATAAACTTACAGTAAGAGTTTCAGAGGTTTTCTATTATAATAAAAATGCAAGGTTCACTGTTACTATGAACAAATGTATTGTGACAAGATTAATCTCAATATGTACAGTGGCCTCTATCTGATACAGACATTTGAGAAGAGAACATATTAAAAGGGAACATACACAAAATAATTGCATACACAAAAATCATGTGAGGTATTAGAAGCTACTACCACATGTATTTACTACTTAAACGTTGTCTATCTTATAAAGCAGCAGCATTAACTACCCCATGTGCTCATCTTACTCTTGTTTGATGACAACTATTCCAGACATGGAAAAACATCCTCCATTCACAGAGCACCTCCCAAAACACCTTCCGGTGGGCACACATTGCACTCCATGTTTCTTTAACCTGAAAATAGTGCCTGTTGGACTCACTTTTGGTTTTGCTTTGAAATTACTAATGCTTTTGCCAATTCAGATTTTAGATCGCTTTCTGAGTTAATGTCTATTTATTTTACAACATTCACATATTTTATTTTTTGCATTTTTTGTTATTTACAAAGAACTTTATCCTACAGCAAGTATCCAAATACTAGCATTATTAAGGGGAGCAAACATATTAAGAACAGTATGCTATATAAGCCAGGTCCCTTGAAACATATGCTGTGCAGATGTTTCTTTCCTGCAGCGACTGTGTCAAGCAGCAAGGATGGACCGGCTTCCGGCAGGTCATTTATCTTAATCCTCCTTCTCAACTGTTAGTTTCCTCATTGTATTCACTGTAGTACCTTGCACCCAGTATAAGTACAATATAAATGCACTCAATTTCATTTAATTACCCAGGTTCACTGAGCCAGTGGGCTGTACTATCCCTGGGAAGGTCTAGGGCTCCAGGTTAGCTGGAGTTCCATATTCTAAATGATGACTGTCCTCATAGGCTCACCAATAACCCCACGTGTTCTACCCTCTCAAGCTCATTGGTTCTCACAACATCATTGTCTCTTCTTCTTTTTTCTTCTGTTAATTCACTGTGTTCCTCTTTTGATTGTTTGTGCTTTTAGGGCTTGGTCCTTGGCCTTTTCTCTGTTCCTACATATTTTATGTTGGCAATATTAATCACGCCCTTGTATACAGAATATCTCCAGAATATTCCACTTTTGTTTTAGACATTTTCACCTGGACAAGATGAAGTCCTTCAAAGTCAGTATGTCTAAATCCAATTTATTTTTTGCCCCAATATATGTCGCTCCTTTTATTTCCTTGAAGTTCAATAATGGTATACCACCTGCCGCCCATTCAAGCTAGGAGTTGAATATGACTCATTCCCCACATCCAGTTACCGGATCCTCAGAAATCTCTCTTCCTGGTCCTAACCCATCGCAGCAGCGAGGATCTCATCCTCTCACACCTGGAATACTGACGTTGCTGTTATGTGTCCTGCTCCATCTGTTTTTCCTTTCATCTGACTCATTTTTCTAAAACCCACAGGTATAAACTCATGTCACTTCCATGCTTTAATTGTCTCTGAGGCCAGTGAGTACCAAGCTTATGGAAAGTTTGAAATAACATGGGGGGAAAAACCCTTTGCTTCATCCAACAAAACAGGATGCAGAGTGACCATACATTATGCTATTGAATATAGTCTTAAAATAATCGGCTCAGAAAAACCAAGATGGAATGTTAAACATCAAAGCAGTTCTCTCTGGGTGGTAGAACTATGGGTGCTTTGTGTATTTTCTTTGCTGCATTTTATTGACTGTCTATGAGAATTATTTTTTAGTTAGACTTTCAAAAATCTTTTTTTATAACAGGAGATGACATATAACTGGTAATAAGAATTCTCCATTGTCCTAGGGGGAGAGAAAATACAACTTAGGCAATGCAAACCCATTTCGATTTGTCCTTAGCTTACATTCTCTTTTGAAGCCTCTCCCTCTACCCCTACACTCATTTCTCTAGCCCTCTGGCCTATTATTATGAGGCCAGAAATACCCCAATTATGGCACCCACTTTCTTGCCTCTATTCATTCCTCACGCTTTCCTTCTGCCTAGACACATTCAACACCTTCTTCCTTTCTGGTCTGGATCACCCAGCAACCTCCCACTCTTTCTTCAAGCCCAATTCAATTGCTTCTCCACAGCCTGCCCCTCATCTAGCCCTCCTCCAGGCACCTTTGTTTCTTCATCTGTGTTTCCAAAGCGTGTATACACTGAGTGGCCAGATTATTATGACCACCCCATCAGTACTTCGTTGGGCCACCTTTTGCCTTCAATACTGCGGCGATTCTTCTTGGCATTGACTCCACGAGATGTTGAAAGGTGATGCGAGGAATCTGACACCATGCCTGATGAATAGCACTGTCCAGTTCCTGTGAGATTTGATGGTTGTGGAACCAGCTGCCTGATGGCTCTTTTAACTTCGTCCCACAAATGCTCAATTGGATTGAGATCTGGTGATTGTGGGGGCCACCTAAGCAAGGTAAAGTCTCCCTCATGTTCTTGAAACCACTCCTGCACAATACAAGCACAGTGGCATGGCACATTGTCTTGTTGGAAGAAGCCATCTCCATTGGGATACGCCATCAACATGATAGGATGAAGTTGATCAACAATGATACTTAGGTATGTTGTGCTATTCAGACATTGT
>NW_005357806.1:1580912-1581963 GCF_000412655.1 Myotis brandtii | reverse complement strand
CTGTTAAATCGCGTTGTTTACCCATATCTTCAGAAAAAAAAATCACTTCTACTGTCATGGTAAACAACCTGCTTCCCTATTTATAATGGTCTGGCCCTCTAGCAACTTCAGCACGAAATTATAGCTAATTTGCCTACAAACATCAGGTGGTCATAATAATCTGGCCACTCAGTGTACATCATATTATGGTGATTTACTTGTGTTCCTCTCTGCTCAGTAGACTGAGGCTTTGTGGGCAGGGTTTGTGTTGTTCATTTGTTTTAGCACCTGGAGACTGAACCTGGCACACTGCAGTTTCAGATTGAACAACAGGTGGTTTCAGCAGGTACAGGCTCCATGAAGTTCATTTCTTCTCATTTCTTTCTTATATCTTGCCAACATACTATACAAAGTCACCATAAAACAAAGAATTTTCTAAGTTCACCATTCAGTTGTAAATGAATAAAGAAAAGTTATCTACACCCTAGTGGTTAACACAGTAGTTAGAGCATTGGCCCATGGACTGAAGGGTCAAGGGTTCAATTCCAGTCAAGGTAACATACTTCAGTTGCAGGCTTGATCCCTGGCCCTGGTCAGGTTGTGTGCAGGAGGCAATCGATCAATGTGTCTCTCTCACATCAATGTTTCTCTTTCTCAGTCTCTCCCTCTCCCTTCCACTTTCTCTAAAATTAAATGGGAAAAATATCCTTGGGTGAGGAGAGGAGGAGGAGGAGGAGGAGGAGGAGGAGGAGGAGGAGGAGAAGAAGAAGAAGAAAAACAAAGCTATCCTCAAGAGTGTATGCACTATCCAAATGGTTAGTGGACAACTTTCCTTATCCTGCACATTGTTTTAATATTCCTACAACTTTAGTTGGAGCTCTCATTGTAATAATCTATACATATAAAAGCCTAAGCGACTGGTATGACAGAATGACTGGAACGACCAGAACGACTGGTTGTTATGACGTGCACTGACCACCAGGGGGCAGACGCTCAACATAGGAGCTGCCCCTAGCCAGCAGGCCCTGATCACCAATGGGGCCTGCAGGCCAACCTCCTGTTCCCTCCTCCC
>NW_005357806.1:1568381-1580839 GCF_000412655.1 Myotis brandtii | reverse complement strand
TTGGAGCCAGGCCCCTGGGCTGGGACAGGAAAGCAGGGGTGGGTGGCAGCGGACGTGGGCGGCGAGGGAAGGAGTGGGGAACCATGCAGTGGTGGCATGGGGGTGGCGAGGGAAGGAGGAGACAGGGAGGCAGGGAACCTGATCAGCCCTGATTGCCAGCCAGGCCTAGGGATCCCACTGTGCACAAATTTCGTGCACTGGGCCTCTAGTAGCAGCAATAAGAGGCTGACCAGTGGAGCTGGATAATTTCTAGGTGGTACTTTCACTTGCTTGGAATTACCCCTGATTTGGCAAGAGAAGAAATAGCTAAGGAGAGACTTACTATGTCTTCAAATCTAATGAGACCTCAACAGTTATCCTTATTTTTCAAGAAGTGAACTGAAAGAAAAGTAAAGCTTTACCAAAACCAAAACCAAAACAAAACCTGCTGCCTATCATAAAAAATGGAGAACCAAAATAAGCATTGTTTTAACGCCCAGAAAACTTTGATACCTCATATCATATCCTGTAAATTTAATTAACAATTTTAATGATTAGAATTAGACTCAGTGGGGGGTGGGAAGTGGGGGATTGACAGAAAAAGAGGAAAGGTGAGTTGATTTGAATTATAGCAATAGTTTTCTATTCACAATTTACTTCTGAATTTGAATCTCTGTCATTCTTTTTCCCAAGAAGACGATTATCTTAATTTTATTTATGTTCAAAAGTTATAAACCCTCAAGTCTTATGTAATATAATAAATAAATGGTAATTTAAAAACCAGAAATAACTAGGAAGTAAACACTGAGGTGTTTTTTTTTTTTTAACTTTTAAAAATGTTTCCATAAATCTGTACTTTGTGGCTGGCGACCTCCTTCTTCATCTATCTCCTACTTTACCATATAATTTCTTTCATTGTTGGTGACATGAAAGATTAAAATTTAAAAATTATCTCTAGGGAATGACATAACTAACATGGTGACGTGGGCTGTTCCTGACTTCACTCCCCCTGAATTAAGAACAACTACCAGCTATCAAGAAACCACTGAGAGAATCCTAGAACATGGGGTGAGGCTGAAGCGCCTCCCCGCACCACAGGGACCAAGGCAGAGCGCATCACAAGGATGGCATGGCCCTGCTGAGCTGGCTTGTCACATGCTTTTGGTTTCACTGAGAGACATTCATCTGCCACCACATTCAATAATGATTCCCAAAAAATGTAGATGGAGGAGGAGGAGGAGGAGGAGGATGGCAGAAGGCTGTGATGAAGGCAATAATATTGCCCATCAGGTAGTCTAGGATCTGGCCGGGTACTAGATTCCTTCTAGTCATGAAGTCAAAGGCAGACAATAGCAACTACATCCTCCCCTTCCCTGTGGCGATGAACTGAGGACAATGCAGTTCACTCAGCATGATTACTGATACAGGTTTAGAAAGAAGTCTTTGCTATGAAAGTAAAAGCCAACAATCCTAGGGCAATTTAAATATTTTAAAGGAGCTTTTGGCCCAGGGACTGGGATTTTAAAAAGTAAGAACTTGCTTATACATAGTTCATTTACATTATTTTGCAAAAATTCCATACCATCCTGTGAGGGGTGTGGAGGTGAAGAAGAAAAGGCAAGAAATCAGAGACTTCTGGGGGAGTATACTTATATTGAGGAAAGTCTCTAAATCTATTTTGGAATTACATTTTATGAGGTAGGAAACCATCCCCAGTGGGTATTTTAACTCTACATAATAATATTACTCTGACTTAAAAAACAAAACTGCTTCTGCTACAGTCTTAAAAAAAACTGCTATTTTTAGAGGTTTAATATATTGCTACTTTGAGCTTATGTTGCCAGTAACAGAGATTTGTTATTTATTTAAACTTAGTCTTTAAAAGCTTATATCTACACACATTTATATTTGGCCTATAGTATAAAATTATAGAGGAAAACAATAAATAACAGAAAAACATACCAATATAGTACATTAAAGTATATAATTGGATATTAGAAGGCTCACACAAACGAAAGAGAAGTTTACGTCTATATAGCATTCCACATCAGCGCATGCCTACTAAAGCTGACCCACCAAAGCCCACAAGTCTGAGACAGAGTGACCATTTTTAGTAACATTCATTCTAAAATATATTGACTCACTTACCTGAGTCTCCTAATTAAGCTAGTCATGATAACACAAATTAGTCATGCCAAACAGAAATTCTAATACTATTTCAACCCCTCACCCCCACCCCCCAATCTCCTCAAGTATGCTTGCCTGTGCGGGCAGCACACGTACACACACGATAGTCCTTTGCCGCTACCTTCCCTGGAACTTATGGGTTTCAGTTTTTCCTTATAACATCTCCCCTTCAGTAGATTTCAATCTTTTCATCTGCTGTAATACACAATTAACCTTAATTTAAAGGTACTGTAACACCTTGTGGGTGAGAGATAAAGGGATCGTAAAGTGTTAACAATTCTCCTTTGGCTCTGAGGTGTGTGTGTGTGTGTGTGTGTGTGTTTAATCTGTTTATGGTAGAGTCAATAGTTTCAGTAAGGTAGGTATTCTTTATCTTTTACAAGGTAAAAATAACAGTATTTTCTATTGACCACTGAGAGAGATTCTTGATCAAAATACATCAGATAATCAATAAAACAGTTACATAAGCTGAGACTGTTTTCAAGTCAGTTCTCAATTATTAACGATTGCTCAAGATGCACTTTAATATGTCTCTACTTTCGTGAAGTATCTTTGTGATTCTATTCTACTCCTACCTTCCAGCCCCCAACCCCTCCTCCTCCCATTCCTGGTGGGCACTTAGGAAATGTCCATTAAATTTAATTCTGGGACAAATGAAACCTATTTAATCCTTTTCTGATATAAATCTCTTTATCGAGTTATATAAGGATAGACATTTTTTTTTCAGTTGTCTGCATTGTGAAACTCAAATATTCCATTACCTCTTAGATGAAGTTCAACACATGACAGATTAAGAAGCAGCTGCCTATGTGGAGGGCGGTGCTAACAAAGGAATGTACCTACTTAGATGCTGATACCACTGAAAAGGGCCTATGATCATACTCAGTTTATATCCTTTAACTAAAGGTACACAAAACTGACTTGTTGAAAGCCGTACCGTTAGTTAGTGGACAAGTCCAGATTTCCTGGTTCTGGTTGTTTGGTTCACTCTATACCGCTAAATTAAGATTTCTGTGTTATGCTTCATTACAGTAAAATGTACATAATATAAAAGTTACCATCTTAACACTATTAACATTTATGTTTGTACTTTGGAACAAGGAAAGGCAATGCAACAAGCATCAGAGCAGCAAAGAGGAACACATGGTCACCACATAGAAATTAAATCCTAAGACTCCTTTCCGGATCGGAGACATGTGGTGTTCAGAACTACAGCTCTGCAGAGAAAAAAAATTATTTTCTTCCCACACAGAGCACACGCCATCCACTACTTACATTCCCATTTAGGAGAAAGGCCAGCTGTACTCTCCTAGATTTCACTAGTTTAATACAGAAGCCCGATTAAGTCTCTCCCAAACCAATCTCTGAAAATGGACACATAATACTATATGACAGTGGGGGGAAAGTAGAACCCAGCAACCACAGGCATCCTTACCAACTAAAATATTTCCCTTAATAAGAACGGCTCTTACTGTTAAATAAATACTTGCTGGTGGCATCCTCCCAACAGTGAAAGGACAGCTGTCTGAGTGTTGAGTTTCTTGATTCTAACCTTCTCTTCTGTGCACCATGGTTCAAGCAGAGACACACTAACTCACTATCAAGATGGTAAGAGAGCCACTTTGCATGTCCTGTTTCAGATGTTACCAAGTATGACTCACACTTTCTCCCACCCACTTCCTCCTCTGAACTTTCCTTGCTTGAAAGTCAGCATTTAAAATCAATTCTCCAAACCTCGAGAAAATAAACCAGTGGCTCCTTTTTGGAATTTTCTTTTGTTTCAGGGGCAGTGAAAATTGTACCATAAGGTGGATTTCACTTCAAAGTTCTAAACACATCCATCAAGCACTTTTTACTCTAATATTTTAGTATCAGTCCTTTTGAATTTCTGCCTATGTTAATGCCAGTTAAGACACAGCACCATACCAAAAAAAAAAAAAAAAGTACATAGATTTAGGACTTGGATTTGTCACTTACAAATTTTGATAGAATTATCAAATTTTCAATTCTCAACTCTCCTTCATAGATTGTTATTTGAAATTGATAAGAGACTAAGCAATGGAAACTTTTTTCTTGTCTTCAGAGATGAAAACAACTTTCTATTCCAGCATCTACCATGAGGCTTCCATGGCACCTCTAATCCAAGAAATTCCAAATACTTTGTAAAAGCCATTATTTATTAATATTTCAAAAGCACTACACTGACATGGATAAAGAATACAAATGCAATGGTCTTACCACTGCAATTGTATCAAAGTTCCTGCTACAGCACCGGTAAACGATGAGCACATTTCACCAACAAATCAGCTCTCTGTTGGCACAAGGGCAGAAATGCCACTCAGGTGGTTCTCAGGACTCTTCAGAAAGGATGTCAACTTCCAGTGTGCCACAGTCTCACCCCCCTCTAGTATATGACTCATGGCTGCTGCACTCACTGACATTTCCCACATTTTGGCATTTATGTTTGTGACTCATGGCATCCGGGATACAACACTGGCCTGGGAATCAGGGCACAAGGGGTCTCGGCTATTATTATAACCCTGGAAAATCACTTCAGCTTTCTGGGACTGTTCCTACTTCTATAAATGGATTGCTGGCTCAGGCAATTTTTAAGGAGTCTTCTAATTATAAATGGTGTGTTAATTAGATTTTTTAAAAAAAAAAACTTAGAAGCCTGGAAAGAGTTACAGATAGCTATTGGCTAATTTGTGACTACTTCCATATTCATGTCCTTACAAGACACATTTGCTAGTATAAGTTAATCTTCCAAGTCTATTTCTTCTATTAAATTAGAAATGTCTGAAAAGCAAAGATTATGCAATTTCCTCTTGCTTAGACCATAAATATTAGGGGTGCAGCCCTAATACCTAGCAACAAAGAACCTTTGCTTCCTCTGTAAACAAAAGCAATGTTGTGGTTTGCCTGTATCAAAGTCTACACACACTCTTCTGACTCCTGAAATCACAACAGGTCGACAGAACCTACAGAAAGTAGGGGAAAACCCGTTACCAGCTGGAGCTAGAAAACTGTTTCCCTGGGGCGGAGGGTGATCTGACTCATTCATTGCACGGGTGCTATGAAACAGAGTTTTAAAACAGTAGTGGAGCATCGACCTGTGAACCAGGAGATCACAGTTCGATTCCCAGTCAGGGCACATGCCCAGGTTGTGGGCTTGATTCCACAACTGGTAGTGAGGTGTGCAGGAGGCAGCCAACAGACGCTTCTCTCTCATTGATGTTTCTATCACTCTATCCTTCTCCTTTCCTTTCCTCTCTCCCCCCACCTACCCCCTCTCTCATCAATAAAAACATATTTTTAAAAATATTATTTTTTTAAATGATCAGTGTTCCCTCCTACTTATAGGCCGGTCTCATGCTTTACCTTCATCTCCTGGTGCTGGTCCAGCTGTTCCAGTTCCGAAGAGCTTTCTCCGTTTTCCTTCTCTTGAGCCTTGGCGTCTGTGTCTGCCCTTTCTTCTTCCAGGGGGAGGGCTGGGTCCACACTGGGCGTCCTGCAGCTGCTGTCAGAAGCATTTCCATCACAGTCATTTGTTGTGGGTGAGGCGGGGCCCGTGGTACTTTCGTCTCCTGCTCCATTCACTAAGTTCGTGTCCAGCAAGGGTTCAGCAGCTTGAGTAGGAGTATCTGGGCTACCAGCGGCCGCTTGGTCCTCCTCACATTCCACCTGGCTTTGTGCCTCCATCACACCGTTAGCCACACAAGTTTGTACACCCTGAGTTGGCTCCACATCACTTCCCTGCTTCTGTGGTGGGTCCTGGGAGGGGAGCTTTTGCTGAGGTGTGGTTGTCAGTCCATGCCTTCCCGAGGTTCTAAGAACATGTAGGTTCACAGCCGAATGTTTCTTCAAATCACCGTAACTTGATAATGTGCTAAAAGACGAAATCCAGAGGAAGTGTGAGAACACTGGCATGGACCAGCTCTAGAATAAAAACAAGTTTATTCCAGCGGAAAGGGGATAGTTAGTAAAGACATTTCCCCTGCTGATGGTTTTAGAAACACAGATAAGAATATTCCAGTGTAGTTTTCAGTCTCTGGCAATGCTATCTGCACTTCAAGAAACATTTAAATAAAGATGACAGGCCTGACCATTATCTATAAGGGCTGAAACATTTCCTTGGGCTGTTTATCAATATTGCTAGTTAGTAGAGACTTAAATATGAGAAATATTTATATTTATAAAACCATCTTTTGCCAAGACTTCTACTTTCTTAACATTTTAAAAATAAATAGAGCCAGTCCTCAATGTATGAAAAGGTTAGAAACCAAAAGTTATTTTTGTTTGGGAAGTGAAATACATCTCAAAAACTTGATTGCACATGCTGCCATAGCCTCCTAACTCATCTCTCCGCTCCCACGCCCGGTCCCCTCCAATTTAGTCTCTCCAAGTTGGCCACAGAGATCAAACTCAGCTCGGGCTTCCCCACACACTTAAAGGTCAATCTGGCATCCTGACCATGGCCCTGGAGATTCTGTATACTCTGCTAGCCTGGCCTCATTAAATTCCATTTCTCCTCACTCCCCGTGCTCTTGCATTCCTGTCTCCTTGCTGTCTCCCCACCTCCCAGTAAGCGAACACACGCATCCAAGGATCTCTGCGCTGCTGCTCTCTCTGCCCAGGACCTCCTCCCCTAAGACACTGGCTGGCTTCCTCCTGCCCATCACTCAGGGTTCTGCTCAGATGTCACCTCCTGGATGGTTCTCTCCATGACAGCACACTCCACCACTAAATACACATTTTATTTTATTTTAAGTTCTTATTATTACTTACCACCGTATAGACCAACAATAGTATGATGGAACCTAACTGCCAATATATTTCAATATTCCTATGGGAATATCTGTATAGCATTTTAATCTAGGATTCCAGGGAGGAAAAACATAAAACTCTGGGCTGCAGTCTTGGAGAGATTCCTATGACCTAACGAGGAATAAAGATAAATTTAGACTAATGCTCCAAGAGGGTGCAGAGCATATCTGTCCTGTTCTCTGCGCTATCCCGACTCCTTAGCACAGCACTTGCCATATGAAAAGTGCTCAGTAAGTACTCAATGAGTAATAAATAACTGTGGTTGTGATGATGATCATGGCACCAATTCAGTATTAGCAGCTAACATTTATTAAGTGCCAAAACCGACACCAAGCCCTTCATAATAGTTATCTTGTTTCAGCCTCATAATATTTCCAAAGTAGGGCCCCCATAAATCCAGGCTTTGAAACTCACATAAAGTGGCAATGTCACATGGCTAACACATGAGAAGGCCAGAGTTCAAACCATGAAGTCTGATGCTAAATCCCACAGTCTAACCCCACATTATAATCAATGCACTGGGCCATGAAGGAGGGAGAGAGGAGCAAGTGAGTAGGCCACATACAATTGTGAGAAGACAGCCCAGGGCTCGCATCCTCCCAGTGCAGGAAGACATCAGAGGGTAGAGACGGGAAGAAAAGGGGGGGGGGAGCGCACCAGGCACAGCAGCAAGGGCCATGGACGATGCTGAGATGTGTGACCCCCTCTCTTCTCACTCCACTCCTCCCAAACACTGCTGATCTGAACTGGAGAATGGAACAGGGAATAGCAACAGACAGCAGGAAAGTAATAAGGGAGGAAAGAAGACATGGTCAGTTTCAGCTCCACAGGAAGGAAAATACTGGTAGGAGAACACGTCATCTATGTAAAAGTTGGAGGTTATCAAAATAAATAAAGGTGACACACTCCATCAATGAAGGTTATCTTCTATGAAGTATACCCTTGGCCTAGATAATTTCCCAAATGGCCCTTGGAGAATGAATCAAACTGTACTCCTTTTTCTGACCATATCAGCAGCCCAGTAGAAAGACCCTCAGAAGATCCTCTGTAGCAAGCTTTGGGCTTGCTTAAGATTTCTGGAAAGGACTGCTGTGGATGACAGGAGGGAATTTCCTGCAATAAGTGACATCCAGGGGACATGTGGGGGGAATGGGGTAAGGGATGAGGTGGGGGGTTAGTAAAAGCAGTGGTTAATTCGTAGGAGATTCCTGATGCTTTGGAGAAAAACAGTTGGCCTAAGCAGTGTCCTTGGGAAAAACCAATGTTCAGTTGTGTGGGGAAATCTTACTTATTTATTTCTAAAATCCTGAAATATGTCATAGGTTAAAAAGACTAGTTTCTCTTACCCTCCAATAAATAAATAAATAAATAAATAAATAAATAAATAAGCAAACAAACAAACTACAGTAAAAAATAAAATTTCACTTGTTTCAAATACCTCCTCTATGTCACTTATCTTAATGAAACAGAGCTATCTAGATTATTGTAAAGAGCGAAACTCTGCTACGTGGGTGAGGTCTTAACAAGTGCAACTGGTCTTCTATGATGCCACTGCAGCAGACATTGCTTCTTCCTGTCAATCTACTGTGGTAACGCACAGCCCACCAAATCTCCCTCTAGTCCACAGAGTGCTGGTTCAAGCTATAATAACTGAGGTATAACCCAAGAGCTATACTGCAGGTACATGGACATCAGTGGACAGGAAATACAAACTTCCCATTCAAGCTCCATAGACCCAAAGCAGTACTAACCCCTCAGGCACTTTTAGGGTCAGTTTCTACTCAAAACACCTCACTAAGAACACATGGCAGTGGACTTGGCCACAAGTAACAGTCCTTCAGCAGATTTGCCAAAATGCTCACGTGATATCCTAGCTTCACTTAGAACAAGTTTTCTTAAAATGTCATAAATTATAGCACATCTCTCCTTAGATCCAACCTTCTAGCTTTGCATCAAAATATGACTTTTTATCTGTGAAGTCTGAAAGAATAAAAGAAAACTGGTATCAATGAGTGGGAAAACTGTGTACCTTTTGCATATGGAGAGGAATGCAAAGAGGGGGTTACCATATTTGTGAGGTTTAGAGGACTCAGCCTTTGGAATACTGACCCACTCAGGGGATTCGGGTTCTGGCACGCACCGTGAACAGGGGCCAGGGCTCCAGGGCCTCGCTATATGACAGTCATAGACATGGCCCTGGAAACCTACAAATATGAGGGGTCGTGCTCTCAGATTAAATCAACTTGTTCTGGGAAACAAAAATTTTAAGTGGGATTAAATCATTTAGTAGATTGCTATAATTTAAGATAGCAAAGCTATTAAAAAATCCTACTTCCGAGGAGGAGATGTTGAAATTTAAATATTCATGACTCAGGCTCCCCCAATTAACGGGGAACAAAAATTGAAGACAGGCTTCTGAACTAATTTTCTCCAGAACTTGTTACTAAATATAGTCTCATTTTAAATGAGGGACATTGCCGCTTTGTAATGGGTCACAATTTCCAGAAGATTTTGAAAGCATTTCCAAACTTTGGTTCATTACATATATAACAATAAATCCTGCAAACAGTAAAACCACCTAATATTCCCAAATATTACACTGGATTTAATGGAAATTAGTGGCTTCAAGGATGAGAGTAAACATATACATATTCTGTTAAATTATATACAGTCTCTTGGTGACATAAAAATAACAACAAAACGCTTCTGATAAAATTTTTCCAAAACTCTATTTGTCAGTGATGGGAATTCTAAGGAAAAACAATTGAGGGTCATATAAGTAGAAAAGCAACTTATGTGAGTTGTTTTTTTTTTCTTTAAGTGAGAAATACAGTGTCTCACCTACCTTTTTTGAAACATTAGGACTAAAGGATATAAAACTATATCAATTGTCAATATCTCTTCACAATATCTAGTATATAGTAAGAGCAGGGGTGTGAGGAGAGGGGAAACAGATACAGATTGGATACAGAAGACCCACGATAAATACAGTGGGTCAGAAAGAAGCCTGCGGAGATGGGACAGGCCCACTGGAGTCACATCCACAAACATACAAAGCAAGAAACAGAGACAGACACAACCTCCTGCCTTCCCAACCCAGATATCCAGCGACCAACACAATGACCCCAAGGACACACACAGATACCGAGGCGCTGAGAGGGCACGCCTATAACATACATAGCACAGAATGTGAAGAAGCGGGTGCTATTAGTGCTGCACATAGATAACAAACAGTAAATGACAGTTTCTCTTAGGGCAAGATTAAATACGTTTAAAATTCACTATTTCTAAAGGCCTACCAAACCCAATGGAAGAAGATGTATGTTTGATTTGGAAAACTTATGACTCTGTCATCTTTTTCAAAACTCAGCGTTCGTCTCCCCTCTGCCTTCTCCCGCTGTGAATTAGCTCTTACCTGCCTCCTTCAAAGCGACTGATGAGATCTGATATTTTACTGGATTTTTCTTTTGAGACACAAGAAGCAGAGGCAGGTTTAACTTCCTCCATCCTGGGTGCTGCACTAGATAAAGCTTTATGCTTAGGGGTTGGGTGTATACTGGACAAAGGTGAATTCTGCAGATGTAATGGCTTTGGAGGCACTGTAGAAAAAGAATTAATAGAATTCAGCATTTCCTTAACAAAACAAAGCAAAATCTGGTGTGCTGGGTATAAAAAGCTTCAGCATTATCAAACTTTTGTCAAGAGGTCTGTCAACTTTGTATTGAAACTTAACCAAGAGACCCTTATCTATCTTGGCTCTGTGTCCTGTGGAAATTTCATCTCCAAGATTCAAGTTGTTCTTTTCATTTTAGGTCATTTGAAATATGGTATTATTAAACATCTAGGGGTCTATATAGGGCCATGGCATTCCAATACTATTATATATAACATAGCAGTTATTTATCTAATCAGAGAAAAAAGAGTGCTAAATTTAAAACTAATTCCTAGAGACATACTGCTTGCTTACAAAAGACATTTTTAATAACAGTGAATAACAGATACGCCAGAATCCAGACCAATAAGTTAAACATAAAAGCCAACAAAACAACAGCAACAAACAACAGTAATGTTGCATTACTATAGCATCTTCCCATTTAACAAAAGCATCTTATCTCATTTGATCTTAGATAAAAATGATCAGTGCATGGGCCAACACTCTAACCATTGAGCAACACCAGCCAGGGCTCATAGCTGGTTGGAGCATCTACCGTACACCAAAAGGTTGCAGTTTTGATTCCTGATCAGGGCACATACCTAGGTTGCGGGTTAGATCCCCAGTTAGGGTGCATATGGGAGGCAACCAATCAATGTTTCTCAAATCAATGTTTCTCTCATATCCTCTGGTGAGGATTAAACAAACAAAAAACACAACAAAACCTTTCTACTAACGTCTGGAAGAAGGCTGGGGAATCATGTGTCTTCCTAATCACATGCCCCAATTTCCCCGAGCTGGTTACCCTGGTTTTCAGTCCTCTCATCTTTTATAAACTCAGTTGACGGTTGGTTGCCTGATGCTCACTGGCCTAGATCTTATCATGTCTGTGCCAGTTATCAATTCATACAGAGAAGAGACGAAAATGTATATCACAATGGGCTACAGGTGTAACAATTCATCTCATTCCCTTTCAATACAAATGAGAAGAAAATCCCAATGGAAAAATGATATTATTTATAAACATGATATTATTTTCAAAGATGTGCTTGGGGAAAGGGCTAATACAGTATCTATTGGGAAGGAGAAGGCTTACATAAGTGTGATATTTGTTAATCTTAAGGAAAAATTTCCTGTGTAGAATAAATACATACCGATATAGTAAACCAGGACAACACCCCACCAAAAAAAAAAAAGTTTCATCATTAGGAGTAATTTCAACATTCATAACTAGAATATTCAAAGGAAGCAAATATGGTCTTTATAATTCTGTTTGCAAAGATCGTTATAAAATAACTCATCCTAATCTCGAGTTTACTGAGTAAACATTTCTTATTTGTTATGTTCCAGACACTGTCAGATGCTTGAAAGTTTCAAATAAAATGATGAGTTCCAGCCAGTCAGGTTCTGAGTGACTCTACCGACCCTTCCCATCTCAATTACCTCTATCTCTTAAACCATTTCATAATAATGTGTACTTTCCCCCAAAGCGCTCATATTATTATGATTATTAATTAATTGTAAGTAGTATTAAAAATAGAGCAGCAATAAAGTATTAAATACATTATAGATATAAAGCTTTCTCCCCCACAAGGCTGGAGTTCTGTAAGGGTAGGAACATGTCCGTTTTTTTGTTTTGTTTTTATTTATATTATTACTAGAGGCCTGGTGCACAAAATTTGTGCAAGGAGCTTGGCCCTCACAGCCCCAACTTTGTCTGGGACCTTCTGGACAGTCATTCGGCTGTTCGGTCTAATTAGCATAATAGCTCTTTATTATATAGGATTTTTAAAAAAATTTTCTCTCTATTGAT
>NW_005357806.1:1560027-1568206 GCF_000412655.1 Myotis brandtii | reverse complement strand
ATTGGCTAGGCTTATATGCATGCATACAAGTCCTTTGGTTGATCTCTCCCCCTTACCCCCACCCTCCCCTACCTTCCCTCCGAGGTTTGACGGTCTGATCGATGTTTCTCTGTCTCTGGATCTGTTTTTGTCCGTTTTGATCACAACTACGTTCCCAGTAACTCTCTGCACAGTGCTTGTGGCACATTTGTGGAACACATGAAGGAACTAACTGAGTCATCAGGGCTCATAGTCTCGAGTGGAGACAGTTTAATTATATGGATAAAGGTGGGCATTGGATACACAGTTATGTTAGAAGCACAGAGGAGGCATCTACTTTAGCAAGGGAGATGATCCAAATGTACAGGAAATTAGTAAACATACACATATTAAATAAAAGAGCACAAATGCCACCCTGGCTGGTGGCTCAGAGGGTTGAAGTGTCGTCCCCTACACTAAAAGGTTATGGGTTTGTTTCCCCACCCAGGGGCATACGGGAGGTGAGAGATTAGTGTTTCTTTCTCACATAGATGTCTCTCTCTCTCTCTCTCCCGCCCCCCCCATATCTCTCTCTCTTCAAAAAAAAAATCAATAAAAACATCCTTGGGTGAGGATTTAAAATAAAGTTGTTATTAAAAGAGCATATGGCACATGAATGGCTGAAGTGTCACAATACACTGTCTTAGAGGAAAATAATGCATACTTTTGATCCTAGTGAGCAATGTTACCCCAATAAATTTAATTTTTTAAAAAAGAAAATGACTCCTCTCTTTCTCTCACCCTATCTGATCTTACTTTTATACTACGAAGGGTGTAAACATTTTGAAATGTTTTCTGAATGTCTCCTAGGTGTCCTATCAGCACGTCTAGTTCATTATGACTAAAACTCAAGAGTCATTAATTACTGCTAACTTCCCCTGAAGCCCAAAGGATGTGAATAGGAGAAATAGTAAGTGTGATATTTACATAATTGTGATTATCCATGCACTGCTAATCAGGGAAATGCAAATTAAAACCACAATACGATATCACATCAACCCCATCAAATTAACCAAAAATTTTAAATGTGACAATACCAAGTGTCAGTGAGAATATGAAGCAATGTGAGGTCTAAATGTGAAAAGTATACATTTTAAAAGGAAATATAATTAATACAATCATTAAGAACTCGACATTTCAAAAATATATATCCTAGAGAAATCTTACACATCTATACTGTACAGGATTTTAAAAAAACAACATTTATTTATTGCTTTGAGGTGGGGGGAGAGGGGAGAGAGAGAGACAAAGAGAAACAGAGGGAAGGAGAGAGAAACATCGACTTGTTCCAGTTATTTAGGTATTCATTGGTTGATTCTAGTTATGTGCCCTGACCAGAGATCAAACCCAAAACCTTGGCATATGGGATGATATTCGCAAACTGCGGCTCACGAGCCACATGCAGCTCTTTGGCCCCTTGAGTGTGGCTCTTCCACAAAATACCAACTTCTGCGCATGGGCCACGAAGTTTTAATCACACTGTACGTGCGCGCCCGCACGTGGTTTTGTGGTATCTTGTGGAAGAGCCACACTCAAGGGGCCAAAGAGCTGCATGTGGCTCGTGAGCCGCAGTTTGCCAACCACGGTTCTAACCAACTGAGCTACCTGCCCAGGCTGTACAAGGTTGTTGTTGTTGTTAAGCTTACTTTTTCATTAACTCAACAAATATTATTCCTATTAAGCTCTATGCACTTGACCATATCAATGAACAAAAGGAAAAACAAAAAAAAACCATAGCAAGTAAACCATATATCACAAGGTGGTAAGTGCTAAGAGAAAAGGGGGGAAGGTTAAAAGAATAAGATAGCCCTAACCAGTTTGGCTCAGTGGATAGAGCGTCGGCCTGCGGACTCAAGGGTCCCAGGTTCGATTCTGGTCAAGGGCATGTACCTTGGTTGCGGGCACATACCCAGTGGGGAGTGTGCAGGAGGCAGCTGATGGATGTTTCTCTCTCATGGATGTTTCTAACTCTCTATCCCTCTCCCTTCCTCTCTGTAAAAAATCAATAAAATATATTTTTTTTTAAAAAAGAATAAGATAGAAGGGATCAGGAGTGTAGGGATTGGGGGGAAAGAGCAGATTGCAGTATTAAGTAGGGTGTGCAAAGTGGGCCTCTCTGAGAAATTCTGATTTGACTAAGACTTGATGAAGTTGAGGGAGTGGAGGAAAAGCATTCCATCACATATAGCAAAAGCTGAACACCAACGGAGACCAATGTGACTGAACCCAAAGGAGCAAGCACAGAGGAGCAGGTATTGAGATCAGAGGGAGGGCCTGATAACACAACTTTCTACAGATTTTGAAATGCGTGAAATGAGAAGTCGCTGCAGAGTTCTGGCCACAGGAGGGACATATGACATAAATTCCAACGGCCTCACTCTGGCTGCTGTGTTGGGAATTTATGGGAGGTGGGCAGAAGAGTCAGGAGGTTATTTCGAAAATTCAGGCAAGAGATAATGGTGCTTAGAAGGAGATAGTGAAATAGTTGGATTCCAGGTATATTTTAAAAGTAGATTTCCTGGTAGATTAAATGTGAGGTCTGAGAGAAAAAGTGAGGAGTCAAGGATCCTTGACTCTGAGACCTTTGGCCTGAACAACTGAAAGGATGGAATTGTCATCAACTGGCACATAGTAGGGACATTTTTTTTGGAAGAAGGATTGATAGTGCAATTTTGGACATGCTAAGTTTGAGATATCTAGATGACTATAATAAAATGGGCTCTATTACAACCAATTTTACAGACAGTAAATAGAATAAAACAATTTAGTTATTCAAAAACTTCCAACTAAGCAAAGTAATTATTAAGAATGAAAGAGACGCTAATTGCAATTTAAGTTTGGGGATGCGCACTACATTTTTAAAAAATTGTTTTTATTTACTTTAGAGAGAGTGGAAGGGAAAGGCAGAGAGAAACATCAATGAGAAGAGAAACACTGATTGGCTACCTCCTGCAAGCCCCCTACTGGGGATCTAGCCCAGGGTGGGGATGCCCACTACATTTCAATTATTTTTATTTTACTATGAAAAACAATAGCTGGCTATATATTAATACATTATAAATTTATAGCGTTATACCTTAAGAATTGAACATTCCACATAGAATGCTTTACTTTAGAAGCAAATTAAATAGGTTCGAGTACTTTAAATATACTCAAATTATTCAAATAATAATGTCTTTCCAAGCTCATGAAACTTTTCTAAACATTTAGGTTTAATGATGAAGAAGTGACAAATAGTGGGTTTTATCAAAATAATTAACTATGTAGAAAATGTTGTGGATCAAAGCTCTTAAGGGAAAAAGAACTATTAGCTTTAATTGCTAAGAAAGTTATTTTGAGTCCTGTCTAGCATGGCAGGAAATAGGCCAATTTTAAAAGCAGTGAACAAGAGGAAAGACTTACATTTGAAGTTTCTCTGTAATTTATTTGTTTGACTGGTAGGGTTGGTATGAATTGAATAAACCATTGTTTTCCAAGCCTTAGGGTGTTTTCCAAGGCGAGGGAAAACAAGCCCTAACTATTGAAGGAACCCATTTTTAAATTTACAGGCTCCAATTTAGATTCAAATGGCAAGGTTATCTAATCTCTAATCTAAAATTTGGCTCTTTTATCCTTTTAAAAACTATAATTCTTAAAAAATATTTACGTATTAGTAATTAATAAACATAAACCTGATGTTGTTCTAGACACATTACTACATAAACACCACTAATAAAGTTATTTAATATTGTGTCTTCTTTTAAAATTTATCATAATAAATTATAGCTATGATCTTATTAGTGTTCTACATGAGAAACAAACGAACAAGATTTAATTATGAGCTGTTTTCAGGATCTAGATCAGAGTTTTATATTGGCATTTCAGGGTGGATAATTCTTTGGCGTGAGGTGAGGTAGGGGGACTGAACTGTTCTTATAGGATGTTGAGCAGCATCTCTGGCCTCTATTTAGCAAAAGCCAGTAGCAACTCCCACAAGTTGTATCAGGAAAAAAGTCTCCAGACAATACCAATGGGGGGACTGTCTCCCGTTGAGGACCACTGATCTAGACTAAGAGTCTTCAATTAAATTAGAAGACTAATTAAATCTGGAAGCCTCAGCATCCTCACCATGCATAACAATATAGTGAAAACACAGGGGTTGGTGTGATAATCCCTTCATCTGCACAGGAAGTGTCATTAGCATCCCCTTCCTTTCTAGGCCTTGGTCCCCCAGATGTTCTTAAGGGTTTGGAGAAATGAAAGTAGCTTCCTTTCACAAGTGCGTGAGGAACACTGCTTACTGGTAGATAAGTCAATAAGTGGTGCCCAATCTATTTGGCAGCTGACCTCATAATACCAAGATGTATCCTCACTTCAGGGACATTGGTCTCTATAGGGCACACATTCTAAGTTGTAAACAAAAAATAGCAGAAACAAAGAAAGTGGAGGAAACATGGTGATAAAGCAGGGATTCATCAACAAGTATTACTGAAGATCTGCTATGCTACATGGCAGGCATGGGGATGCAGCAGTGCAAAAGGCAAGGAAAAAATCATTGTGGATGAATAAAATATATAATAGGTCAGCTTGTAATGAATGAGAACAAAGAGTAAGGATGGGGAAATATGAAATGTCAGAGTTGAAGGTGTGGTTTAACTTTTAACAAGGGGGGCCAGGGAAGGGACAAAAACAAGAGAGAATTTTTTTTCCCTAATTTACTGATTTTAGCGAGAGAGACAGACAGACCTAGGAAAAAGGGAGGGAGGAAGAGAAAGAGAGAAACATTGATTTGTTGTTCCACTTATTTATGCATTCAGTCGGTTGATTCTTGTACGTGCCCTGACCTGAGATCAAACCCACAACCTTGGCATATGGGGACAAAGCTCTAACCAACTGAGCTATCTGTCCAGGTTAAAAATATATTTTTTAAAACATTTTTTATTTTCCAACTTATTAAACAACAATGAAGTACAGTTCATTCTTTTTGGGGAAAAAGATTGTTTTGTTATACCTTACTTGTAATGTACAATAAAAGTGAATCTTGACTGATAAGTGTTAGTTTCCTTCTGTACAAATGTGAATTTGAGAAGGGAAAAGAAAGGAATATTTTTTTAAAGAAAAGAATATTTTTTAAAAGAAGTATAAAGTCCTTATTTAATTTATTGAGTACAGTCATGAACTATAACAATGTTTCAGTCAATATACAACTGGTCCCTTTTAAAATTATAATGGGGCTGAAAAATTCCTATTGCCTACTGACTGTAGCTGTCATAGGTGATGCTGGTATAAACAATCCTACTACATTGCTAGTCATAGAAGTATAGCATATACAATTTATGTACAGTACATAATACTCGATAATAAACAACTGTTATTAGTTTATATATTTACTGTACTATACTTTTTATCATGTTAGAGTGTACTCTTCATACTTAAAAGTATCACTATATTTGTAGTTATGTAACATTGTATGCATGAATCCACTCTCAAAATAGGAAGTAAATATGTACTGAAGTAGCAATACACTGACTTTCATATAACTACAAACAGCAAAAGCAAGGTTAAATGTTGTTTCCCTAAAGAATATGATTATTTCAGCACACAGCTCAGGAAGGACACTTCTGTAATTTATCTCAGTGAACTATGAAAAACAATGAAGTAATGCAATGAAGCTTCCAAAAAAAGGCTTTATAAATAATGAAATTCTTGCGTTTGATCTGGGCAATTACATAAAATTAACTTATATTCTTTTTTTATATTCTTACCCTGTTTCATCTTTGTCAGCTCAGGTTTAATAAGCAAGATGGAATTTTGTACTTTGCAAATAAATGGCTTAATTAAATCATGATCAAAAATTGCTACATTCGTATTCACATCAATGTTACAGGGATGAGTATGGACAAAGGAAAAGGTTATAAACACATGAATAGACTATTCATTTGAATCACCAATTTTTTCTCCTTGCTGTATTGCCATAACTCATACCATCACCAATACTCCTAGTAGTGAGAACAAAAGAAAAATATCTCATAATGTGGAAGACTCAATTTTAAATCCTTTTAAAAATTCTCTTTCAGAAATCTTTAAAACAGAAGATCTTTCAAAATAACACCAACTCTTTTATAATGCATTCTCTATAACACTTTTTTTCTTTGCAAGAACAGGAAAGAGACCAAAGTAAATACAAAATAAACCAAATACAAACTGATTTTTCCAAAGTATAGTAATTCTACAAATGCCCAGTTTGTTTCTTGGCTGAATGTTGAGCATTCAGTATAAATAAAAATCTGTTAGGAAGAAACATTAAACCATAATGGAGCTTAGCTTTACATTACATTTCAAAGGGCGTTACTATCTTCAAAATTATAATTTGGTGCTTCTCAAAGTTAACATCCAGTTAGAGATTTATTGTAAAAAGAAATGGTACTGAACAAATTCACCATTATAATTGTTTTACTACTTGCTGGCTACTCCTTCCTTGAACCATTTATTTTTATTTTCTACGGATGACTTTATTAAGAAGGTTTTTCAAGCCCAAGCTCCTTAATATTGTAAAAGCACCTTCTTACTCAGTATGTTAAGCACTGTTTTAGAATGATCTGTTTCACAGATCCTCTGACATTTAGCAGGTCGTAAGAACTGCTGACAGTACTTCTAAACACACATTCCTTTGTCACACATGTATTACGCAAACAGTAAGTTAGGCCCTGTGCTAAGTCAGGCATAATGCATGAACAGACCTCTGTCCCTTAAAGGGGACACATAAACTATTTCCGAAACATGAAAAGAACTATGACAGAGAAATGTATAAGGTGTTTTAGGAGCAGAGGAAATACCCAACTCTGTCGGAGAGGGTTC
Organism: Myotis brandtii; assembly: GCF_000412655.1. Taxonomy (NCBI): domain Eukaryota; kingdom Metazoa; phylum Chordata; class Mammalia; order Chiroptera; family Vespertilionidae; genus Myotis; species Myotis brandtii. The sequence continues at coordinate 1,561,351 of NW_005357806.1, read as the reverse complement.
ACCGACTGACTTTTCTCCTGAAAACAATAAATGCACTCAATTCCTCCCATTTGTAGCTTAAAACTCTTCCTTAGTGGTCACCATTCTTCTGGGTTGCTTTCACTGATGAACAAAGTACCCAACCTATGCCAAGAACCCCCGATCAACGTACCTTGTGGCTTTGGACTTGCAGCTGAGTGTTTTGCTGGCGTTTTTCCATTTATTCCCTGAGCCTCTTCATCAGATACATTCTGATCAATCAGTGTGGTTGTGCTGCTTTTCAAAAAGGGTGGAATGATAGTGATCTTTGGACAGGTACTGCCACCTGCGAGAGTTCAAAAAGAAAGGGCAGGTAAATGCAGAGGCAGAGCACTACCATGTCTCATGACTGAAATTCCTCCTGACCCCATAAAACAAAAAACAATCTCAGTTACGAGGCTAAGCACAGAAATGCTTTTCCCATGTGTGCTGACCCTGACAAAAGAGTCTCCCTGGGAAAGATCTCATTCCATGTGCTTGGGAAACCTTATAATGCACATTGACAGACTGCTGTGCACACGTGCACACGCACACACTCGAACACACTCATGCACACACGGGCATTCTCTCTCACTCCTTCAACTCCTTTCCTTGCAGGGCTACAAAAACGGCATATCGGATGCAGATAAAGCCGGCTAAGGAGAGGTCTGGAGAGCCCCATACTAACTTGTTAAAAGCGTTCCTTTCCAGCCTGTGAGCAACTCGAAAGAGCAAAGCAGTTAAGTACCAACCTGACAGCTCACTAAAGACTGAGAGCAAGAAGAATGGCTCCATTAGAAATGAACACATACACACACACACTCAATCACCAGCTTACTCAACTCCAAATTAGCATAGACAAGCTAATAGCCATGCCCCTCCCAAAGAATGATTAGATTATACGGATAACACCGTCCTATTCAAACCCCGGAATATTCTTTAAAACACTGAAATACAACATGAAAGATAGAGGAAAAATGGATAAATTTTTTGTTTGATTTCTGACATAGAAGTTAAATGTTGAACTTCAGAGACTTTAAAAGAAATCATATGCCAATGTTTTCTCTTTACACTCATATTAAAGTTCCTTTTCTTCTAGTTGACATGGTGATATTAACAACAGATTGGACCTTGCTTAGGAGAAAAAAAATTTTCTACCAGGGAATTCACTATTACTAAGTAAAAGTGTGCAGAGAAAATGTGATTTGGTTAAAAACAGTTTCGTTTTTACAGAATCAAAATATCTATGAAAAGAGAACTATTAGAAATAAAAGCATTATTAGTCAAAACAAAAAAGCTAATAAAACCCAATCAACTTTCTTTTTTT
>NW_005357806.1:1558957-1559928 GCF_000412655.1 Myotis brandtii | reverse complement strand
CAGGCCGACGCTCTATCCACTGAGCCAAACTGGCTAGGGCTTTAATATATTTCTTTATTGATTTCAGAGAGGAAGGGAGAGGGAGAGAAAGAAACATCAATGATGAGAGAGAATCATTGATTGGCTGCCACCTGCACGCCCCCTACTGGGGATCGAGCCCACAACTCGGGCATGTGCCCTTGGCCGGAATCAAATCTGGGACCCTTCAGTCCACAGGCCGACGCTCTATCCACTGAGCCAAACCGGCTAGGGCCCCAATCAACTTTCTATTGAGTAAAAAACAAATCCCTCTTATTTCAATTGATTGTTAAATAATACTGATTTAAAAAACCATACTATTGCTTTCTTGTCTGTGCTCCCTTTAAAATTTATCTTGGTAATACTGATTTTAGAAGATGTTAAGAGTACCAAGTATTGTCTGAGAAGTGCTAAGAGACCCAGTGCAAAAACAAATGTAAGGTTTCATCAGACAGCTTTCTGCTAAAGTGGGCTGCCCGCTGGATTAAGCATTTCATTATTTAGCCAAATATGACAAAGGCCTTTCTTGAATGTAAGATGTAGGAAAAATTATTTCACAGCATATTACTAAAATTGTAAAGAAAAGAAATAAAAGCTCAAATTTTTAAATGTGTGATCTTATCTACCTTCTTAAAAAACTGTGAAGTAGGCCAAATATATCCCTAAAATCTGCAGCGCATAATCCAACTGGTTAGTCTTTTACTAGTAGGGGCATGAGGACTTTCATTCCCATGGTGATCCCAAGAATGTGTTGGTAATCCTACAGGCCACCTGCTGGGTTCTAGTGAAACACAGCCAAGGTTGTGGGTTTGATCTCTAGTCAAGGTACTTACAGGAATCAACCAAAGAATGCATGAATAAGTGAACAAAAAATCTCTCTCCTTCTCTCTGTTTCTCTCCCTCTCAAAAAAAAAAAAAAAAAAAAAAAAATTTTTTAAAAAAAGGGGACAGCC
>NW_005357806.1:1523843-1558932 GCF_000412655.1 Myotis brandtii | reverse complement strand
GGGAACTGGGAGGAGGGGAGTTATGGGGGGGAAAAAAGAGGAACAAATGTAACCTGAACAATAAAGATTTAATTAAAAAAAAAAATAAAAAATAAAAAAAAAATAAAAAAAGGAAATATGGTAAAAGAAAACACTTTTAAAAAAATCTTTAGACTTGAATTTTAAGAGATCATGTTCATTTTCTTCTGTAATAAACTTAAAAGATTATCCATCTGCCCATTTGGTCAGATTTATTTATTCTTTAGCAATCAAAGCATTCAACAATGACAGCTTTTATTCTCAACCTTTAATAACATTATATTCATTATACTTGAGATTGCTTTGCTTTCCTATGAAAACAAAAACAAAAAACACCCAAACTATCCACCTATTAGTTCTGCAGCACAATTTTAATAAAAAGTTTTACTCATATCTGGACAATTTATATGATGTGGGCAGAGGAATATTAGAGTGAGTTTAAAGTGTCCAGTCCTGTAAGTGAAGAGCTTTGTTCTTTGATCCATTCCTCAATCCACTTTAATATCTGATTGATATTATCCTCTAGATCTAGTTTATTGCTGGGCAGTTGATGCATTATTTCTTCCTTGTAGGATGCCAATGCTTCTTCATACAGAATTTGAAAAATTTCACATTGAATGTTACCTTTATTTTCTTCTCACTATAAATCCCTTGTGTCAAGTCTTTTGCACAATACACTGTTATCTGTTTCCAGCACAAAAACTGTATGAAACCAGCATTCAGGGAAGAATTCACAACTGTGGTAGTCAACAGTAAATTCCACCTTCACCCATTTGGTTTTCTAACGCATCAACTACTCTATTTTCATCTAAAATGGGACAAGCCTACTCTTCATCACAGCCATCATATAACTGCCCTTCTCGAGCTAAATTGCCTACATCAGTGGTCGGCAAACCGCGGCTCATGAGCCACATTCGGCTCTTTGGCCCCTTGAGTGTGGCTCTTCCACAAAATGCCACGTGCGGGCGCACATGTAGAGTGTGATTGAAACTTCGTGGCCCATGCGCAGAAGTCGGTTTTCGGCCTGGGCGAGTCTATTTTGAAGAAGAGGCTTTAGAAGAAGTGGGGGGTGTCGGTCAGTTGGGCGACGGGAGACGCAGTGCAGGCGGGCAAGGCGCGCACGATTCATGCACGAGTTGAGTGAGCCAGTCAGTCAGCAGTCTCATTGTGCAGTGGTTAGTGCTAGTTGCGTCCGCAAATTGCGCACGGGTGACAAAAGTACCTACTCGAAGCATAAAGTTACCTGTATTTTTCCAACCAGCTGCAAATCCTACAGGTATTTTTGTCATCAATTTAAGAATTGTAATTCTTTTGTGTTGGTGGCTTTATTATTATAAAATGAAACATTTTTTTAGGTGCCCTGTTTGAGATGGCTACAAAGAAGAAGCAAAGAAAAACGGAAGACGAAAACCGTGAATTTAAAGTTGAATGTACCTACCTATATAGTTTAAGTTTAAAAAATTTGGCTCTCAAAAGAAATTTCAATCGTTGTACTGTTGATATTTGGCTCTGTTGACTAATGAGTTTGCTGACCACTGGCCTACATTAATGTATTTCAATCCTGAACTTGATGCAAATTCTTTGCCTAGTGTGTTTTTTCCAACCCCTGGAAGCAACATGGCCCTCAACGTGATGGCTCTAGAAAACACATGCTTAAATGGTTGGGTTTTTTTAAAAAAAAAAAAAAAAAAACAACCACAATGACAAATATGCAACAGAAACCATATATCGCTGTGAAGCCAAAAATATTTACTATCTGGCCTTTTACAGGAAAGTTAGCTGACCACTGTTCTAGGTAAAACACATAAGGTAAAGGAAGTTTACCTAAAGGCAACACCATTTCATGCAGTACTTCATCTTCTAACATCTTGGATATTAGCAATAAAAAGTTAAACTTCTTTTTGCTTGTTTATGACTGACTCAGCCTGCTCACATTTGGAGACAGTCCTCTTTTGGATGCCAGTTGCATAACAGAGATGAAACCCAAATTGTAACCAGATGGTCCACCCATTCAAGACAATTTATATTAACTAAAGAGGCTTTTGGTCCCAATTTACCCAGAAGAACCAGAAGGAGTGATTAAACTGTTATCTTGGACACAGCTATAACTAATCACATTATATTAGTACTAGAGGTCCGGTGCACGAATTCGTAAACGAGTGGGGTCCCTCTGGGTGGCCTGCAGGGATCGGGCCAAAACCGGCAGTCCAACGCTGCCTGCAGCTCCTACCTGCCACTTCTGCTTATCCTGGCCCCCCTGTGCCTACCGTGGGCTCACACCCAATCAGTCCCTATTGGGAGAGGCTCACGCAGCCACAGCAGCGCTCACCAGCCATGAGCCCTGCGTCTGGCGCCCTCCCAAGGGGAGTGGCTGCGGGATTGGGCTGAAACTGGCTTTCCAACATCCCCCAAGGGGTTCTGGATTGTGAGAGGGTGCAGGCCAGGCTGAGGGACCCCACCACTGCATGCTCGGGGCCAGGGAGGGAACTTGGGAGGGCTCCAGGGCGTATCTGGCCTGTCTTGCTCAGTCCCAATTGGCCGGACCCCAGCAGCAAGCTAACCTACCGGTTGGGGCATCTGCCCCCTGGTGGTCAGTGCACATCATAGTGAGCAGTTGAGCAGCCTTAGCATATCATTAGCATATTATGCCTTTTTTGGTAGTTCAGTTGTTCTGCCTTTTGGTCTATTTGCATATTACCCTTTTATTATATAGGATGGGGTTGGGGTTGTCCTATTTAAATACTGTTTTCTCTTAATGATTGGTCATCTTTTTTAGCCACTGGTCCTAAGCATTTCGAATTGCTCTGTCTTCAGGTTACTCACGTAAGCTTTCTGGGTCTTATCTCCTATAAGAAATGTCTAGACCTATGGTAACAGCAGGGACTCCTTGGATTATCAATTAATCCAGCCTCATCTTTGACTGTTTAAGGCAGTGGTTCTTAACCTTCCTAATGCCTCGACCCTTTAATACAGTTCCTCATGTTGTGGTGACCCCCAACCATAAAATTATTTTCGTTGCTACTTCATAACTGTAATGTTGCTACTGTTATGAATTGTAATGTAAATATCTGATATGCAGGATGTATTTTCATTGTTACAAATTGAACATAATTAAAGTATAGTGATTAATCACAAAAACAATATGTAATTATATATGTGTTTTCCAATGGTCTTAGGCAACCCCTGTGAAAGGGTCGTTCGACCCCCAAAGGGGTCGCGACCCACAGGTTGAGAACCGCTGGTATAAGGCTCTCTGTTCCAACGCAAGAGTTTGCCCCTATGGCTTAACTTTTATTTATCTGTCTTCTTTTGCAGGACACCGGTGAGTGGCAGATAATGCTTCTGATGGGTTTAGCGTAACTTTGTCTCCTATTTGCAAAACTTTGTATTGGGCTGTTATGTCTTGCCACACCATTCTTGAATAGCTCTTTCACATTTTAAGGTTGGACTTACTTTTTGGCCATCCATTCAAAGCAAAGTCCACTCAGTTCTCGGATTCTTCAGGCGTAATCTCTTGCCATGCTATCTAAGACTTCAGATCACATCTTTATGGTCTTGCTATGGCCAAGTCTGTACTGTCTCATCCACTCATAACATCTCTCCCAACTGCACCAAGTCTCTAGCTCAGAAGATTTCAGTGGACTCCAACCCTCAGGACAAGAGGATTGCTTGGATTTAAGAGAACAAAAGTAGTTTTCTAGGGGAGACAATCTTTTTAGGAGAACAGAAATAAAAGAAATACCTTAAAAAATAAAACAACTTTATTTTGAAATAATTTTAGATTTACAGAAGAGTTGTACCCAGGTTCCTAAGCACCTTATGAAACCAAATATATATATATCAACACCAAGAATTTAATATTGGTACAATACTAAACCACAGATTTCATTCCAATTTCATCAACTTTTCCACACACATCCTTTTTCTATTACAGGATCCAATCCAAGATACCAAGTTGCATTTAGTTTTCATTGTCCCTTGATGAAATTCAATCTGTGAATTACTCAGTCTTTGCTGGTCTTGCATGACCTTGGCACTTTTGAAGGTCAGCATTTTGTAGACTGTCCCTCAACATGGGCGCATACAAACAATGGGATTTTATTCAGCCTTAAGAAGGAAGGAAAGTCTGATGCATGCTACAACATGGTTGACCTCTAGGCCAGCGGTTCTCAACCTGTGGGTAGCGACCCCTTTGGGGGTCGAATGACCCTTTCACAGGGGTCGCCTAAGACCCTCGGAAAACACATATATAATTACATATTGTTTTTGTGATTAATCACTATGCTTTAATTATGTTCAATTTGTAACAATGAAATTGGGGGTCACTACAACATGAGGAACTGTATTAAAGGGTCGCGGGATTAGGAAGGTTGAGAACCACTGCTCTAGGCTATTACGCTAAGTGAAACAAGACAGTTAAAAAATACTGTATGATTCTACTTATATGAAGTACACAGTCAAAATCAGACAGAAAGCAGAATGGTAGTTGCCAGGGATGGGGGGAAGGGGAGAATGCAAGAATGGAAAGTTATTGTTTAATGGGTAGTTTCACTTTTGTAAGATGAAAAAAGTTTCAACTTTGCAAAATGGGATGGTGGTCATAGTAGCACCACAATGTGAATGAACTGTACACTTAAAATGGAAGCATATCTCTTGCTAAATGAAAAGAAATATTACTACATTCAATTGCCTACTTAGCATCTTTACTAGTATGTTTACGAGCTTACACTCAACATACCCAAATATGGCTCTCTCATCTTCCAACTCTGACCCCAAACCAATGAGCTTCAGGTCTTCTCCATCTCAGTTAATGGTGACTTCATCTCGGCTTAGGGCAACAAGACTGGGAGAACCCTCAAGTCCCCCCTCTCTTTTTCTCTCACACTCCACATCTTTTCATCAAGTAATTCTGCTGACTCTACAATCTACCAGCACCACCTCCACTGCTACTCTTCTGGCCTAAATTATCACAATCTTTTAACTGTATTTCATCAGAACCCTCCACCTGTCCTCCCTGCTCCTACCCTTACCCCAGTACAATCCAGATTTTCAACCAGGACTGGAGCGATCCCTTTTATATAACCCAAGTCAGATCATATCACCCTGTGCTTAAAATTCTCCAATGGCACTCTATGTTACTCAGAGTAAAAACTCAGCTCTTGACAGTAACTGACAGGCTCTATGTCATCTGGTCCTAGTCCCCTTACCACCGACCTCAGTGCTAGTATTGCCCCCCGTGCTCACTCAACTCAGTCATATTGGTTTCCTTGCTGTTCCTCAGGCCAAGCACACTTGAGGGCCTTTGGTCTAGCTGTTGTCCGTATGAGGAGTCTGACAACTCTAGTTTATGGTTTATTTTTTCCAAAGCACCTTCTAACAAACTACATTATTTTGTTTGTTGTTTATTGTCTGTCTCCTGTGGTTGTAATGTAAGCTCTGGGAAGGCAATGATCTTTGTTTCTGATATACTCAAGAAGCATCACCTATCACATAGTAGATGCTCAATAAATACTTGTTGAACAAATGAATTCTAGACCTTAGTCAAGTACCTCTTCACTTGCCTACATTCTTAGAGGCTATCTCATAAGAGATGTCTTCTAAATTCCAACAATAAGGAAATATATACCTGTCTTAGAGCCCATTCTATACAAAATTTCAAACATTTCCATTCTTATCTACATTTCAAAACATTCAAGGTTAGTTCTACACAAATTATAAATATCTAGGAAAAAACTTGTATCCAAGTAATCTTCCCTTGAAATCCAGTTTTCTAAACATTGGGAATTGTGAAATCCATGTTTGTCTTGATAAACTCGGCAGCAGCTAAAAGTCCCAGCAACTGACTGAAATGTTTTCATTTATTATAATCTGTAATGTTACTTACATGTACTCGTCTCATGAGCTAAAATGCTCTAAAGGCTGCCAATATTTCAGACTCACCTGATACTACCTAAAATTGGAGGACCTGTTATACTGTTGAAAGCAATATGAACTCAAGCCTTGAAGGTAAAATAACTATAGATATTAGTTATTTTTAAAGATCCCACAGCTGATGACACAATAAAATGTGTAAAAAGGCAACTGTTACTATTGTATCATTCTTAAGCAGATGCATGTATGTGTAACGTAAGATAAAAGAAACGTGCAGCTTCAAAAAACACAAAAATAACTTTTGTTTTAAAACTAGAAATATTTGATTTTCCTGAAATAGAAAACATGCTCCCTAATTAATTACTGATTTTTCTTTTTTTTGCTACCCTGAAGGGATGAAAAGAATAACAAAATTCTAAAGAATGCTGTTGTTTGTGGTCCCTTACAAGTTAGAATTCTGTTAGATGAACTGCACTGAAACACCTCTCATTAAGCCTGTTAGTTACCATGAATTCCTGCACAGGAAGCATGGAAAGTGCACATTCCACGATGACGATGATGCTGGGTTGGTGCCGGGACGGGTCTGGTCAGTGTGTTCTGCTGTGCCTGGGATTGGTATTATTTCAGAGACCCAGCTCCTTGCAGAATCCCTGTGTTGGGAAGGGAGCTGGAGGCAGCTCGCTCACCTGCAACCACGCACCGAGGGAGGTTCCCCTTTTATCTATGTTCAAGTAAATATATTGGTCAAGATTACAGAAAGTTCTTTCTATTTAAAGCACCAAACTTAGTCTGTATCTGCAGCCATGACTAGAGCGGAAGGTGGAAGCAGAGAAAAACCACAATCAATTACATGTTTCTTTTCGCTTCCTCGCAAAAGATGGTTCTAGTTGACAACATCTTGAGTTGGAGGAGATTCACAGGCTGCTGTGCTTTCTTTGACACACGGTTCCTAGTTTATAACACCCATTTCTGGGCTTATCCACACACCCTATGTTACTCCCGTGCTGGTGGTGAGAAATGTGTCTGAGAAGCTGCCCATTCATGCAATCAACTGCTAAGTTTTGAAGCCGTCACTCTTTTTGCCAGAGCCTAAGATTCATCACAATTTTAAGCTTTGATATTAATGACTACAGCACAAAGATCTCTAGGTATATTACTCTGCGGGTGGACCTGATAACCGATGTTCAATTTTCCTGATAGAATCACCTATCAAAAGGGCGGCTCAGATGCTATGCATGTGTGCACCCAGGCAGCTTTCCTTGATTTCCAGAGCTGGCTGTTTCCGTGCTAACTGCACGAGTTACTGTACATTATTAAGCATTATATCATCAAGCACTAAATATACCCCTACTGCAATGTAAACATTCTTCAGGGCACCTCAGTCATAGAACTATCATATAACTAAATCCTGGCTTCTACATTTACTCGCTGGGTGACTGACTTACTTTCTCTATACTTCAATTTCCTCATCTATAAATAAGAATTCATAGGATTCATAATTGTACCCTCCCCCATAAGGTTGTTGTGAGAATTACGATTTCATCGATGCTAGTGAAAGTACTAGAGTAGCAGCAGGCACCTGGTAAGTGCTATATGACTACATGCCATTATTATTATTTGTATGGCACTCCAATCTATACAATGCCAGCACAGGGGATCAGGGGACCAGATCCTTAGTCTCTTTTCCCTCCAGCCTCCTATGGCCCTTACCTTTTTACCTCCCATCGATTTAAATTTGCCCTCACCACTGCCTAAATTTTTATTTACTGCCACCCAGCACTTGCTCTTGCTGCCTTACTTTCTCAGTTTTGTAGCTGCCATTTGCTCTAGTGCCCAATCCCACCACTTTCAGGGATTTCCAATAGATCGTTTTGGATAAGTTTTGACCAAATAATGACTCCTTTGCAAATTAATATAATGATTAATTATTTACAAGTGTATGGCCTGGTACATCAACTATGAATCTCTTATTCACTAAAGATAGTAACAGTATCAGTAATGATAAAATGATGTCTGACATTTGGAGAATTTACTGAAGATAATTTTAACCCCAGATGATTTAATCACATTCTTCACTTTTTACCATGATTGCAACTGTGTGTCCTGGATCCATAGACTTTTTTCATTTTTCCTCCATTCAACATTTCTTCATTTGATACTAATCACAATTGCTGGTATTGATTAGCACATTTAAATATGCTTATGACCACTTAAACTTGGTGCTTAATCTTAATAGCTCTCATCTTTATGCTGCCAAAGCACAAACTAAGCACTGAGAATATCTAATGGTCAACTGCAGAGTGATAAAACCTACCAAGTGTCTGATTTATTCCACTCTTTGTGTTTTCTTTTTGTTCCTACTTAAATGTATTGACTGACAACTCCCTAATTAGAAGTGCCAAGTACTCTGTTTATTACTGGGGACAGGAGAACAAATACTAGTAAGACAGAATCCTCACCATCATGTAATCCATGGTTTACATGGGGAAAGAGATGTACAATTCCATAGATGTGTAGAACACCTGCCTCTAACCCCATCCCCACTCCCCGCCCCATCCCCTTGCTAGCTGTGGTTAGGAAGCAGCAGCACCAGTCCTGAATGATGGCAATGGTTGAGGGTGAAGAGGAGGAATGGCTGTGGACATACTGAGGAGAAAACCATTAGGGGAGTGGCTGAAGGAGGAGGATCAGAGAGGAGTAAAGGATGATCCATACTTAGGCTCCTGCTTAAGGTGACACGGAAACAGTGCCTTTCACTTTAAGTAAGAAAAGATCGCAGTTCCTGCCTATGAGACTGTCACGAACTGTATTAAAGGGTGGGTCGCAACCCCTTTGGCGGTCGAACGACCCTTTCACAGGGGTCGCCTAAGACCATCCTGCATATCAGATATTTACATTACGATTCATAACAGTAACAACATTACAGTTATGAAGTAGCAACGAAAATAATTTTATGGTTGGGTCACAACATGAGGAACTGTATTTAAAGGGCCAGAAGGTTGAGAACCACTGATCTAGAATAACCCGTCTGCCCTGACTTTCAATAGGTTCAGCCATCCCTATACACTCCATCTGCCTCATTTTCAACCTCATTGTTAAAGTTTTCAGACAGATCCCCTTTGATACGTTCTTTAAAATACCATTTCACTGCCTTTTAAAGGAGGGGGGAAAAAGGCTATTCGATGCAGGGCCGATGGCCAATTGTACAGAGGCTCTGATCCACATTTTTGTTTGTTTCTGGTCTCAGTAATTACGGGCTAAATCACTTGTCCTTCCTATGTGGGCTGATATCCTTAATTTCATTACTAGCAGGAGCAAATGCCAGGTAAATGATTAGGCTGGAGGGAGGAAAAGAGCACTTACTAGGAGCCTAAAGATCATTTTTGGGGTGTCTGTCGGTTCCTTCAGGACTGCACGGGATGCAGAGCAGCTCCTTAAAGAGCCCGCACCACACGCCCCAGGCCAGCTCTTCCCGAAGGTGTCCTGTAAGACACTGCTCCGGCCACAGGACCCTTCATCTGCACCCTCCACTTCCCCCACCCCCACCCCAACCCTCCATGGTTCTATATGAAATATAGGTGACCGGACAAATGTACAGCTTTATCGTGTAAATTCATGATGCCAGTGGGCATATTAGAGGCTGTGAAAAGTCCGACAGTAGAAAAACCTGTTTAACTTGGAACCCAGTGTGTCCAGGAAACTTTTCCATCACATATTATGTACAAGTAAACATACCATGGAGCTACTGTGACTTGAAACATTTGGGAAAAGTTGCCCCAGGAATTCTTCCCACGCCTGTCAGCTATCCCCATGGCATTTCCCACACTTCCCCCCCTCCCCTCCCCCCGCGCCCCCGGCTGGTACCTGCTCCTGACTTCCCAAAAATCATTGTGGCTGCCCTCATGACTCTGACTCAAATTATGAACCGAAACTCTAACCTGCCCTCGATTTTTGAATGTGAGCCTGCTGCCCGCAGCTTCGAGGCTACACAATCCCACAAGGAGAGGACCACAAAAGTGCACCGGGGCAGGTGCTCGAGTTCCGCTTCTGGAATCGCTAACTGGAGTAGCTCTCAGATTTAAAAAAATCAGGTGAAATCACATTCTGTAATTCTGCCAGTCCACTTTTTCCCCATTCTCTTCACCTCTCTCCTCATCTCAGCTGCAAAATCCACAGCCTAGCACACTTGGAGGCATACAACTTAGAAATATGGAAAAATCTTAAAGTGGTCATAAAATGGGATCTAATGTATTGCACTAATTAACAATGCGGAGAACAGTCACATGTAGAATACCGCAGGCAGTTTTATTTCATTGAGACAAGTATGTTCTCTGTTTTGCCAAAGACTCCACACACCACATACAAGCATTGTAGTGATCTTAAATCCAAGTGAATTAAAATACTGTTTTGAGAAACTAAACATACCATGAATGTAAAAGCACATCACTGCCCTTTCATTCTGCAGTCACAACCAGATGCAACTGTTCCTATGCTCTGTGATCTCCCTTAGGGTTTAAACCCCAAAATCAGGCAAAAAACTTTATTCAATAAGAAAATTAACTTCTTTCGAGGACTTATAGCCCATACACCAACAGTGTATTAGAACAGCGGTCGCCAACCAGTGGTTCGCGAGGTCTGAAAGGTTGGCGACCACTGGTTTAAGGAAGTAAAAACAACTAGTTCTCAAATTGGCCTTTTCTCAATTGATTTGTTCTCTAGACACCAAGAGGAGTTTATGTAAATGCAGTGCAATGCATAGCTTCAGACTGGGATACATTGATGCTAAGAGATATGCCCTTCAGATATGCCCCTCAAAAACATCCTGAATGTTACAAAAATATTTACAATCAGGGAACTACTAGCGCTTTAAACCTTACAGCGTTTACAACAAATTTGCTTGCAAATACTACTACGGTTCTTGCTACTATTAGCAATAATGGTGGTAATAAAATCTAACAATATTGTTCATTCTGTGCCAACTATGCACTAGGTGAAGCACTTTGTATGCATTATTTCATTTACTCCTCTTAAGTTTACGTAATAAAGTAAGGCTAGTGTTTTTTTATTTAAAGAATAGTTTATTGATTTTTAGTGAGAGAGGAAGGGAGAGGGAGAGGGAGAGAGAAACATTGGTGTGAGAGCACAACATCAATCAGCTGCCTCCTGCACATTTCCTTCTGGGGATCAAGCCCGAAACTCAGACATGTGCCCTGATCGGGAATCAAACTGGAAACTTCCTGGTGCACGGATGACACCCAACCACCTGAGCCACACCAGCTAGGGCAAAGCTGGAATTTTTATGTCCATTATAAAGGTGAGTAAACTGAGGTGGTGTTAAGTGACAAGCTGATGTTAGATGTTACATATAGTTTGTACTAGTAAGTGCCTCTGGACAGGGACTCTAGCTCATACTCCTTTGACTTTCACTCAGCAGGTAATTAAATGATTACATCTCTGTTATATTACAGCTATTTGCCCTGACCCTGTACCTTTATATTAGGCAATACTGTGCAGCCAGGAGTTTCACAATACCCAACACACACAGAAATCCAAGTTAAGAAAAACAAGAGATCTAAGATAGCAGTGCAGTCGGTGAAAGTTACACTCACCTCCTCCCAGGACCAAACCGGAATTAATACCGAAATATAAAACAATCAACTTGAAGAACCAACTGAAGACTAGCTGAGCAGAAGTCTTATAATCAAGTATTTAAAGAAGAAGCCACATTGAAACTGATAGGAAGGGCGGACACAAAAAGAGCTGGCTAGCACCCATGTGCCATGGTTGAGAATCCAGAGGGCTAGCTCAGCTGTAAAGATTCCCCCTGAAGAGCATGGAGTTGAGACCAGAGACCCAGAGCTGGAAGAGGCGCCTACATAACATCTGGCTGTGAAAATCAGTGGGGATTCTGTATCTCCAGTGGGGAGATACAGAAGTTTGCTAGAAACCCAAACACCCTCTTAAAGGGTCAACACACAAAATCACAGACACTCACCCTGGGCTCTGGAGAAGGGAGCAGCTTGGAGCAGAACAGAGTCTTGGGAAGAGAAACTGGGTTCTGCGGCCATGGAGAGAGAGCTGAAGGGACAGCGGCCAGGGTCCCTGTGCTGATTCCCTCTTCCAAACCCCAGACTCCACCATTCTTGAGTGAAGAACTCCCTTCCACAAGGTATCAGCCTGGAGGAATGCAATAGCCCCACCCTAACGACTCCACGTCCTGTGCCCTGAGGAGCACACACCCTGTGGAGGAGTCAGCTGCCTAGGCCCCGAGGGTGTGGAGGTTCTGAGTGTGTCAGAGACTAAGTTGTGTTGGCTGGGGGGGAGGGGGGGGGGAATTGCCCTCCACCATCACAACCCCCTCCTGAGAAATCCACTAGCCCCACCATCCCTGGAAGCCACAGAATCCAGGACAGACTGAATTGTGTCCCTATTAGTCAGGGAGCTTTATTTTCCCCTCACAGGCCTGATAGGTGCAGAGCCCTTCCTTCACACAGCCACATCTTGGTCTGTTTGGGCCTGATAAAATCACCATGATGATTCCCTGAGACCCTGCCCCACAACAAAGGTCTGAGGCACCAGGTGGGTGGCAGCTAGCCTTGGTATACCCTGGGACTTCTGCTGAGTGGACCGAGACCCAGCACTGACACCGAGTTTGAATCAGTAACAGTCCGGTGGACACCACTGTCCTACCTTCTGACTCCTGAGAACCTACCTCATGCAACTTGCATACCAACAGAGGCTCTTTCAGTGACAGCCTCAGAGAAAGCCAGCAGGCGGAGGCAAAATGGGAGTGGCTTGGGCCTTTTGCTGACCTGCCCCTGGGCTAGGTGCTGGTGGAAGCTGGCCTTGGTGCTCAGCTTGGCCCTCCCCATGTACACCCAGGCCAAGCAGAGGGAGCCACAAACTATGGATGGCTTTGTAGCACCAAACAGGTTGCCCAAAGCCAGTCACAGGCAGCGACGGACATTAACCTGCACCAGAGTCCCTCCCAAGAGGCCCCAGAACCAACCCACCCAGTGGTGAGCTTCAGACAACATCAGAGCAGAATACAATTAGCTCCTCAAGAGGGAAGTCCAAAGGAGATCTCAGTGCCTGCTGAGGCAAATTCTGCCTTGTGTGGTAAGCTCCCGCACCGCAGCTCATACACTGTGGTCAGGGTTGACCCTCAGTCAGCCAGCATGAGGGTCGACTCTATGCACAGCCTGGCCAAGAGCAATCAAGATTTAACTACAATAGGTGGGCTCACGTAACCCACACAAGGGACATTCCTGGAACACCCAACTCAAGTGATCAAGGAGACTGCACCACTGGGTCCCATAAGATACCTAATACATAAGGCCATCCTACCAAGATACACACCTAATATACAAAGACAAATACAGAGAGACAACCAAAATGGGAGACAAAGAAACATGCCCCAAATGAAGGGACACAGAAGAAATCTCTAGGAAAAAAAAAAAAAAGTCACACAACTAAATGAAATGGAGACAAGCCATCTATTAGATACAGAGTTCAAAATAATGGTTATAACAATGCTCAAAAAACTTAGTGAGAACTTCAATAGCATGAAAAAGGATATAGAAACCATAAAAAACCCCACCAGAAATGAATAATACATTATCTGAATAAAGAACAGAAGAGAAGGAATAAATACTAGGTTAGATAAAGCAGTGAATTGGGAGACAAGGTGGCAAAAACACCCAATAAGAGCAGCAAGAAGAAAAGAGAATTTTTAAATACAATGATAGTTTAAAGGACCATTGAGACAACATGAACACAACAACATCCAAATCATAGAAGTCCTGGAAGGAGAAGAGAGAGAGCAAGGGATTGAGAACCTATTTGAAGAATTAATGACAGAACTTGGTGAAGGAAAAAGACACTTAAATCCAGGAAGTGTACTGGTATACAGTCCTAAACAAGATGAATCCAAACAAGCTCACACTTAGACACATTATAATTAAAATGACAAAGGTTAAAGACAAAGGGAGACATATCATAATTAAAGTGACAAAGGTTAAAGACAAACAGCAAAAGAAAATCAGTTAGTTACCTCAAGGAAGGTCCCATAAGACTGTCAGCTTATATCTCAACAGAAACTTTCAGGCCAGAGGGATTGGCATGAAATATTCAAAGTAATAAAAAGCAAGGACCTACAACCAAGACTACTTTACCCAGAAAGGCTATCCTTTAAAATTGAAGGAGAAAGAGTTTCCCAAACAAGAAAAAGCTAAAGGAGTTTAATACTACCAAACCAGTATTACAAAAAATATTAAAGGGTCTTCTGCCTTAGCCACTGTGGCCCACTTGGTTGGTGCACTGAAGGATCAGGGATTCTATCCCCAGTCGGGGCATGTGCAGGAGGCAGCCAATCAATGTTTTTCTCTTTCTCTCCTTCTCCCTTACTCTCTCTAGAGAATCAATGAAAAACATTTCCTTGAGTGAGGGTTAAAGAAATAAGGGTCTTCTTTAAGAAGAAAGAAAGAAAAAAGAGAAATATAGCTATAAAAAATAAAAAAGGAAATAAATATGTACCTATCAATAATTACTTTGAATGTAAAAGGTTTAAAAACTCCAATCAAAAAGACATAGAGTAAATGAGTAGATAAGAAAACAAGATATATATCTATACATACTGTCCAAAGAGACCCACCTCAGAACAAAAGACACATACAGACTACAGATAAAGGGATGGAAAAAGATATTTTATGCAAATGTAAATTAAAAACAAAAAGTTGGGATAGCAATACTTATATCAGACTAGAGGCCCAGTGCACGAAATTCATGCACTCAGGGAGATCCCTCAGCCTGGCCTGTGCCCTCTCACACTCCAGGAGCCCTAGGGGATGTCCGACTGCCGTGGAGGCAGAAGAGGCTCCCGCCACTGCCGCTGCGCTCGCCAGCTGTGAGCCCGACTTCTGGCTGAGTAGCGCTCCCCCTGTGGGAGCATACTGACCACCAGGGGGCAGCTCCTGCATTGAGTGTCTGCCCCTGGTGGTCAATGCACATCATAGCAACCGGTTGTTCCACCATCAGGCCAAAACTGGCTCTGTGACATCCCCCGAGGGGTCCTGGATTGCAAGAGGGCACAGGCCAGGCTGAGGGACCCTACCAGTGCACAATCGGGGCTGGGGAGGAGCATCAGAGGTTGGCCAGCCAGGGACAAACCACGGGAGGGCTCCAGAGTGTGTCCGGCCCAACTTGCTCAGTCCTAATCGGCCAGACCTCAGCAGCAAGCTAACCTACCGGTCACAGTGTTTACCCCCTGGTGGTCAGTGCACGTCATAGCAAGCGGTTGAGCGGCCTTCGCATATCATTTGATGCCCCACAACAAAGGTCTGAGGCACCAGGTGGGTGGCAGCTAGCCTTGGTATACCCTGGGACTTCTGCTGAGTGGACCGAGACCCAGCACTGACACCGAGTTTGAATCAGTAACAGTCCGGTGGACACCACTGTCCTACCTTCTGACTCCTGAGAACCTACCTCATGCAACTTGCATACCACCAGAGGCTCTTTCAGTGGCAGCCTCAGAGAAAGCCAGCAGGCGGAGGCAGACGGAGGCAAAATGGGAGTGGCTTGGGCCTTTTGCTGACCTGCCCCTGGGCTAGGTGCTGGTGGAAGCTGGCCTTGGTGCTCAGCTTTACAGTCATTGTAGGGGATTTTAACACCCCATTCATATCAATGAATAGATCTTCTAGAAAAAAACCAACCGGGAAACAGCAGCCTTAAATGACACACTAGATCAGATGGATTTAACTGAAATATTCAGAGCATTTCATCCAAAGCAGCAGCATACATATTCTTTTAGGTACACATGGAACATTTTCTAGGCTAGACCATGTTAGGACTCAAAACAAGTCTCAATAAACTTAAGACGACTGAAATCATATCTAGCATCTTCTCTGACCACAATGTTATAAAATTAGAAATCTATTAAGAGAAAAAAACCTGAAAAACACACAAGAATATGGGGGCTAAATAACATATTACTAAACAATGAATGGGTAAAAATGAGATAAAGGAAGGAATCAAAAGATACCTTGAGACAAATGAAAATGAAAATACAACTACCCAAAAATCGGTGGGATGCTGCTAAAGCTTTCCTAAGAGGGAAGTTCATAGCATTATAGGCCTACTTCAAAAAACAAAATAAAACAAAAATCAAATAAACAATCTAACCTTACACTTTAAGGAACTAGAAAAAGAACAACAAAGACCAAAGTGAGAAGAAAGTAAATAATAAAGATCAGAAAGGAAAACTAAGAAAAATAATCCCATTTACAATTGCATAAAATAAAACCCCAGGGACATTCCTGGAACACCCAACTCAAGTGATCAAGGAGACTGCACCACTGGGTCCCATAAGATACCTAATACATAAGGCCATCCTACCAAGATACACACCTAATATACAAAGACAAATACAGAGAGACAACCAAAATGGGAGACAAAGAAACATGCCCCAAATGAAGGGACACAGAAGAAATCTCCAGGAAAAAAAAAAAAAAGTCACACAACTAAATGAAATGGAGACAAGCCATCTATTAGATACAGAGTTCAAAATAATGGTTATAACAATGCTCAAAAAACTTAGTGAGAACTTCAATAGCATGAAAAAGGATATAGAAACCATAAAAAACGGAAAATTATAAGACACTAAAGAAAGAAATTGAAGAAGGTATAAATAAATGGAGGCATATACTGTGTCATGGACAGGAAGAATTAACATTGTTAAAATGTCCATAGTATGTAAAGCAATTTATAGATTCGATACAATTCTTATGAAAAACCAATGGGATATTTTACAGAACAAGAACAAATAACCCCAAAATTTTATATGGAACTGCAAAAGAATCCAAATAGCCATAGCAATCTTGAGAAAGGAGAACAAAGTTGGAGGAATGAAACGTATGTGGATGAAACCAAACAACTGGTCGGATCTAGGAAGGCAGGGAGAGTTAAGGCAGAGGCATAGAAATTGCTCTTCCCCTCTCTCGTCAATCCATGTCTATGGTCTTTAAGATAACTTGTTATGTAAAATTATTTATCTAAGATGCACCTACACTGAATTTATCTGAAAAATAAAAAAGTCGATATTAAGAAAAAAATTGTAAATGGAAGATTATAAGAGAGGGTTTTGTGTGCCAGCAAAAGTTACTGGCGTGCCATGTTTGGCACGCGAGCCAGGGGTTGCCCACCCCTGGTCTATTCACTAAATGGTGTTGGAAAAATTAGACAGATACATGCAAAAACTGAAACTAGACCACATTCTTACACCATATATAAGAATAAATTCAAAATAGATTAAAAACTTAACTGTAAGACTCAAAACCATAAAAATCCTAGAATAAAACATAGGCAGTAAAATCTCAAACATTTCTCTTAGAAATACATTTTCTGATACATATCTTTGAGCAAGGATAACAAAAGAAAAAATAAGCAAATGCGAGTAATTAAGCTAAAAATTTTTTTTCACAGCAAAGGAATCCATCCTATATAATAAAACCCTAATATGCAAATTGACAGAAAGGCAGAACGACGGTCACTATGACATGCACTGATCACCAAGGGGCAGACGCTCAATGCAGGAGCTGTCCCCTGGTGGTCAGTGCACTTCCACAGGGGGAGTGCCACTCAGCCAGAAGCTAGGCTCACGGCTGTCAAGTGCAGCAGCAGTGGTGGGAGCCTCTCCTGCCTCTGTGGCAGCACTAAGGACCCCTTGGGGGATGTCCGACTGCTGGCTTAGGCCCGTTCCCCGTGGGCTGGCAGTCGGACATCCCCCGAGGGTTTCCAGACTGTGAGAGGGTGCAGGCTGGGTGGAGGGACCCTTCCCCCCGCCCCCCCCCCCCCCCCAGATTCTGTCCATCCTGGGGCTCACACACAGTATACATACATACATACATACATTCGTCCTACACCTGAGTATCAACCAAAGACTTGGAAACAATGAGGAGGAGACTCAAGAAGTAATGCCATTCAAAATTAAACATTAAGTCATTGTGTAAATGCCCCCCCCCCCCCCCCCCCCCAGTGCACAAATGTCATGCACCGGACCTCTAGTCAACAAATAAAACAAAACAACCCACTGAATGGGAGAACATATTTGCCAATGATACAAAGGGTTAATATCCAAAAATGTTTAAAGAACTCATACAACTCAACAACAACAATAAAAATCAAACAATTCAATTTAAAAATTGGCAAAAAATCTAAATAGACACTTCTCCAAAGAGGACATACAGATGGCCAATAGACATATGAGTGACCACATCTTCACTCATCATCAGGGAATGCAAGTTAAAGCCACAATGAGATATCACCTCACACCTTTCAGAATGACAATCATCAATAAATCAACAAACAAAAAGTATTTGCGGGGAACTCTTGTGCACTATTGGTGGGAATAGATTAATGCAGCCACTGTGGAAAACAGTATGGAGTTTCCTCAAAAAATAAAAATAGAATTGCGTATGACCCAGCCATTACAGCTCTGGGTATATATGCAAAGAAGCCCAAAACAATATATCAAAAGAATATATGCACCCCTATGTTCATTTCAGTGTTATTTACAATAGCCAAGATATGAAAGCAACTCTAGTGCCCATCAATAGACAAGTGGATAAAAAGCTATGATACATATATACAAAGGAATAGAACACAGCCATAAAAAAGAACAAAATCCTATTTGTGATTGTATGAATCTAGAGAGGGCATTATGCTCATTGAAATAAGCCAGTCAGAGAAAGACAAGTACCATATGATTTCACTTATATGTAGATTCTAAAGGACAATATAAACAAACAAAACAGAAACAGAAACAGACTCAGCTATATAGAGAATAGACTATTGCTTCCAGAGAGGAGGAGGGTTGGGGGACTGGGTGAAAAAGGTGAAGGGATTAAGAACTACAAATTGGTAGTTACAAAATAGTTATGGGTATGTAAGTATAGTACAGAAAATATAGTCAATAATAACGTCATTACTATGTATGGTGCCAGGTGCATGATATTTCCCCTGGAAATATCAGGGGAACATTTTGTAAAGTATATGATTGTCTAGCCACTATACTATACAGGTGAAACTAATCTATACTAATAAAAGCCTAGGTGGTCCTTGTGCCCTCGAGCGACACCCTCATGTTGTCACAGGATGGCCACCACAAGATGGCCGGCAGGGGAGGGAAGTTGTGGGCGATCAGGCCGGCAGGGGAGGGCAGTTGGGGGTGACCAGGACGGCAGGGGAGGGCAATTGGGGGCCATTGGGCTGGCAGGGGAGCAGTTAGGTGTCAATTGGGCCAGCAGGGGAGCGGTTAGGGGGCGATCAGGCAGGCAGGCATTAGTGGTTAGGAGCCAGCAGTCCCGGATTGTGAGAGGGATGTCCGACAGCCAGTTTAGGCCTGATGCCTGTGGGATCGGGCCTAAACCTGCAGTCGGACATCCCCCAAGGGGTCCCAGATTGGAGAGGGTGCAGGCTGGGCTGACAGACACCCCCCTCCCCCTGCACTTGGCCTCTAGTCTATAATAATGAAAGCATAATATGCTAATTAGACTGGACGTCCTTCTAGACGACCTTCCGGATGAAGCCGGGGCTGCGAGGGAAGCCCAGGTCCTGGGTGCCTGCCGGCAGCCGGAGGGAAGCCTGCGTCCTGAGTGCTAGAGGGAAGCTGGTGCCGGCAGCTGGGGGAAGGAAGTCCTACTCTTGCACAAATTTTGTGCATTGGGCCCCTCATACAAAAATAATATTAAATGTAAACTGTAATTGAAAAATATAAAAAGTAAATAAAATAAACATTTTTAAAGCATAAAAAAAGATAAGAATGTGAATCTTGATTTGGGATAACTGAACAGATCAAGGCAGAGTTCCAGATTTCCTTGCCTCTCACAGCTACGAAGCTCCTATACCCACTTGCTCTTCAGTTCTTCAGATTTCTTGCTGTACTGAGGCCAATAAGGCCTCTCCATTATAGACTCTTAGGTATTACCGTACCCTTTTTTTTAATGATGTTTACTTTGAATTTATATTAGTTCACACAAACACTCCATCCATGCTTTTGTTCCGGCCCTCCGGTCCAGTTTAAGAACCCATTGTGGCCCTCGAGTCAAAAAGTTTGCCCACCCCTGTCCTATGCCCACTTGCTCTTCAGTTCTTCAGATTTCTTGCTGTACTGAGGCCGATAAGGCCTCTCCATTATAGACTCTTAGGTATTCTGTCTGGAAACCAATGGGCACACCTGCTTAGGTTCACTCTGTGCTAGTCTAGTCCTAGTTAGCTCTGGGCTACATGGGTCTTGCTTCTGCTAGTCTTGACCCAGATCTCTTTAGGGCAGCGGTTCTCAACCTGTGGGTCACAACCCCTTTGGCGGTAGAACGACCCTTTCACAGGGGTCGCCTAAGACCATCCTGCATATCAGATATTTACATTACGATTCATAACAGTAGCAACATTACAGTTATGAAGTAGCAACGAAAATAATTTTATGGTTGGGTCACAACATGAGGAACTGTATTTAAAGGGCCAGAAGGTTGAGGACCACTGCTTAAGGAGAGGTCAGAAAAGACCTCATGAAGCACTTTCACATCCATCACACCACATTTCACCTTCAGCATCCACAAAAGGTATATAGGACATTCATCTGCATATTATAGTTTAAGAAAGTAAGGTTGAGCCCTGGCCAGTTTTGCTCAGTGGCTAGAGCGTCGGTCTGTGGACTGAATGGTCCCAGGTTCGATTCTGGTCAAGGGCATGGACCTTGGATGCGGGCACATCCCCAGTGGGGGGTGTGCAGGAGGCAGCCAATCGATGTTTCTAACTCTCTATCCCTCTCCCTCCTCTCTGTAAAAAATCAATAAAATATATTTTTTAAAAAAAGAAAAGAAAGTAAGGTTGGTAAATAGGGGTTAAGCCAAGAGTCAGACCAGGGCTTTTGATTCTGTGGCCAGTGCTTTCCACTACAGTTCTTTCTGGCCCTGTTGTCAGACTCACCTATGTTTTGCCTTGAAAATGGGCTCATGATCTGGAGCTGTGTTTCCAGTATTTCTGGGGCTGTGAGGACCCATCAGTTATTTGCTCCGTTTTGTCGAAGACTCCACCCACCACATACAAGCACTATAGTGATCTTAAATCCAAATTAATTGAAATACTGTTTTGAGAAACTATACATACTCTGTAAATCATTAACAACACTCCAGTTGTCACAGAAATAAGTTTAAGAAACACTCTGAGGTGTTTTTCTTAAATACATTTTTATTGATTTCAGAGAGGAAGGGAAGAGGAGAGAGATAGAAACATCAGTGATGAGAGAGAATCATTGATTGGCTGCATTCTGCACGATCGGGGATCAAATCTGCAACCCTGGACATGTGCTCTGACCAAGAATTGAACCATGACCTGGTTCATAGGTTGATGATGCTCAAACACTGAGCCATGCTGGCTGGGCAACACTTTGCGTTTTAATGTCTCAGAATCTGCTCCAGGAAATCAGGACAATAATAAATGTCTTCAGAGTGAGTAAAAGCTCTATTCACTTCAAGAATTCTACCAAACCCGGGAATTATAACCTGTCACAGGCCTCTAAGAACTGAAGTGCATGTCCTCTCCCTAGCTGGAATATGTGCCAACTTTTATCTCTACTGAAAGACTAGATATAAGAGTAGGTTATGGATAATAGAAAAAAGGTTGAGGTGCATGTGTGCAATTCAACAAGCATTTACAGAGCACCTTGTAAGGATTAGCAGCAGGGTCAGTTAGCGCCAGGCACTGTGTAGAACCATTAAGATCCTCAATCTGCTCTCAAGTAGAAAGACTACAATGCTCCTCAATCAGGGGACTGCAAACTACAGCACTCCAGTCCCTCCGTGAGAAGATTAAAACACCCCTGAACTGGAGGTCTGCAATCCACAGCTCGCAGGCCAAATTTAGCCCACCACTTATTTTTGTCAATAAAATTGTATTGCAATACAGTGACACTCATTCTTTTACATATTGGGCATGTCGCTTTTCACTACATTGGCAGCATTGAGGAGCTGCAACAGAACCCACATGGCCGGCAAAGCCTAAAATATTTATCATCTGGCCCTTTACAGAAAAGGTTTGCAGACCTTGACCTAAATAATCAAGGCAACAAACCATGGGTGCATGCTATAAGTGCTATAATACAATAGTATGTTATAATATACTAGAGGCCTGGTACATGAAATTTGTTCACTTGGCGGGGGTTGGGGGTCCCCTCAGCCCAGCCTGTGCCCTCTCACAGTCCGGGAGCCCTTGGGGAATGTCTGGCTGATGGCTTAGGTCCTCTCCCACGGGGAGCGGGCCTAAGCCGGAAGTCAGACTTCCTTAGTGCTGCCGCAGAGGCAGGAGAGGCTCCTGACACCGCCACTGCGCTCGCCCGGCTCAGGGCTTCTGGCTGAGCAGTGCTCCCCCTGTGGAAGCGCACTGACCACCAGGGGGAAGCTCCAGCATTGAGCATCTGCCCCCTGGTGGTCAGTGCACATCATAGCGACTAGTCGACCAGTCGTTCAGCCGTTCAGTCAATTTGCATATTAGCCTTTTATTATATAGGATTAGTACTATATTAGTACTATAAGCAACCTTGATTCTGTCCCCAGCCAGCAATATGAACTTTGGCAAGTAAAAACCTGAAGGTTTCTTGGAACCACTGACACAGGGGACTCTGGGGTGTATTTGGTAAATTAACAGTGCTCTTTAGAGTATCTTCAATTTCTTATTGGTCTAAATCCCATAGGCATAGCATGCTACTGATTCTGTTGCCTTCCTAATTATTTTTAGCAAAAGGGATCTTCCCCACCCATCTACTGCATGTGATCCAATAAGTCACTAGGGCATGCTTCCTGGTCAGTGGTGCTCAACCAGGATCACCTGTGGGGATGCAATACCTGGGCTGCACCCCAACCAATGGAACCACACACTCGGGGCGAGGGGCCCAAGCATCACTGTGTCTTAAATCTTCCCAGGTGATTCCAATGTGCAGTCAAGGCTGAGCACCACCCTTCCTGTTATCATGGTAACAGGTTTGGATCAAATTAGTGTCTGCAGGGGAAGTTAAATGAAATGGATTCAATAACTTTAAACTGTTAAACTGAAGTTTCACCAAAATTACATCCTAAAGTGGGGATATCATGAAGACTTGGTGAAATGTTAATAGAAATGACGTAGGCTCACAGCATCGCCTGACTCCTCTGAAAGTCACAGCCAATAAATAGCCCAGCCAGCGTGGCTCAGTGGTTGAGCACCGACCTGTGAATCAGGAGGTCACAGTTCGATTCCCGGTCAGAGCACATGCCTGGGTTGTGGGCTCGATCCCCAGTGTGGGGTGTGCAGGAGGCAGCTGATCAATAATTCTTTCTCATCATTGATGTTTCTGTCTCCCTCTCCCTTCCTCTCTGAATAAAAATATATTTGAAAAAAAAAGTCACAGCCAATGTATTTCTGTCCAGTGTGAGACCTTCTTTATCATGTGGTAGACAAAATATGATTATCTGACTTTAGAATCTACTACTAAAAATAACCTAGACCTCACTGGTTTATACGAAAAGCTACCAATTAGGACTCTTGAGAATTCAGAAGAGGGAGATGATTTCTGGCTGATGCAGAGTATGGCCAGCTCTGTTATGAAAGGAGAAACTTCTGAAACAATTAAAAACTTTTACTGACTGACTTCATAAACTCTGAAAGAAATAAAAACAGATGTAGGAAAAGAACTTGAAGGGCAAGAGATAGTTGTGTGTGTGTGTTTTTTAAGAGCTTCAGCCCACACTTATTTCCTCAAGATGTCTGGTTCATAAATTAACAGATTCTTGGCTTTTCCTCTTCCTTCTACCCACTGCCAAACTATTTTCCATTTACTCACAATAAATTTATCTGCAGATCCAAAAAGAAGAAGAAAACCAAACTGGCCAAGGTTTCATAAGGCTGCAAAAGGATGTTGCTAAAACCAAACAGAATTGTTTTAATTATCTTCATCACAAGTAACCAAGAATGGGCTACTGTTTCTCTTCACAAAAGGGAATATACATGCTTTTTCTAAACAAATCCTTCCCGACCTTGCTTGGGTTTTTATTAATTTTGTAACTGCTTTTCTGGTTTATTTTTCTGAACCTGATTTCTCTAAGCCTGATTCCCAGCAGCTAAAACATCCCAGCCTAACATTCTCTGTAAACTATTTTCTGGGCGTTTCTGCCTACTTCATATTGCCTATTTCAAATTACCAGCCCACGTACACTTCTCAGCTCACTGTTCTCCAACTCTTGGCTTTGTAGTTACTGACACTGTTCATGCACTTTTCAAACCGAAATTTAGCTTCACAGCAATAATGGAGAAAACGAACAAGGAGGAAAAGCTCCGTAAGGCCAGCCAGTTCTTCACTTTGAAAGCTACTTTTTTTAACGGTGCCAGTTCTAGCCATGGACAGGGTCAGCCGAACCAGTCATAAGAAACAAGGCTATGTTTATTGGAAGAGCATCCTCCCTGCGCCCCCCCCCCCCGAGAAAACAGGGTGTATTAGTAAAACTAGAGGTCAAATTTTAACATGATAATTTATTTAAGTTGGACTGTGAGAAAGTTATTTAACTTCCTTATAAATTAGAAGTTTCTACTGCTCTAGTGACATTGCTTAGATACCGGTCACGGGTAGGTAGATGCAGACTTCCAAATGCTTCCATTTGACATGGCCATTTTTAAAGATATATCTGACAAAGGAGGTGGCTTTCTAAAAAGGTCTTGGTGCCAGGCTCTCCTGCATCCCAACCTTCCTGGTCATATTGATACTCTCTCCTTTAAGACAAGCATGAATATAAATCTCCTTTTACTTCAATTTTAATATTCCACAGCTTACAAAGTTCGATATTTGCTTTCCTTACTCCCTGCTGAGTAATCAGACCAGCCTCATATTTTTCCACCCCGGCTAGATTCTAGACCAGGAGCACAATAGCATTGTGTGTTCGGCTTCTAACAGTGTAGAGGATTGTTTCAGTCATACAGAACTTAAAAAACAAATACTGCTTCTAGCTTATGTATTATTTCCCATATTTTCTCTGGCTGACAGAGGAAGGACGTTAGGAAGAAAAATAAGCCAATTCATCAAAGATAACCACTTTTCTAATTCTGAGTTTTAAAACTACATTACATAAAGTGAGGTTTGGTTAAGTCTAATATGATTGCTCCAACAACAACAAAAAAGTTGAACTATTTTATTCATTCACTGATAAAGCCCATCTTATTATTCCCTTCCTTAAAATTCTTTATGCAGAACTGCAAGCTCCGAAGGAAAACTCTAATTTTCATAAAGGACCCTTCACTATCAGACTTCAACCGACCTTCGTATCTACCTCCTCACAGCCATGCACCACTAATCCTCCAGCCACATTCCAATCTTCTCCATTCCTGGAACACGTTATCCTCTTCGGTTGTGTCTCTGCATGTTTTTGCATAAGTTGGTTCCTTTAGCTTGATAGTCTTTCTTTAAACACATTGAGTTCCAATGTCACCATTTTGGAGGACATTTTCCTCAATCAGATGAAAGATCAGTTGCTCCCCCTTTTCTAATCTCCAAACATGTCTTTCATACCTCTCCTATGGCATTTGTCATGCACAATCACTGCTTCTAGATGTCTATGGTAGAAACAAACTTAAGGTTCCTTCAAGGCAGGAATATTAAAAGTTTCAGGATTGAGTCTAGTGAATACATTAATATTTTCTGTCTCTAAGCATGTCTTGTTACCACTGTCCTGTATCTAATAGTTAATCTATTTTGAACTAAAGAGGTAGACAAAATATCTTCTTTGCTCAATATTCTTGTTCAGAATTTGCTAATTTGCAGTCTAAATTAGCAACTCTGATAAAAGTCAATTAAGAAACAAAATTTTGTTGGGCAATGTTAAAAGAGAAAAACTGATGATATGGCATATAAATTTGGAACTCCACCAGTTTAACAATCCTTGGCTTATATTTATAATCATTTTCAATCTTTTTATATTTCTTTTTACTATGTAATCAAAATAGATTTCATATTTCTAAGAAGTCATGTGATCTAATTATGTCATTATTATTCAGATTAAGGATATTCTTATACAGCGAATAATAATTCACAAAATTTAACTGTTAGTTATAGATTTTAAAATGCAGGTCAATTTCTACTTATCCAGATGGATTTAGAAATGAATTGCATGAGTATAAATAAATATATAAATAATTCTCACACTTTAATTCATGCACTGGTTTTCTACACCTTCAAATCAAGTTTTACAAGAACATTTAAAAGGAAACATTTTTAAATTGTTACATTTTATTCTACCCAGATGGATTTAGAAATGAATTGCATGAGTATAAATATATAAATAATCCTCACACTTTAATTCATGCACTGGTTTTCTACCCCGTCAAATCAAGTTTTACAAGAACATTTACAGGAAACATTTTTAAATTGTTACATTTTATTCTATCTTCTTTCTTTCCCTACCTCTCCAGGGGAGTTCAAAGAGTTAAATGCCTTTAGTGCAAGAGAAAAAAAAGAAAAAAGAAAAAAATGCACACCTTTAATACATAACAAACCATCTTAAATAGTTTTTCTTCATCTTGCCACAATTTTCTCCATGCAGACAATCTGTCCCCCAAATTTCTTGGTCTCACACTCCAAAAATCCTTCCATCTGTTTTCTTCTCTCCCAACAGAGGCCCATAACTGTAATCCAAACCATTTCTTTCTTTCTTTATTATGTTGCTCCCCTTACTTATGCATTCACTGGTTGCTCCTTGTACTGTATGTGTCCTGACCAGAGATCAGACCCCCAACCTTGGTGTATCTGGACAACGCTCTACCAGTGGTTCTAAACCTTCCTAATGCCGCGACCCTTTAATACAGTTCCTCATGTTGTGGTGATCCCCAACCATAAAATTATTTTTGTTGGTACTTTATAACTGTAATTTTGCTACTGTTATGAATCTTAATGTAAATATCTGATATGCAGGATGTATTTTCATTGTTCCCGACCCTCAGGTTGAGAACCGCTGCTTAACCAATTGAGCTACCTGGCCAAGGCCCAAACCATTTCTAGTGGCCAAACCATTTCTTGAGCCCATCAGTAGACTCCAGTCTCATTACCCTCCCCTTATGCTCAGCTCTTTATAACTGATCAACTGAGCTTCTCAGGCCAATGAGAAGAAACTCATTACTCAGATTCTGCTCAACAAGTGAGACCAGAAAGTAGTAAGTAGAATATTTACTCTTCAAAAGGGAATTCAGGGGAAGAAACAGAGAACACTATAAATATTTATAATTAACTTCTCTTATTTTTTTTAATTGTTTTATTGCTTAAAGTATTACAAAGAGTATTACATATGTCTCCTTTTTTCCCTGCCCTTAACAATTCCCCAGCCTCCCCTACCCCCCAGTGTCTTATGTCCATTGGTTATGCTTATATGCATGCATACAAGTCCTTCGGTTGATCTCTTCCCCCCCACTCCCGCCCCTCAACCGTCCCCCGCTTACCTGCTGTAGTTTGACAGTCTGTTTGAGGCAGCTCTGCCTCTCTTCTATTTTTGTTCATAAGTTTATAATGGTCTTTATTATCCATGAATGAGTGAGATCATGTGGTATTTTTTCCTTCATTGACTGGCTTATTTCACTTAGCATAATGCTCTCCAGTTCCATCCATGCCGTTGCAAATGGTAAGAGTTCCTTCTTTTTTACAGCAGCATAGTATTCCATCGTGTAGATGTACCACAGTTTTCTAATCCATTCATCTACTGATGGGCACTTAGGCTGTTTCCAAATCTTAGCTATGGTGAATTGTGCTGCTATGAACATAGGGGTGCATAGATCCTTTCTGATTGGTGTTTCTGGTTTCTTGGGATATATTCCTAGAAGTGGGATCACAGGGTCAAATGGGAGTTCCATGTTTTGTTTTTTGAGGAAACTCCATACTGTCTTCCATAGTGGCTGCACCAGTCTGCATTCCCACCAGCAGTGCACAAGTGTTCCTTTTTCTCCACATCCTCTCCAGCACTTGTCATTTGTTGATTTGTTGATGATAGCCATTCTGACAGGTGTGAGATGGTACCTCATTGTTGTTTTGATTTGCATCTCTCGAATGATTAGTGACTTTGAGCATGTTTTCATATGTCTCTTGGCTTTCTGAATGTCCTCTTTTGAAAGGTGTCTATTTAGATCCTTTGCCCATTTTTTGATTGGATTGTTTATCTTCCTTTTGTTAAGTTGTATGAGTTCCCTATAAATTTTGGAGATTAGGCCCTTATCAGATATAATGTTGGCAAATATGTTCTCCCACGCAGTGGGTTTTCTTGTTGTTTTGTTGATGGTTTCTTTTGCTGTGCAGAAACTTTTTATTTTGATGTAGTCCCATTTGTTCATTTTCTCTTTAGTTTCAACTGCCCTAGGAGCTGTATCAGTGAAGAAATTGCTTTGGCATATGTCTGAGATTTTGTTGCCTTTGAATTCTTCTAGAATTTTTATGGTTTCCTGTCGTACATTTAAGTCCTTTATCCATTTTGAGTTTATTTTTGTGTATGGTGTAAGTTGGTGGTCTAGTTTCATTTTCTTGCATATATCTGTCCAATTTTCCCAACACCACTTATTGAAGAGACTATCTTGGCTCCATTGAATGTTCTTTCCTCCTTTGTCAAATATTAATTGAGCATATTGGTTCGGGCCGATTTCTGGGTTCTCTATTCTATTCCATTGATCTATATGCCTGTTCTTGTGCCAGTACCAGGCAGTTTTGAGAACAGTGGCTTTGTAATACATCTTGATATCTGGTATTGAGATCCCACCTATTTTCTTCTTTCTCAGGATTGCTGCAGCTATTCGGGGTCTTTTTTTATTCCAGATGAATTTTTGGAGAGTTCGTTCTAGATCTGTGAAGTATGCCGTTGGTATTTTAATGGGAAGTGCGTTGAATTTATAGATTGCTTTGGGTAGTATGGACATTTTAATGATGTTGATTCTACCAATCCATGAACACGGTATGTTCTTCCATCTGTTTATGTCTTCCTCTATCTCTTTTTTCAACGTCCTGTAGTTTTCTGAGTAGAGGTCTTTTACCTCTTTAGTTAAGTTTATTCCTAGGTAGCTTAATTTTTTTGGTGCGATGGTAAATGGGATTGTTTTTATAATCTCTCTTTCTGAAAGTTCACTATTGGTGTATAGAAATGCCTCAGATTTCTTGGCATTAATTTTGTATCCTGCTACATTGCCAAATTCATGTATTAAGTCTAGTAGCTTTTTGATGGAGTCTCTAGGGTTTTGTATGTATAATATCATGTCATCTGCAAATAAGGACAGTTTTACTTCCTCTTTTCCAATTTGGATGCCTTTTATTTCTTCTTCTTGCCTAATTGCAATGGCTAATACTTCCAGTACTATGTTGAACAGGAGTGGTGAGAGTGGGCATCCCTGTCTTGTTCCTGTTCTTAGGGGAAATGGTGTTAGTTTTTGTCCATTGAGTATGATGTTGGCTGTGGGCCTGTCATATATGGCTTTTATTATGTTGAGGTATGATCCTTCTACTCCCACCTTGCTGAGAGTTTTTATCAAAAATGGGTGTTGGATTTTGTCAAATGCTTTTTCTGCATCAATTGATATGACCATGTGGTTTTTTTCTTTCAATTTGTTTATGTGATGTATCACGTTTATTGATTTGCGGATATTGTACCATCCTTGCATCCCTGGAATAAATCCTACTTGGTCATGGTGTATGATCTTTCTGATGTACTGCTGGATCCGATTTGCTAAGATTTTGTTGAGGATTTTGGCATCTATGTTCATGAGGGATATTGGCCTGTAATTCTCTTTCATTGTGTTGTCTTTACCTGGTTTTGGTATTAGGGTGATGCTGGCTTCATAGAATGAGCTTGGAAGTGTTCCTTCCTCCTGAATTTTTTGTAGTAGTCTGAGGAGGATAGGTTTTAGTTCTTCCTTGAAAGTTTGGTAAAACTCCCCTGAGAAGCCATCTGGTCCTGGGCTTTTGTTTGCTGGAAGCTTTTTGATGACTGCTTCAATTTCTTCCATAGTTATTGGCCTATTGAGATTTTTAGATTCTTCCTGATTGAGTGCTGGAATGTTGTATTTTTCTAGGAATTTGTCCATTTCCTCCAGGTTGTCTAGTTTGTTGGAAGCTGGGGTCCCGGGTGCCAGAGGGAAGCTGGTGCCGGCAGCCAGGGGGGAAGGAAGGCCTACTCTTGCACGAATTTGGTGCATCAGGCCTCTAGTTAAAAAATAAAGTGCTATGAGGAAAATAGAGCTGAGTAAAGGAACTAGAGAGTGCTGTTGGGTGAAGGGCCGCTATTGTTTGTAAGAAGTTCCGTGCTGCTATGAACATATGGGTGCATATATCCTTCCTGCTCATTTAGTTTTAAATTTGCAAATAGAAAAGGTCTATGAATATTAGAAATATATGCATTCATTCAGCAAATATGAATGAAATACCCAGTATCTATCAGTACCTAGTATAAACCCTTCAGATATAGCTGTGAACCACACAACAAGCATTTCTATAACTGCTAGAGATTATATAGTGCTAAGAGGTCTGGCTGGTGTGGCTCAGTGGTTGAGCATCAACCTATGAACAGGAGGTCAGAGTTCAATTCCCAGTCAGGGCACATGCCCAGTTGTGAGCTCGATCCCCAGTGTGGGGTGCGCAGGAAGCAGCCAATTAATGATCCTCTCTCATCATTAATGTTTCTCTCTCTCCCTCTCCCTTCCTCTCTAAATCAATAAAAATATATCTATAATAATAAAAGTGTAATATGCTAATTAGACCAGACGTCCTTCCAGATGACCTTCCAGATGAAGCCAGGGCTGCAAGGAAAGCCTGGGTCCTGGGTGCCTGCCAGCGGCCGGAAGGAAGCTCGGGTCCCGGGTGCCAGAGGGAAGCTGGTGCCGGCAGCCAGGGGGGAAGGAAGGCCTACTCTTGCACGAATGTGGTGCATCAGGCCTCTAGTTAAAAAATAAAGTGCTATGAGGAAAATAAAGCTGAGTAAAGGAACTAGAGAGTGCTGTTGGGTGAAGGGCTGCTATTGTTCGTAAGAAATTCCAGGAAAGCTTCTCTGAACAGATGACAGCTGAGTAGAGACATGAAGGGAGTGAGGCACACAAATATTTGGGGGATTAGCATTCCCAGCGAAGGGTAAAACTACAAAAGTCCCAACAGTAACATAGTGAGTGATGTGTTTATAGGGAAATAAGGAAGACAACACAGGTAGAGGAGAATGAGCAGGGAGGATCCTGTCTGGCACTGAGTCAGAGAGTTCACAGGACAGGACAGGTACGGCCTTGCATATCACGGAGAGGACAGAGATGGAACCCACTGGAGGGTTGAGCAGAGGAGTGACAATAATCAGTTTTCACTCAGGCTGCTGGGTAGAGAAGAGACGTCAGAAGGTCAAAGGTAGGAAGAAGCTACTGAAGTAATCCAAGGGAAAGTTGAGTGTGGCTAGAACCAGGGAGGCATTGTGATATGGTCAGTGTGATGTCTTTTAAGCAGGATTTGCCAACAATTTCATGTGTGTAAGGGAAAAGATCCAAGCAAGACTAAGGACTTTGGCCTAAACATTTTTTTAAAAAAGTTATATGATGATATGGAGAAAACTGAACCCATAGTGAGTTTGTGTTTTTATTTTTAGTTTAAATTAAAAAAAAAATCTTGTTTGTATTCATTGTCTAAGGGGAAATATTTATTTTCTCTCTACCAGGTTTTCATAATCACCATGTAGAATGACCAACTAATGCTGTATTTCTTATCAAAGGTGTTTTGCTTTTGCCTGCTTCAGCATATGGCCAAGTAACTACAGACCTGAGTCATTTAAAGAAAAATCACCTCAGAAGAGTCTGATCTAAGTAGAGCTTACCAAGTACTGTGGTAGAGGGTCAGTCAGACAACATTTAAATCAGGGTGAAGTCCGGCCAATGTTGCTCAATGGTTAGCATCAATCTATGAACCAGAAGGTCACGGTTCGATTCCCGGTCAGGGCACAAGCCCGGATTGTGGGCTTGATCCCCAGTGGGGGGCGTGCAGGAGGCAGCCGATCAATGCTTCTCTCTCATTGATGTCTTTCTCTCTCACTCCCTCTCTGAAATAAATAAAATCCAGTGTGAAGACCTTTACAAATATATTTCAGGCCAATAAAAATTAGCTCCCTATTTTATAAAGAAGAAAGAGCACAGAGAGTAAAGATGATAAATCAGATAAGGGTAGGGATGGATAGGTCTACAAGCACCTAGGAAAAAGCCATTTTATTTTCAGAATGAATGTTGTTCTAATGTCTAAGGAGAGTTGGTCAAAGTTAAATCTTAATTTTGGATTGCACTTTAATTTACAGTTTGGATACATATCGAGGACAATATTATCATCCTGGGTCCCGGGTGCCAGAGGGAAGCTGGTGCCGGCAGCCAGGGGGGAAGGAAGGCCTACTCTTGCACGAATTTGGTGCATCAGGCCTCTAGTTAAAAAATAAAGTGCTATGAGGAAAATAGAGCTGAGTAAAGGAACTAGAGAGTGCTGTTGGGTGAAGGGCCGCTATTGTTTGTAAGAAGTTCCAGGAAAGCTTCTCTGAACAGATGACAGCTGAGTAGAGGCATGAAGGGAGTGAGGCACACAAATATTTGGGGGACTAGCATTCCCAGCGAAGGGTAAAACCACAAAAGTTCCAACAGTAACATAGTCAGTGATGTGCTTATAGGGAAATAAGGAAGACAGCACAGGTAGAGGAGAATGAGCAGGGAGGATCCTGTCTGGCACTGAGTCAGAGAGTTCACAGGACAGGACAGGTACGGCCTTGCATATCACGGAGAGGACAGAGATGGAACCCACTGGAGGGTTGAGCAGAGGAGTGACAATAATCAGTTTTCACTCAGGCTGCTGGGTAGAGAAGAGACGTCAGAAGGTCAAAGGTAGGAAGAAGCTACTGAAGTAATCCAAGGGAAAGTTGAGTGTGGCTAGAACCAGGGAGGCATTGTGATATGGTCAGTGTGATGTCTTTTAAGCAGGATTTGCCAACAATTTCATGTGTGTAAGGGAAAAGATCCAAGCAAGACTAAGGACTTTGGCCTAAACATTTTTTAAAAAAAGTTATATGATGATATGGAGAAAACTGAGCCCATAGTGAGTTTGTGTTTTTATTTTTAGTTTAAATTAAAAAAAAAATCTTGTTTGTATTCATTGTCTAAGGGGAAATATTTATTTTCTCTCTACCAGGTTTTCATAATCACCATGTAGAATGACCAACTAATGCTGTATTTCTTATCAAAGGTGTTTTGCTTTTGCCTGCTTCAGCATATGGCCAAGTAACTACAGACCTGAGTCATTTAAAGAAAAATCACCTCAGAAGAGTCTGATCTAAGTAGAGCTTACCAAGTACTGTGGTAGAGGGTCAGTCAGACAACATTTAAATCAGGGTGAAGTCCGGCTGATGTTGCTCAATGGTTAGCATCAACCTATGAACCAGGAGGTCACGGTTCGATTCCCGGTCAGGGCACATGCCCGGATTGTGGGCTTGATCCCCAGTGGGGGGCGTGCAGGAGGCAGCCGATCAATGCTTCTCTCTCATTGATGTCTTTCTCTCTCACTCCCTCTCTGAAATAAATAAAATCCAGTGTGAAGACCTTTACAAATATATTTCAGGCCAATAAAAATTAGCTCCCTATTTTATAAAGAAGAAAGAGCACAGAGAGTAAAGATGATAAATCAGATAAGGGTAGGGATGGATAGGTCTACAAGCACCTAGGAAAAAGCCATTTTATTTTCAGAATGAATGTTGTTCTAATGTCTAAGGAGAGTGGTCAAAGTTAAATCTTAATTTTGGATTGCACTTTAATTTACATACAGTTTGGATACATATCAAGGACAACATTATCATCCTGCAAAGACAGAAACAATACTTCCTACTGAGTCATGCATCACAATCTATTTTTCAGTTTTTGCATGAGTTTGCCTACAAGCACAGGTTTTAAAAAGAAAAGTTTCTTCAAGTAATAAAAAAAGACGACAAAACTTTTAAAAACCACATGTATACTAAATATGTATATTTACATTTTTTTTCTGAGGCAATAAAAGAACCCAGTAGAGTGGAGAGGAAGTGCTCACTACATTACTGTCTGTTCAGTTTAGAAAACTTCAAAGGAACTTCTAAAGCCACCTCTTTGCAGCAGTGTCACTACAGGGAGTTGTCCATTACTGGAGAAAATTCTAGCAGCAGTTCTTCCTTCCGCGGAGACCTGCCTTCCAGGAGGGAATACTAATGCTCTCTCATCATCCCTGACTGTTTGAAGATTGAATAAGGAGAAACAGAAGCTGCTTCAGGAGAAAAGAGAACTTCACTGATGGAGCAAGAAAGCACTTCCCTTTGGCCACATTAAAATTTTTTCATATTTGCCCTAGCCGGTTTGGCTCAGTGGATAGAGCATCAGCCTGCGGACTGAAGGGTCCCGGGTTCGATTCTGAACAAGGGCACATGCCCGGGTTGCAGACTCCATCCCTAGTAGGGGGCGTGCAGGAGGCAGCCAATCAATGATTCTCTCTCATCATTGATGCTTCCATCTCTCTCTCCCTCTCCCTTCCTCTCTCTGAAATCAATAAAAATATATTTTAAAACAAATTTCATATTTAGAATGCAATGATAAACCATGAAGAGATCATAGGAACTTTGAATTTTATGCAAAAATGGTGGAAACCCTGCAAAGAATTCGAGGCCCCTGCCTGGATGGTAGAGGAAACCAGGGCAGGCAGGGAGGGACTGGGCTACTCATTCTCTTTCTCTAGCCAGGCTGGGACCTGGGAACAGAGCCAGCCCAGGCAGTGCAGCTGCAGGCTGCGGTCCTGGGACCCATCCCACCCTTGGGCTTCCACACAAAGTTGAAGCCCCTCTGAGGAAAAGTAACACCACCAGGAAGAGAATCCTGGTAACTCTGGAGACTGCCTGGCCCAAGTTCAGTTTGCCTTATTTAGCAGTGTAAACATTCTTCAGGAAGGTTTGTATCCATGCAGAAACAATGGGGAAATAGCTACACAAACTAACCCATTTCAGTTTTTAAAAACATTTTTAGCAAACAGACTGTCGAATCTCAGAGGGAAGGTGGGGCTGGGTGGGAAGAGATGAACCAAAGAGCTTGTAAGCATGTACGCACAACCCATGGACACAGACAATAGGGTGGGGAAAGCCTGGGGCAGGGG
>NW_005357806.1:1517657-1523762 GCF_000412655.1 Myotis brandtii | reverse complement strand
GGACATATGTAACACTTTCACAATAAAAATTAATGTATCTTTTTAGCAAAAATTTCCTATCACATGATTACATTTCTACCACACCATAGCATTTCATTCCTCTTTGAAAGAATCAATTTCTCATTAATATACTGTAGAATAGTAGAGGAAAAACAGTGGCTTAATAGCACTAACAATTTAAAATAACAAACCCATGCCTGTCTCTACAATGTTATCTTATATGGAAAAACAAGTCACACCCACGCCCCTGAACTTTGCTAAAACAAGAAGATTGGGACTTTGTTTCAACAGAACAGTGCTCCAAGCTGTAGAAGTAGGAAAGGATTAGTGGTAAACATTGCTTAGCTTTGCTCAACACCAGAAGCAGAAGAAAAAACGAAAACTTGCCTTCTTCTGCATTCAAACTTTCAAACGTTTCTAAATGTAAATGTTACCAAAAGAATGAGGCAGAGGAACAGACTACTAAACAGATTTCAATTTCACAAGCCCCAAAGAAGCCTGCTGGAAGAGAAACCTCATGGACACAGTACATATTTCTAATGCTGAAGCTGAAAAATAATGTGAACCTTATTCTTAACTTTAAAACAAAACCAAACTGCCACTTCAATGTCCCTCAGCATACTGTATTCTAAACTGACCCACACATCTGAAGGAAAAAAAAAACAAAACAAAAAACAAGAGAAAGATACACTAGAAAATGAAACTACTTACCTTGGTCAGTGGCCATGATTTCACATAGATTGATAATTAGCCTACTCTGGTTTGATAAGAAAATATCTGGCTTCACTGTTTTAAAGTTCATGTGATAGAATCTCACTCCTGGCTTTAAAGCCTGTTGTAGACTGGAGATCACACACATCAGCCAGGAGCTCTGACCGGAGCACTTTAACTTCAAGGCATTCTTAGACCTCGCGGCTCAGAGACAACCTCATGCATAATATGCCACACCTCCCCAGAGGAAGGGCCGGGCGCAGTGTTTTTCACGAGACCAAGTAGATGAGGATGGAGAGACTGCTATTTATTACAGTAAAATAAACAACAACGGAGGCACATGGAAGTCTCAAACACACTACAAATACATTTGGGAATAGGATGGTTAAGAAACTAATTCCTTAACCATTAGTAATGGCCTAAAAAAGCTGACATGAACACAGTTTGTTTCCACTGTAACTGGGTACAGAAGTTACAGATTCAGGATTCACAGGCTTACGATGTTACAATGTCATTTTGTGTGACCTCAAATGTTATTTTACCACTTAGGACTTTCCATTTTAGCCCAGCTCGTGGATCTCGATGAATCCATAGTGCAGAGTGAATAAATAATTCTCATGAAACTTCCTAAGGAAACCAAGTTCCATATGTAATTTCAGAACACTGTTTTACTGGTAAAATATTTATTATTTCTTTTTGTATATCTTATAAGCTTATATCATTTCATCAGTACTTCAGGTCACTTGGATGGCATTGGAACATGCATGGCCTGTTCCCAGCTCCCCCAGAATTTGTATTTCTCACAAGCTCCCAGGGGTCACTGACACTGCTAGTCTGGGACTGTATTTCAGGGACCACACAAGGAGAACCACTGGCGCAGACACTTGCTTGTTTAAAGGGCAAACAACTCACTCCCCTGATGGCCGAAAGCTCTGGTTCAATTGCACCTGCTTAGGAATTGCTTAAAGTCAGGGCAGGGGACAAGGCTTAGGATAAGGTATGAGGGAGGATTATGTGCATATTCAAATGGGACGCACAGTTACTTCTACCTACTCATCAGGAAATGGGTTACCAACTTGACAAGTATGTGTGTGTTTTTAATTTTATTTTTCAGTTACAGTATACATCCAGTATTATTTTATATTTGTTTCAGGTGTACAGTCATAGTGGTTAGACAATCATATACTTTACAAAGTGATCCCCCTGATATTTCCAGTGCCCACCGGGCACCATACATAGTTATTACAACACTAGAGGCCCAGTGCACAAAAATTTGTGCACTTGGGGGAGGGGGGGGTCCCCCAGCCCGGCCTGTGCCCTCTCGCAGTCTGGGACCCCTCGGGAGATAACGACCTGCCGGCTTAGGCCTGCTCCCGGGTGGCAGAGGGCAGGCCCAATCCCTAGGTGCAGCCCCTGGTCAGGCTCAGAGCAGAGCCGATGGGGGAGTTGGGGCGCCGCCCTGTCATGCACAGAGCAGGGCGGATCGGGAGGTTGCGATGCCACCCTCACTCACGCTCAGGGTAGGGCCGATTGGGGGGTTGGGGCACTGCCCCCTGTAACACTCAAGGCAGGGTCGATGGGGAGGTTGTGGTGCCACCCCTTGTCATGCACAGAGCAGGGCTGATCAGGGGGTACCTGATTGCCCCTAACTGCTGGCCTGCCTACCTGATCACCCCTAACCACTCTGCCTGCATGCCTGATCGCCCCTAACCACTTGCTTGGGGGCAGGGCCAGCTCGGTGAGGGGCCATGGTGGTTCAGGTCTCTGGTCGTTCTCGTTGTTTCGCTTATGGTGGCTGGCCTTTTATTAGATAGGATTCCCTATGCTGTGCTTTACATCCCCGTGACTATTTTCTAACCACCAATTTGTCGTTCTCAATCCCGTTACCTTTTTCACCCAGCCCACCAACCCCTCTCCCCTCTGACAAGCATCAGCTTGTTCTATGAGTCTTTTTGTATTTTGTTTGCTCGTTTATTTTGTTCTTTAGAGTCCACATATAAGTTCAAATCATATGGTATTTGTCTTTCTCTGACTTATTTTACTTAGCATAATACCCTCTAAGTCCATCTATGCTGTAGCAAATGGTAAGATTTCATTATTATGGCTGAGTAATAGTCCATTGCATATATGTACCATGAGTTTTTATCCACTTTCGGAGCAAGCAAGCCTCCCTGCTCGCTTCAGTGCATGGCTGCCAGCCGCCATCTTGGCTGACAGTTAATTTGCATAAGGATATGCTGATTAGCCAATGGGAAGGGTAGCGGTCGTATGCTAATTACCATGTTTCTCTTTTATTAGTGTAGATTATTGACTCTACTAGAGGCCCGGTGCATGAAAATTCGTGCACTGGGGGTGGGGGGTGTCCCTCAGCCCGGCTAGCACCCTCATAATCCAGGACCCCTTGGGTAGGGTCCCTAGGCCTGGCCTGAGATCAGGGCCAATCGGGGCTTTCCTTCCCCCAGCTGCGGGCAGCTGGCTCCATCCCTGCCACTGCCACTGCTTGCCATCTGTGCAGTGCTGCCCCCCACCCCCCGCCCCTGCTCCTGCCACTGGTGGCCTCCCTCTATAGGCAACAGGCTGGGGTGTGATGGCTTGGCTGGCCTGGACCTCCCTCTGCGGGGCGATCGCTGGCCAGCCGCACACCTGACACAGAGTTGCCAACGGTGGCCTGGGCCTCCCTCTTTCTCTGCTTGGGGGCAGGGCCAGCAGGTGCAGTCTGCCTACCTGATTGCCCCTAACTGCTGGCCTGCTTACCTGATCGCCCCTAACCACTTGCCTGCCTACCTGATTGCCCCTAACTGCTGGTCTGCCTACCTGATCACCCCTAACCACTCTGCCTGCATGCCTGATCGCCCCTAACCACTTGCTTGGGGGCAGGGCCAGCTCGGTGAGGGGCCATGGTGGTTCAGGTCTCTGGTCGTTCTCGTTGTTTCGCTTATGGTGGCTGGCCTTTTATTAGATAGGATTCCCTATGCTGTGCTTTACATCCCCATGACTATTTTCTAACCACCAATTTGTCGTTCTCAATCCCGTTACCTTTTTCACCCAGCCCACCAACCCCTCTCCCCTCTGACAAGCATCAGCTTGTTCTATGAGTCTTTTTGTATTTTGTTTGCTCGTTTATTTTGTTCTTTAGAGTCCACATATAAGTTCAAATCATATGGTATTTGTCTTTCTCTGACTTATTTTACTTAGCATAATACCGTCTAAGTCCATCTATGCTGTAGCAAATGGTAAGATTTCATTATTATGGCTGAGTAATAGTCCATTGCATATATGTACCATGAGTTTTTATCCACTTTCCTATTCATGGGCACTTGGGTTGCTTCCATATCTTGGCTACTGTAAATAACACTGTTTTGAACATAGGGTTGCATATATGTTTTCGAATTAGTGTTTCGGATTTCTTTGGATACATATCCAGAAGTGAAATTGCTGGTTCATTATCAACTTCATAATTCTTAATAGATTTGTTTGCATATTAGGTACGAATAGATTTTTAAACTAATCTAAAAAGAATAAACATTGACAAAAGGAGTCACGGAAAGAGAAGAAATCTGAATTGCCTTTTATTTCCTTCACAAACTCTACCCGTGTGTTTAAACTGCGCCGTGGCAGGAAAGCTGCTTGCATGTGATTCCAAGACCACTTAGCCTTGGCAAATTTCAGTAATGTAAAAAACAGAATGCTTTCCTGTCATAAAAATGCCCCAACTTCTGTACTTCCTGAGTGTGATAGCAATGTTTAAGTTACAATATCAGGTTTGGTTTTCAAACAAATACCATTTCTTTTTTGGGCGCCAATGTTTACTTTGTGCCAGGTGCTACGTTAAGCACTTTCCACATGGCATTTCATTAAATCCTCACTATAAGGCAATAATAACTCATTGTTATTTTACAAAAGAGATTCACTCTTCTGTAAACAGAATAATATAGGTAAGATAAGAAATAATAATTTATTAGCATTTTGCAAATGAGAAAACTAGGTTTAAGAGGATAAAAATCTTGGCCAAGGACACTAGTTAAAATAACCTTTAAGAAATCTAAAAACAAAACAAAACAAAAAACAAGAGAAAGATACACTAGAAAATGAAACTACTTACCTTGGTCAGTGGCCATGATTTCACATAGATTGATAATTAGCCTACTCTGGTTTGATAAGAAAATATCTGGCTTCACTGTTTTAAAGTTCATGTGACAGAATCTCACTCCTGGCTTTAAAGCCTGTGGTAGACTGGAGATCACACACATCAGCCAGGAGCTCTGACCGGAGCGCTTTAACTTCAAGGCATTCTTAGACCTCGCGGCTCAGAGACAACCTCATGCATAATATGCCACACCTCCCCAGAGGAAGGGCCGGCGCAGTGTTTTTCATGAGACCAAGTAGATGAGGATGGAGAGACTGCTATTTATTACAGTAAAATAAACAACAACGGAGGCACATGGAAGTCTCAAACACACTACAAATACATTTGGGAATAGGATGGTTAAGAAACTAATTCCTTAACCATTAGTAATGGCCTAAAAAAGCTGACATGAACACAGTTTGTTTCCACTGTAACTGGGTACAGAAGTTACAGATTCAGGATTCACAGGCTTACGATGTTACAATGTCATTTTGTGTGACCTCAAATGTTATTTTACCACTTAGGACTTTCCATTTTAGCCCAGCTCGTGGATCCTGATGAATCCATAGTGCAGAGTGAATAAATAATTCTCATGAAACTTCCTAAGGAAACCAAGTTCCATATGTAATTTCAGAACACTGTTTTACTGGTAAAATATTTATTATTTCTTTTTGTATATCTTATAAGCTTATATCATTTCATCAGTACTTCAGGTCACTTGGATGGCATTGGAACATGCATGGCCTGTTCCCAGCTCCCCCAGAATTTGTATTTCTCACAAGCTCCCAGGGGTCACTGACACTGCTAGTCTGGGACTGTATTTCAGGGACCACACAAGGAGAACCACTGGCGCAGACACTTGCTTGTTTAAAGGGCGAACAACTCACTCCCCCGATGGCCGAAAGCTCTGGTTCAATTGCACCTGCTTAGGAATTGCTTAAAGTCAGGGCAGGGGACAAGGCTTAGGATAAGGTATGAGGGAGGATTATGTGCATATTCAAATGGGACGCACAGTTACTTCTACCTACTCATCAGGAAATGGGTTACCAACTTGACAAGTATGTGTGTGTTTTTAATTTTATTTTTCAGTTACAGTATACATCCAGTATTATTTTATATTTGTTTCAGGTGTACAGTCATAGTGGTTAGACAATCATATACTTTACAAAGTGATCCCCCTGATATTTCCAGTGCCCACCGGGCACCATACATAGTTATTACAACACTAGAGGCCCAGTGCACAAAAATTTTTGCACATGGGGGAGGGG